>NW_028289186.1:2400000-2700000 GCF_059628265.1 Tinamus guttatus | reverse complement strand
CAGGATATATGCAATATATGTAATATACTTCAGCGTGCAAAAACTGAATTGTCTCCGAAAAGCTTTAGAAAGAGGGCTCTGAAGGGTATCAAAGGTTTGATAGAAAAAAAAAAACACCTTGAAAAGTCACTTAGAGTCAGCTCTTAGGCTAAGGCATGTCCATACTTGTATGTGAGGTTGAAGTGGTCCCATTTGAGGTGTCCCGGGGTGATGGTGTATCGTTTTCTCCGCGTTGGAGGCCAAGGTGGACCGTGTGAAGCGCTCACTCCATGAAGAGCAGGTGATGCAGCATCTTCCTTAAAAGACAAAAAAAGAGGTTAAAAGAGATGGAAGAAATTAAAAGTTTGAACATTGTTTTAAAAAGAAAAAAACAAAACTGTGGCTTATGGCTACAGCAAGTGCTGCAGTTTTTCCTGGAAAGTTCTCATTTCCTTTTCACTTTGCTCTTGCTCTCCAGCCTCTCCACAGGAAAAAAAAAGAAACACTGGACACACGAGTCAAACAGGCATCTCTTTGTGCTGACAGCTCCTTTTAAAGCTGGATCCTGGATCCAAAATGTCTTTAGAGTAAACTGGAAACCCAGGAGTGCATTTAAAGCAGTCATAAGACATAAATTCAGCAACAAGCCTGACTCAAACTACAAAAACACTTTAACCCTGAGGAGTGGAGATAAAAACTGGACACCCATCGTGGTCCTCTGCGTCTGTCTGCTCTGCGCCACCTTGTCGGGACCAGGACATTGAACATCTTGGTGTAAACTTTGCCCCAGAGGCAAAAGACCTGTAAGAAGTGATAAATGTAGTGGTAATGCTCCTAAAACTGCACCACAATGAGTTAACAGTCCAGTCTATAGAGGACAAGTCTCTCTCCATTTTATTTACGGAAGAGCTGAGGCTCTGAGAGGCAAAACAGCCTGTCCCTGCTCTCACACAAAGCCAATGGCAAGAAAGTACTAAAAGCCAGAAAACAACAGCCAGAAAGGCTCTGAGTGAAATGAGAGTGATCTAGGTAAAAAATATACAGTATAATTTGGATTAAAGCATTTGTCTAGATGCTAAAGGGCCAATTGCCAAGACTGCGGGACTATTTAAGAACTGGAGAAGTTGCCAGCCCCTTCCAGGAGGATGCCCATTGAGCTTGGTTAGGGTCTTGAATGTTCACCAAGCCTGGGGTGTATGAGGAGAGGGATATTCTGTGACTTAGGATAATTTAATAACAGCCCTGAGCAAAAGATGCTATTGACAGGGATCATCATAACCACGAACAACAGGAAAGGATGCAAGGTTTTAGAGAAGATTATATTTCTGCAGTTAACATAGCAGTAGAATTAAGATCAGTTTCTGGGAGTCCCATCTCTCTCTAAACAGCAAGTAGCACCAGCATATCTTGCTAATGAATGGACCTTGAACTAGCTCTAACATCACCTCGTAGCTTCTGCAGGTCCTGCATTAACTGGCCTTTGGGATCTGGCACCCGGATCCTGGAGACCCCGGAGTCCCGAGGGCAGCCCCGCTGCCGAGGAGCTCCGAACGGTTCCTGCCACATCACGGCAGGCTGGGAAAGCAGAGGAGCTCGGGAGGGCTGCTCTGAGGCACAACGCTCCAGAGCTTCTGTACCTTCAGCATTTAGTTGTCAGCAAGATACAGGCTCATTTTTATTGACCTGGGTCTAGCTAGACACTTCATTTCCTTTTGGGACCCTTGCGAAAAGGGAAACAAATAGATCTTGTTGCCTTAACAGTTATTTTCAAATCATTTAGATCCCTCCCCAAATTCAGCAGCCTTTTAGAAAACTTCCACACACACTTGATAATCCCACTCCCCTTCCAGGCGTCTGAGAATTAGATCCTTCCCCTACCTGGCTTTTCCGAGCTGCAGCTCCAGCTGGGTCTCCCACAAAAGCCAACAAAGCCACCACAGGGAATATGCATAAAAATCCCATAAGAGATCTATAACCACTGTCTTTCTTCTTGTCAGCTGAGGGGAAGCTCTTCTTTCTGCTTGCAGAAAATTGTTCTGCTGGATCCATTTCGTTCCTTAATGCTTTTTAGAGAGAGATGCTGAGACATTCACTTCACTGAACACATTGGTAATCCTTTTGCTCACAGTTGCATCTGGAGCATTTGTGAGGAGTCCTGCAGTTACTGTCAAAGTTGTGCCGAAATGCTGGTGTTTCAAAAAGCTCTTTAAAAAAAAAAATGTAGACTTTACATTAAGCCTCTTTCCAATGTGCCAAAGATTCTCTTAACCTCCGCCAAGTGGTATCGTATTACTAGAGCAGAGAAAAAAAAAAAAAAAAAAAAACAGCAAAGTGAAACAAGCTGGGATGGACGTGAACTCCTTTCTTTAACTGGCCATATATCAACAGAGAACAAATCTGCAGTTGTCAGCTTTATATAATGAAAAAGTTGAAGGAGGGGGGTGAAAAAGGAATCCAGAAGCCAGCATCATGCCCTTGGAACGCGTCGGGTAGGGATGCTTGGTGCTTGCAGAGCTGTCATTTGTCAGGGGCTGTCTTCAAGGAGCAGAGTGAAAGATGAGAGGCTGGCTGGGGCAGGCAGGACTTCTCTGTTCGGGGGATTTTGGTCAAGGAATTCACAGCTTAGATAAAACTAAAAATCAGCTCCTCCTCCATGGAACTTTGCAAGCAACTCCGGCAAATTCCATGGAATTGAGGGCCACCCAGTACAGGGTGATCATGCTGAGAAAGAAGAACAAGTATTTTCAGAATCATGCCCATTTTGGGTAGCTCAGCTTTAACTGATTGGTTTCAAGAAAGAAACTGGCCAACTCAGCTTAAACAATTAGACATCTCCACGTGGGGATTTCAGGTGATTCGGGGCTTTTTAAGAAAGCTTGCACAAAAAATCTGAGGTCTTCAGAAGTGGCTGGAATTTTCTGTCTGGCTGTAGAGGATCCCAGTGCTGTTGAGCTATGGTGCCCTAAGCTAAATGGCTCAATAGAGAAAAAAGAACTTTGTGCAATCCTCTAAGTTCACAAGCAAATAACAAAGAGGGGTTAGCTCTGCTACCAGTTAGTATGAAACATTCCTAATAGATATTTGAAGCTTTTGAAAATTGGAAACTTCTTGCACTTCAAATAACAAGAAATTGAATCAATATTTTTTCCTAGTTCACAAGGAAGTTTATGACTCTTCGGAAGTTTTCTGCACTTCAGACTAAAGCTTGCCTGCAGTTTTTAGACAGCTGAAAATGAAAATGACCAAAGAGCGTGCATGTAATTTCACATTTTTCTTTTTCAGTTTTCACCGAGCTCCCCTAGCAGAAACAACGTGCTTCCTACAGAGATGGGACCAAGCTCTGCAGAAATCCTTCAGTGATGCGAGAGGAAGCAGAATAGAGAGTAACGTGGAAGGAAGCTATGGGAAGAATTACAAAGGGAAACTGGAACTAGGAGGAAGAGGCGACGAAGCGAGGAGACCAGGCTCTAACTCCTGCAGACCAAAGCAGCCAGCTCCAGTGCTTTGAGGTAGAAGCTCATTTCACATGTTAGCAGCTTTCTAAGGACAGGCCTCTTTCCCCAGAAACAGCTGGTAAATGAAACATGAGACCCAGGCACTCTAAGCAACTGCTTTGTTCAGGCCCCAGAGACTATTGCAAAACTATCTCCATTTGTGGTGGAAGCTGTGTACCATGGTAGGAAACGAGAACCAAGCAACAATAAGTTATTACACTTAGACCCTTGAAAAAGTTGCTGTCAGAGTCTGTAGAAAAGAGCGCATTTGCAGAAAGACCATCTTGAAATAAAAACCTGCTTTGAATTGGGGATGGAAAACATTGGCCAAGTTTCCACCAATTTAGTTTTCCACTAAAGTAGCACCAGCACAAAAGGAAAAACCTGCTAGCAAATGCACTTCTGGAAGAACATTAGCTTTCAGCTGTGCAACTGCATAACAGAGGGCTTCTAAGCACTACCAGCACTTGAAAAAGATATTAACTGTTATCCTGTGCACTCGTACAGACACCCTCTCCTCTCTGAGCATCCTACAGCCTCTCAGAGCCTTTATCCTCACGTCAGCCTCCAAGGTGGAGCAGTGCTATTATCTGCATTTTACAGGCTGAGACACATAACACTGTGTAGGATGAAGGATTTGCTGGAGATCAGGCATGAAATCTAGCAGAGCAGGAACCTAAAGGTCTTCCAAGCACCCAACTGGTGCCTTAAGGTTTCTGAATGTGACTATAGAGACCCAAATTTAAAACATGAATTGAGAACTCACATAACCACATAGTCCAAAGAGTGTGGGAGTTTCCTTTATCTCAGCGTAAAGGAAGCAAAAGGTTTTGTAAAATACTCGTCTCTGCTCAGATCTCAGTTCCCTCCCAACATCAAAAATCAGCAAGTAGAGCTTTGCTGAAGGTGCATCCTTCAGGACCTCGTGGTTTCTGAATAATTATTCATGCAGCTGCTGAAGTTTAGCAGAGCCAGGCTGTTTTCCAGGAGCTACAGTGTTCTGTTTGGGGAAAGAGACTGTATTTGTGTGTTAGCCATTTTCCTTTTTGTGCCACATGAATGGAAATCTTTAGCTGCAGAGACGATTTATGACCTTTGTACCATTTAGCATCCTGCTGCTTCATCTAGATAGAAAGCAGTTTATGTCTCAATAGATGAGAAGTGGCAGACGGGGTTCTTGGAAAGCAGGTAGTTCCTTTTTCCTCCATCCAAGGACAGTGCACTGTGCCCATCCACATAAAAATTCAATACCTGCGTGTGCCACTTCACTAAGCCATTGGCTGCAGAACGCTTTTGAAACCTTCAAAAAATAAGCCAAATATTTCATCAGAAACCTACTCAGCAGTGAGGCCAAGACAAATTTCACATTGTTGTTGCAGAGTCGGATGAGGGAAGCTCTTATGCTGGGGCAGTCAGGATCTACAAATGGGTTTGTGGAGGCAACAGAGCTGCATGAACTTAACCGTGTGCGTCCTGACGCCGCTTCTGCTCCGAGGGCTTCGTTCAGGTGCATTGCTGGGTGCCCCAGTGCTGCCTGGAATCCTCAGCTGTGGCTGCTGGCAGAGAGCAAGAAGTTCAGGTTTCAGGTAATCTACTCAGTCTGTTAACAGGGTGCCTGTTAAACTTCAAGCACAACTCTCTTTCATAGCTGTTTTAAGGATTAAGGCCAGAGTGCATATCCATCAATGTTTTTTCCTATGTGCCCAGATTTAAGAATGTCATGGCTTTCCCAAAAGATACTCGTGCTCAAAGGCCTCTCAGATGCAGCCCTCTGGCCTCAGGTTGATAGTGCTTGCCAGAATTTAAGCCTTTTTCAGATGTTTCAGACAGCTCCTAAGACTCATTCCTGGGAGCCCGTGTTGCACAGTGCCAAGGGCAAGAGGGTAGTCAGACTGTAAAGTTTTAGTTCTGGCTCTTCCAATAGATTAAAATATTCTTTACATTTTATCAGGCAGCCAGAGCCCCTGAAAGGGCTGCTTTTGTACAAGCACAAAGGAGTGTTGAATGTTGTGACTTCAAAACTCTGAAGACTATTGGAAGCTTTAGGTTCTCAAGTCCGGATATTTGGTTTGGAGTACAGACCAGAATCATCGGTCTGACTATATTTGGAGAGAAAAACATTCCTGGCTTCAGCTCCATGCGGAGCCTAAATGCAATGGAACACATTACAGTCTGAGGGAAGCCATATGGTGGGAGAGGGAAGAGGGGAGGAGAGCAGGGACAGAGCTGCCTTTGCTTTGTCTCACTGCCATCAGCAGCAGTGACTGCGAATTGTGTCTGCTTTGCAGGGAGCGAGGGATTTTAAGCAAAGCTTCAGGGACACATCCTGAATCCTAAGCTCTCTGTGCCCTGTAAACGTCGTTTGAAAAAGCAGGTTCTAAATGGCTGTCAGGAGGGAATTAATGTTTTGTAAAACCTCCAGTGGCAAAGCAGAGACTCTGTAGAGCGTGAAGAATGGGATCATTTGCACAACACCAAACACTTCCCTTGTTAAATTACTTCAGTCTCTTCAATCTTACTTGCTTTGATGCTTAGTTTTTAGGCATGGTTGCAATATAATATACACAGTACATGGCTGCATTCCTAAGGGTAGATTTTAGCTCAGAAAAAACACTTCCCTATTTCCATCAATTATTCTTGGATACCATGGATTATTTCTCTTCTCCCCTTTAGTCAGTGTTGTTACATCATTAAATATTTTATCCAGTGCTATTTCCAAATTAATCTCTGCTACGTTTGGCACTTTTAGGAGGAAAGTCAGCTCTGGTGCTGCAGGCCAGCAAGCACGGCCACCGCTTCATCACAGAAGGCTCCAGGGCCATCTCTTCCAGCACATCCATACTCATGCTGAGAAGAGCTACACAGAGAAGAACCGGTAGTGCTAGACCTACAGCTGACTATCCAAAAGGAATCTCATTCCTGCTGAAGCAAAGCACTATTCACAGAGTAAGTACTTACCACTCAAGTATTGGAACAAGCTGCTCTCATCAGCTCTCCCCTTCCAGCTCTATATCAGGGGGTGGAAGGACAGAAAAAGCAAGTACCAGTCACACTGTTCCTAGGGTGGCTCAGGGCGCATCTCCCTCGGGTGCCAGTCCAAGGAGTCGGAGGGTGAGAATGTTCTTTAGTGCCCAAGAAGCCTCCACGCAGCCCCTTAGCCTCAGCATCCACCGGCATTCCTCGAAAAATCCATGGTTTGCTGAGTACCCAATGAGCTGAAAACAGGGGCCTCGTCCAGCTGGCACGGGGAGTGGAACATCTTGCTTGAAGTGTCGATTTGGAGCTGCAGTCACAGAAGCATCTGTGCTGGCCTGACCTCACGTTACCAGAGAGACGTGGGCTTGACCCCAGGCAGCAGCTCAGCAGTCGGTCATGGCCATCTAGAATTTCAGGAATGAAACAAAGGGCAAGTTTTCTGAAGACGCAAATGAATAAAATGCATCCAAGGGGGACTAAGACTCACTCCCCTGTGTCATGGAAATAGTGGCCAGACTTCCAAAGCTTTGGAAATTTTATTTCAAAGAGACACTTCTGCATTAGAGTATGAAAGAAGCACAGGGGAGGGAAGAAAGGTAAGTGTTCCCCCTGACCTGCAGGTAAAAAAGTGTCACTCAAAGCCTAAAGATCTCAATTGAAAGATAAATTATAAACAAATAGGCTTGACAAAGCCAAGGAGCAACAAATTCCTAGGATTGCATTCAGCTTCAATAAGAGAAGGCAACAAGACAGTTTGAACCAGAATAAAAGAAACAACATTCTTTCCTGGACAGAAGAAGGCTTTGCAAAGAGAATGCTGTTTAACATTGAAGACAGAAATTAACATGAAAAAAAAGGAGATGCAGTGGCTAATAATTTCATCCTCCAGTTAAGGCAGTAAATAGAATGGGAAAAAAAATGCAAGTCAATAGGTCTTTATCCCCCCATTGAGCATGAAGGGAATGTAAGGAATAAGCTATTTTATTTGCGGGAGATTTTTTTGGCTCATAAGCCCCTAGGGCTGCAGAGATCTCTCAGCAGTGCTGCCACAGTCGGCAAGCAGGACAAAACTGAGCTCGGGCTTGGTGGAGGAAAAGGAAAACTCTGTATTCGGAATTGTTCTCTTAAATCAACAAATCCTCAGCTTAAGGGTTTGGAGACTGAAAGTGATGGACCCTAGACCTCGTGCAGGTGCTATTCCTGACAAAACTTACATCAGTTATTTCCCTCCAGAGATGGTAGGCTAAGTGAACCACAGAATCTGAGGCTCCTATGCTGTGGTAGAACTATAATTTCACGGCTCCAGTTTTAGGCAGTCACCCTGCTGTGCTTGTAGGGAGGCTCCTGTGTACACAGATGGAAGCTATTCCCACAGCTGTCTGCTCCGGCTCACAAATGCAAAAGAAAACACTGCAAATACAGCTCTACCTGGTTGCACCATGGCAGTGATAGGAAAATGAGGCATAATCCCCAGATTTTACAAAAAATAAAGGCAACCAAAGAGGCTCGTGCTCCTTTCAGGCTTATGTCCTTACACTGCCCAGAATAACAGCACATTTTTAAGAGCGATTTTCCATGAAAATCCAATTGCACAAAAAGCCACGCTCATAAGAGCGGCTGCCAACTCAAATACCAGTCTCCCAGCTGGCTTAGAACACTATCTGCCAGGAAAAATTTAAGTGACAGATGCATAAAAAAAGCAAGAAAGTGAAAGTGGCCAGTTTTGTTCCGAAGCACTTCCCAAGGACTAACCAAAAGTGAGAAGCAGGGAGAGCACAGCAGAGTCTCCTTTGTGTCTTAAGGAAACAACAGAAATTCTTCTTGACTAGGTTTATCCAGAAGAAGGACCTACATCATTTAGAGATTACCTGGAAACAGGTATAAAGAACAAGCAAGTAAAATTGTATTCATTGTAAAATGATGGCCAAGGCTGCATAAACAATTCAACATTTTCAGGAGGGTCCTGGCACGTACCACCATCCTCCTGCCTTCTGGTGTCCCTCGTTCTGAGGCTTCTCTGACCATCTTGCTTTTCTCCCTTGCTTTCTCTTGCTTTCTCCCAGCAATTCCCTTCTGACTGGGAAAATGAATGGGTCAAAATGGTGCTTAGCAGATTAACTCTTACTCTTGAAACATCAAAAGCAATCACAGCAGGAAGAAGGAAATGCAAAAGCTTAGTCCCAAACAGAAAGCTATTTTTAAAACTATTTCAGTAGTGCTAAAGCCAGTGTATACTGTAGACTGTGCAAAATTCCATCGCTACATCGGCCTTACAATGAATTTCAGAGAGACAAACAAGATCATGAGTTCTTGAAAGAGAACTTATATTAAAAAAATAGAAGAAGTAATTTTACATTTTCTGCAGCAGCTACAAAGCTTGGAAGTTGAGGATTGCAGTCTCTCTACAGGCTTTTTCCATTAGGGAAGACAATTGCTTTGAGGCCAACACTTAAAAATATAATGACAAGACAGTTTTGTAGCCCCTTCAGAGTCCTTCTCATTTGCAAATTTGGGAGAGAATGTCTGGTTTATTCAGTAGGGATTTACCCTATAATTAACTGCCAAGAAACAGAATTAATAATGTAGATGAGTATCTGCATCTCTGACGTTACCAACGCTTAGGTGTTAAGATATGACCGACCAACCAACCAAACCAGCAAACAAACAAAAGGGTTAAATCTGAGACATTTTTGTAGCACTGTATGAAAAAAAATCCACTGAAATTATAACAACCTCACCTGAATACTTGGAGGAAGATTAACTGTAGGAACATGGAAATGTGACTTTACCAGGACACCAGAGAACTGCTACCAAGGAATAAATACTTCAACTACCATATATTGCACAAATATACTTTTTTTTTTTTAATGTTATCTCTTTCCTGTTACCTCTTTCCCTCCTGCTTTTTATCTTGAGCCAAGATAAAAGAGGAACACAGTATTGCTGTTTAAATTAAATGTGACCTGCAAGGTGTGACAGTGTCATTAAAGTGAAACCACATGTGCAGACACTCACAAACACACGTACAGGCCCCCACACTAGCCCGACAGGTTGTCACCACCAACGGTTACTTTACAGGGCAGATTATTTGGGTATTTCTCCAGTCAGCCAGTAGCATAGGGTAATACAATACAGCTGGGTCCGTGTTTTAGTTCCTGCTTGCACGTTCATTTTAATGCTCAGGAAAATATAAACTTTATTTTATTAAGTTTTGCTGCAAAACAATGAACCAAAAATGAAATCCCTCTTCCTCATTTCTTCATTATTACTATTTATTTTCTTTACACTTTGATTGAGTTTTTAAACACCTGACTTTGGCATCATGAATAGAAAGCTCAGGAGTCTCTGGACACACAGCTGGGGGAGTGGGGAAGGCAGAGCGTCACGGAGAGGTTACAAGTGCTTCTTGCAACAAGATATTTTCTCCAGTCGCTGCTCACTGCTTCATCTCTAAGGCACACGCTCTGTCGCTGGGATCTCTTCACATCCAGATTGGCCTCTGTCAGTCCAAGATGTTGTTGAGTCCATGAGGGCTCGTTCAGAGAGTATCATCTTATGACACTACTTTTCATTTCTCCACAGGCCCCTGGGAGGACTGAAGGCCGTGACTGCTCTCTTCTGATAGCTCCTCTTGGGAAGTACAAGAGTATTGCTTTACCTTGGCTTGCAAAAGGCATTTCAGAGCAATGCAAGGCTGCAAATCTGACACGGCAAGGATGACAGGATGCCCTTGGAAACATCTGCACATGAAAATCTAGTTGCCTCTGGTCTGAAAGTCTCCTCTGCCTTCAGCGTACAGGTCAGTGTCCTTTATTTCATGTCATTCTGATGCATCAGGAGCACAGAAAGAGGCACAGTCTGCCCTCAAGCACCACTGCTTGTACATACAGTATTGTGAGTGGAGGGGACTCCCTCTGCTTCTATCTGAGTCACGCTAGTTATTTGCTTCTTCTCATTGAGGATGGCTTTGCATACAACCAAACACATCAGACAGACCAGTGCTTCTCATCTAAAATGCAAACAAAAAAAGAAGTAAAGGAGGGAGGTGGGAATGAGAAGCAAGCATATCCTTAGACGAAGATCTGGATCCTCTCCCGGATAGCCTGCCGGCAGATCGGACACACGGTCAAAGCTGTGCTGCAGTCTGGGCAAGAGCCGTGTCCGCACTGGAAGACCAGTTTGATTTGGTCATCGATGCAGATCGGGCAGGTGATGCGCTCCTCCATCTGCCGGTAGCGGCTCTGCAGCTCCTCCATGAGCTTCTTCTGCTCCGTGGACTCCGAGCTGGGGCTGCACTCCACCTCGGTGCTGTCTGCAGGGCAGGAGGGCAGGGAGAGGGTTAGCGACGAGCGCTCTGCCCGTCCCCTTACACAGCCTCTTTCACTAGAGATGCTCTGACATACGGGTCTAGAACTCCTTACAGTGCTGTAACTCCATGCTCTCAACCTCCTGTTTACATCTGCAATACAAGTTTTGGCTCAAGCCTTTCAGGGCACAGCAAGAAGAAATCATGTGAATTCACTTAAGCTGACTTTTCCATGCATCAAGCTACAAAACCAAAATTATCTAGTCAGTTTTATAGGCAAAATTCAGTGAACCTTGAAGAGATATTTGGTTCTAAATCAGATGAAATAAAAGAACCACAAGTTTTGTTCAATTGCCAACTTTGGAAAATAGACACTTCCTGATTTCAGCTGAACACAGTCACTGTTCATTTTCTGTTCTGTTCTGTCTTTAATTAGGTTGTTTTATTAGTTTGCTTTACACTTTGATATAGATGTCCCTTTCCCCAACATTCTGAAATTATACTACAGTGGTGCAAGAAGTGATTTTCAAATCCATAGGGGATGAGGAGGATGCTAAACACACACACTCTATATGCAGCAGTGGCAGAGAAGTCCTGTTCATACTCTCAGAAACCTGGCTGTTCCTCCTGCATGGAAATCTGCATGTGTCTATCTGGCATTCTGCTGTCTACTCTCCTGACACTGAGCAGCCTGCAGCAGGGACAACACTCCTGTCTACTGGCAGGGAAACTTACTCCTTTTTGCATTATGAAGTTCCAAGGAGGATTTTGGGCTCAGCCAGCTCTGTGTGTCTGATGCTACATGGCAGATTCTTGGCTCCTTTTACTTTTGTCCAAGGCATCAAGTCACAAGATTAGAGCCAGATGCCAGCAAAGGCAAACATAAACCTAGATCAGCTGCAGTAGGACATGCAATTCCTTTCCACATGCACTGCTCTAAACCTGCAGTATGAGAGACCACAGCCAGAAAGACATCCACTCTCACAGGCTCTACTGGAAAGCCAGTGTGCAGCCTGCTGCCACCTTGCTGCTATGTCCCCCTCTGTTTAAAAGTGGTCTTAAGAGCTTTATCAAAGCAGGTCAGCTCAGTGATTCATAGACAGTTGGCTAGTCCTGCAGAGGCACTGTAATCTCAGCCAAGTAAAAAGCTATACTTCCACAATAAATATTTTTTCTTTTCTCACTAATTTTCACTGTTTCACTGGCACAGGGAGGACCTCGTGTTTGCTTTCAATAGACAGACAAAGTCAACTACAGGACAAGCTTCCTCGAATCTTATATTTTGTCTCTGCAGCCTGAGCTTGGCCTATGACAGCTCTGAGTTAACCTTCACCTCTCTGAAGCTAGTCAATCCAACATGTGCAAGAACAAACCCTTTTCTTATGCTTATTTCACTGAGGCTCATTGATATTGCCCAAATAAACCCTGTGAAAACCCTTCCCACTGTAGGCACTGCACAACAGAAGAGTGAACATACCTTGTTTGACTTTTTTTGTTATTGTCACTTGACATTTGATGCATTTCTTCATTCTCCTGGAGCATTCTAGCACAAATGAGATAACAAGAAATTACAATTAAGTCCACTATACCAAAAGCAAGAGGAAGATGACATACACAAGAACATCAGCTTTTAAACACTCTTAGTACTTCCTGGATTTTCTGCATAGAAAAACACCTTCTTGAAGCTCTTGGTTTAGCCTGTTTTCTCCCAGTAGCTAATACAACACACACAATTCTTCAGTACTCTGTGCCATAACAACAGGATCATAATCCTGGCTTCTCCACAGAAACTGCTGCAATGTGGCTGCAAACCAGCCCTTTGCTGCAAGGGAAATGAATGTGGCTCTGGCAGGCAGCCCTTACCAAGTGACCTGCAGTCGGATTGAGGTGGCTTTAGCCAGTTAACAGACTTGCTGACATGCTTGAGCAGGCGGCTGTTACAGTAATTGAAATGCAAACAGATAACGATGGCCAGAGAAAGGGAAAATCCTTCTCAGGGGGTTTTCACAGAGAGCACGTTGCCAGCTAGCACTGAAATGTGGGGCCTTCCTTATGAATCAACCAGGGCATCTCGAAGCACGAGCTCAGCTGCCCTGAGTCCCCATCAGAAACGCCTAGAAGACACTGTGCTTTTCATTGGTGGCTTTGAGCATCCCATCTACGAGGATGTTGCTGAAATCATGTCAGGATTGTTTCAGGTCACAGTTCAACACAGCCCAAAAAGGGCGGAAAACTGCACGAGAGAGGAAAAACGAGAGAAAAGCGTGTGAGAAAGTCAGCAGGGACCTACCCTCGCACACGATGCTGTGCTGGCACGGGAAGAAGTGGATGAGCAGCGCGAGCTCGGAGCACACCAGGCACTCCGAGGGGCCCGCCGCGCTGCAGACGCTCAGGTTGGTCATGGTGTTGGGGGTGGTGTGCACGCGGCGGAGGCTGCTCACCAGCACCGAGCTCTCCGAGGAGACCTGCTGCTCCCTGCAACATCAACACGAGAGGAGTTGAGGCACGCGCTCCCGTGGAGGGTCCCTCTCCAGCTACCAGGTGACGCTGCGCTGGCAAATGCTCCACGCGCACACGGTGCGGTACCCGCTCAGCACGGGGTGCCAAAGGGGCTGCCCTGGCTCCAAGCTGGGATTCGGGCTGGATCTGACCTGCAGCAGCTGTCGCCACAGCCACCGCTGTCACAGCTGGTGAAAAATACCTAAAGGAGCAGGTACAATGAGTCCTGAGCAGCTTCCATCTGCTGTCCCTTTCAAATAGCATCACACATGCTGCTAGCGGACAGCTCCAGATGAAACCAAGTGCTCAGACTGAAATGCAATGTTTCAGAGAAGCTTCAAGCCCTCCTGGACAGCCACACTGAGTGACAGCAAAGAGCTGTGACACCCAGTGCTTTGTATTTCACTTTGTATTTTGTAGACTGTGACCAGAGAACATGGCCTACCTGAATTTCTGCGAGAAGTCCTTGATGATCTGGACAATCCTTCCATCTGTAATGAGATCTAAAGGAGACTTTCCACGATGGTTGGCATAATTAATATCTGCTCCTTCTTCTGCTAAGTAACATGCAATTGCAGTTCCAATATTCAGCTCCACGTTTCCAAGGAAGCCAGAAGCTTCCAGCTAAGGCAAGAGGAGATACAATCACTATTAACATAAAAAAAGTCTCCATTACGCAGCTTTGCTCTGTATTTAATTCTGCAGAAAGTTGCCAAAAGCAGCTCTTAACAGAGAGGCCTGTAGAATATCCTCTCATTCCCACCTGTTTCCATGCAATACTCAATCATTTGCTGATTTCCTTTTGCATTTTAATTTTGAGATGAGGAATACTGATTACCTGTAGATTAAATAGCTTCACTTGAAGTCAATAAAAAATTTCCACTGCCTTAAAAGACCAGGGCACGTAGATCAGCACATGTAAAATTACAGGGGAAGCAACTGCACATTTAGATCTTCTTTAGGTCTGGAATGCAATGTTATTTGCACTCATGCTTTACATTGCAAATCTGGTGTGTGCACATATTGGTGTATTTATGGATGACAGAACACTGATTTAATATCTTTGCCAAAGAACCGGACTAAGCTTCCAATACGTGGCATATCATGTGTTGATTTCTCAATCTTAAGCCTTTCCTGAAATGACCTGTGATCAGACTGAGGGAGAAATTCTCTCTTCTGCACCCAATCAGCTATGGTACAGAGGGGAAGTTTAGCTTTGAGAGTTAACAGAAATGCTGAAAAGCACCGTTTTTTTTTTTTCCACTGCACTTGTGGTTTTATAAATTGACAGATCCTGCCTAGAACTGGCTAGAAAACAAGAATTCCGTTTCACAGAAACGCAGAATGGTTGAGGTTGGAAGGTTTCATTAAAAAAAAAGTTGGTTTTGCTCTATATTGAAAAGAAGCAAAGGAGGGAAAAGGGGTACATTCTCCCTGGCCCATTCCCTACGGAATATCCTGTGGAAGGCAGAGTTTCCAAATAAGGTAGAGTGAGGAGTCAAATGCAGGTCTTTCAACAGAGCAGGCAAGTAGTGTAGCTATTGCACTGTCTACTGTTATGAAGTGGACTGTTTGACCTTCAGACAAATGTTTAAAAAAATGCACTTCCAAAAGTTGAAAAACAAAAAATAAAAAAACAGGCAGGTTCTAATTCTGGTCAGAAGGCCCTGCTGGGGGACCCATGACCCCCCTTCGTTATGTGAGCACTTAACTTACTCTACATTGGAGAATTGTGCTCCTATAAGAAGTATTTCTTTCCCCAGTAATCCCCAGCCCTCTGGCTGAAAGCCAAGCACAGCTTCTTACCACAGAATTAAGATGTCGGGGCCTCAGAGGACATATTTGCTCCTTTCCCACAAGCAAGAAATTCTGTTCCCAGCTCCTTGTCTGCGCTGGCATTTTACAGTTTTCCTGCCTCACTTCGTCCCCTTAGGTCCCCCTGTCATTCCTCCATTGTCAAGCATTTCCCTGCCATTGGTGCTGGAGTTTCTCCTGTGCCCAGCTCACCTTGGAAAGCAGGGACAATCCCACCTCCCCTTCACGCTTCTCCATCATGACCGACATGAGCTGCTGCCGTTCCAGAGCGATGTGCATCGCCGTGTCCCCGTCCTCATCCTCAGCGTTGACGTCGCTGCCTTCGCTCACCAGCAGCTGCACCATCTCTACGTGTCCCTGGATGACAGCCAAGTGCAGCGGCGTCTGGTTCCGGTTGTTCTTGAGGTTGACATCACATCGACCCTTGAAGGACCATCAGACAGAAAGAGTTGTTGCTGCAGAGCTTGGCTGACAGTGCTGCAGCTCTAATGCTTGCTGAAGCTCAAATTCATCACCAGGACAGAGCAGTAAGGGGAACTCCTAGAGAGAGTTACATGATCCTGTCCCCTGTGCCTTGGCCTTACAGTCCAGACATCTCAGATATCAACTGAAACAAAAGGGAGGACCAACATTGTCCCTGAAATGTGCTGCATGACAGCTCGACAGTTTCCTGACACAAATCCTGAAACTACTGCAAGCAAAGCCATGGCCTTGCTGCTTTAAAAGATTCCTGACCGCCTGCTGGCTTTTCATTTCCTCCTTTTGTTTGCACCACTGTGCAAAAATCTGTTGAAACCTGGATCGCTCTGCCCTTGTGCCAAATCTGCAGGGGAAGGCAACAACAACAAGGGATAAAAAACAGAGCTTTTAGGTGCGCCTAGTTTAATACTTTGACCTCTACCTATGAGGTAGAGGAAGGTTCTGAATACTTTTTTTTTTCCTTAATCGACAGAACAGAGCTATTCCAAAGTCTTTTCCTTACAAGATCCAGCTCTAACTCCTGCGTTGTTCTAGCCTACAAGACTGCCTTCCTTTTCGCGACAATCCTAAAAGAAAGTGTCACCAGGAATGTCAAGGTTTGTTCTTCAAAGTGTAGGCACCAATGGCAGCTCGTCAGAGACAGTCATGTTTATGAGTCCAGCATTAATCTGATATACTGCGGAAATGAGGGCTTTTGGGGATGGAGACCCAGGAGATTTTTGTTTTACCTCTTTGATGAGAATTTCAGCCACTTCTTTGTGATTATTGAGAGCAGCAAGGTGCAAGGCAGTGAAACCATCTTCCTTTTTGGAGTCAACCAACTGTCGAGCTCTTGCTAGAATCTTCTTTACGGCTCTAGAGTGTTAGAGGTTAATCAGACGTGTCACTTTATCATGAAGGGAAACAACAGAGAAGAGACAGGCCTCCCTCTTCTGCTCAGTATCTATCAATGTTCCACACAGCGACTGACACCTGCTCCTCCCCAGCACCATGTGTACACTCTGCTCATGTCCCACTTCCAAATTACTGCTAAGAGAGCAAGGAATTCCCTCTGAGATGGGTGGTGACTTCCCCTATTCTCAGATGGGTGATCTTGTGCTAGGATTCACAGCTGTCTAGCGTGGGTTCAGCAAGACTGTGACTGGGAGTATCCCAGGGATTATTACTGTGGTTTGTTCACTTACAGTTTGTTGCCCTTTAGAGCGGAATAGTGGAGCAGGTTGAAGCCTTGACAATTCTGGACAGTGAAGTCAATGTTGGGTACTTCAGTGAGGATCTCAATGATGATCTTGTAATCTGCAGTGATGGCACAATGCAGGGGGGTGTCTCCTTGAGAATCCTGTACGAGGAGACAAAAGCAGAGCACAGGTTACCTCAGTGTTGAATCAAATAGGCTGCCTTGTTTGAGACAAGATACACAGTGTCACCAAATCACATCAACTCCAGAGCAAACATCCAGAAGTCATTGGCACCCCTAGTGGGTGCATAAGCTGTGTGAAGTCAGTTAACTGGGTCTTAAGTCCAGCTCCTGAGTAAATAAGTGCTAACATTTCTAAATAGCTTTGAGAAACTGACCCAGCAAAATCCAGTCCCATCATCATATGCATGTGCCCTAAAATGGGCTAGGTCCAATTCTCCACTGCTTGCTTTTTTTCCCCTTCTTCGCCAAATAAAAATAAAATAAAATAAAAAATAAATAAAGAAAAGGACAGCAAAATGCAAACTCACCGGGAGGTTGACATCGCAGTTGAGCTCGCAGAGGGCCCGCACCACCTCTGTGAATCCCTGGTTCACAGCAATGGACAGCGCCGTGCGCTTCGCGTTGTTCAGCAGGTCTGGGCTGGCTCCTTTACCAATAAGCAAGCGCGCAACCTCAGCTTGGTTTCTGGTTTAAAAACAAGAAGAAAGATTAGATTCCCATGCTGTGCAGATAGAACTTCTCCTCCTTGTAAGGCAGCAGAATTTCCCAATTTCTGTATCCTCTCCCTACCTTATCTCCTCTCGTTATTAAAAAGAAGGCTAGTAGATGAGCACAGAAAGAAAGGTACTTAGCTCTGAAGCTTAAGGGACAATTTCTAACAAGGGGAAAAGCCAGAGCAAAGTCATGCTCTGCCATGCTCTCCTCACACAGACTGTTCATTTGTATCTGCAGGTGTCCTTTTACTCCCCTCCCAGGTCTTGTATGAGATAGAGCGAAGCAAAAAGAAAGGTTTCCTACCCAAAAGCTGTGTAGTGCAGCGCTGCATCACCTTCCTCATCCCTCAGATTGACGGCAGCGTGTGCCTGTAGCAATATCTTCACCACATCCACATGCCCTTGATAGGAGGCAACTTGCAGGGCAGTTCTGCCCTGATTCTTTGTGTCGACCTATAGAAGGGCAGAGACAGAGCAAACAGCTGCTTAGGAAAGAGCAGCTTTCATCTCTCTCCCATCCTTTTCCCCACTCTGCTACAAAACTTTATACGTGTTTTAAAGCAACACAACCATTAGGATGACCTCAAGACTTGCCTTGTCTGGGTACTTCAAAAGGAGCTCCCGAACTTTGTCTGCGTTGTTGAGTGCTGCCCAAATGACCAAGCACCCGGCATGGTCCGGCTCTGTCTTCTGGGACAGCAGTTTTTCCAGAACAGTGGTCAAAGTACCTGGAGGAAAAAAGGAACAGCTTCCAGCTACCAGAGGCAAAGAGAATGTGGGCCTATGTGTGACTCTGCTCTCCCTGACCTCTAAGAAAACAGGTATGCTGGGGCTATAGAAAGTTTTATTGGCAGATGTGCAAAATGGACAGCAAGTCCAGCTACAGGTTGAAATGGGGCAAACACACCTCAGTTTGACAGCACTTTCACAAAAGGAGCTGGTAGTACAGCACATAAGTATTCAAGGGTTAGTATCTTTTATCTTCCTGCAGGAAATGTAGTGGGATGGAACAGGAAACTTAGATAATTCAAGGCAGTAAATCCTAAATCTCATGCTTTCCTCCTAAGACCAGCTTTGCTTTCCCAATAAGGAAAGCAAAGTAGAGGTGTTTTTTGTCCTTCATCTGAGGAAGCCCAAGGCAGCTGCGGTTTAACACTGACCAAAGAAGGGGCTGTTGTTACCCTGGAGCAATCACTCCTCAGCCCTTGAGGACAAGAAGGGACAAGACCTCTCCCTGCTCCTCACTTTTGGACTCCTTTGCGTTCTCCGTTGTCATGAGGTTTGCTTCCTCCTCTCTCTGGTAGGCTGTCAGACAGGCTGGGTTGAACGTCCAGGACTGCCCCCCAACTGATACTCGCAGGTCTCCGTCCCCATACACTTTGATCACTTTGCCAATGTGCCCTAGCGCCTGCAACGGGAAGAGAGAAATGGTTTTTGAAAGCCAACATGCAGTGGTCTTTGCATGTCAGAACCAACATAAAGCTTTAATGCTTTTAAGAGCAGCTTCGCAGGCTGCGCTCCTGCTGCGTAAGGAGAAGCACTAAATAGCAACACAACTGCAGACAGCTCCCACTTTAAGCACATCAGATGGTTTTAGCAGTCTCTGTGTTACAGGTTTACACAAAAAGCGTTTCCTGGACACATTACAAATGCCTGGAAGGAAGGTGGTGAAACAACAAACATGGTTTTCACAGTCCTGAGATGACTGACAAAGTTGGGATTAGGAAAGGTTTCCTCTGTGCATTTAACTGCTCCCGAGGATCCCTGTATTCTGCTCCATAGCCATGCTGGTTTCATCAGGCCACTTTTCTACGTGGACCCTCTTTCCTGCCTCATTTCAGAGAACTGGGAAGGCCATAAGAGAATGTATTTACTTTGGATTAAATGATCTACAGAGGTCCCTTCCAGAGTCATCCAGTCTGTGATTCTGTGACTACATTTCTTTGCAACTCATGTTTGCAATAACTTCTTTGGCCGCAAGGCCTCAGCAGTCCCAGAAATGCCTGGGCACCGAGTGGAGGGCAGTACAAGCCCAAGCGCTGTTACTGATTGTGTGGGGAAGCTCAGGAAATCCCTGGATTGTCCAGGAACTGACGCGCACTCACAGATGCCATCTCATCTGTCCACTCCCCATGACCAGGTTGGAATCGCTTCACAGTTTCCATATCATCTATCACCCGGACAACATCACCAACCCAAAAAGTGTTGAGCTACAAGAAAAAGAAAAAGTACAAGCTTTGGGGATATGAAGCCAAAAAACAACACCACAAACAAAAATATACATAGCCCTCCATCCCCCCACCAAATCCCAGCCAAATGAGGCCTGACCAGAGTATTACATCCCCTTACCATGCCAGACTCAACACCTGAGATTTTAATTCATGTTAATAAGGGGGTTAAATCTGCTTGTTAAAGCAGGAATGGAAACATGCTATTCAGAGCAGGCTGATAATATGAAGAAATATATATATATTTCAGAATTTTGTAGTCTTCCAGCAGCTCCTCCCATGCCTAGTAGCTCTTTTGTTGGATCAAAGTGTTGGAGTAATGACTTGGGCCATCCAGAACTATCAGGGAGGTGTTTGAATAAGAGACACAAGAAACAGAAAAACAAGACAAGAGAATAAGCAAGAAAACAGAATGAAATGGAACAACATGGAGGAGGGTGCATCACAGATGAGAGGTTGCTGCAGAGGATGCAGAAGGATTGCAACTTTATTGTTATCAGCCTTATTACAGAAGCTCAAATCAAGAAATAGAATTTACCTTAAAAACTTCCACCTTTTAAAATCCAGTGACTATCCCAAATGGACAACCCAGCAGTCCAGTTCCCCCAGTCTGCTGCCATCTAGTTTAGTTTTGATGGTGTTGATCAACACCTACCTTAGTCAGGGCTCCAGGGTGGAAAGTCCAGCGGGTCTCGCTGTTGAACTGGACCCTCACGTCCCCTCTGTCCGTGATTCTGTGCACAGTCCCTGTCTGGCCAATGAACTTTTGATAGGGGAGGAAAGAACAAAAACAAAAACAAACAAGGGAAACCCCCTAAATAAATTGCATTGCTTCACAATGGGGAAAGCAGGCAACCAAAGGATAGGTGGCTAAATAAATCCCCACCTCTAATTTAGACTAACAGCACTCCCAAATCTGTTTTAATGATATGCAGTCATTTGCTCTTCTGCAATTCTCATACAAGGCAGACATACCTGAACCTGAAAACAAACCTGACTCCAGGGTCCTGCCACTGAAGACTCTGCATTTATTTGCTCAACACAGTATAGTAGCAGAAGCTGTTACGTTACAGAGGTTCTGGTAGCTTCCTAGCTAGTGGCTACTGTAGCTTGACATAGTGACTGACAAATTACTCAAAGAACAGGAGCAAGCGGAAACATACCTCAGCCATCTTAGGGTTCCAGCCACCGTGGCCCTCCTGCATCTCCCGCAAGATGTCAATGTCCAGCAGGCATTTCACTTTGTCCCCGTGCTGGAACGGGTGCCTGTCTGTGCTCTCTTTCTTCTGCAATTCAGCTGGTCTTCCTGCAGGGTAGAATGACACCACTCACACACATGCAATAATACATTTTGGTTATCTTACATCATCTTACACCACTGCAAGACTGAGTTGCTTTACTAACCATCCCATAAGAAAGCAGTTGTTGACAGGCAGAACAGCTTTTTTTAATGATATGCATTATGTGGGAACATTATGGAACTACCTCCTCATTTTGTGTATTCGAAGGAGAATAGTTTTAATGTCAGAATCATAAAAGTGATTTGTACACCAGCATAAGACTTCACTTGCCAACAGAAGACCTGCTCCACACACCTAATTTTGGGAGATGCTCTTTGTAGTAAAAGCCTCCAGGTGCCTCCACAACACATTTCAGGTCCACTTTCCCCTTGTGTCCAACTCGGTAGACGTTTTTGTTGCCATCAGACCACACGACGCTGGCCACGCTACGGCCAGTCTCTATATCCCAGCCTCGAATATCAACCACACGTCCAGTTTTGCCTTCACCACCTGACAGAAAAAGAGGGGAGACAAAAGTATCCAACTTGCATTCTCAGAGACCAGCACACAGAAACCTACTTGATACTGGGATGTTTAATGAGATACAATTTAATAACATTTTTATATTTCAAACACAAGGAGGAAAAAAAAGTGCTACAGAAATATAAAGCAAGAAGAAAAATAAATAAGATGTTCTCCTCACATATTTTTAGTCTGCAAGAAACCTGGCAGGTATTAATGGCCTTGAATTGGTGCTGGCACAGACTGACAGATCAATTTGCCTATGGCAGCAGGCATCCAGATTTAAAAATAAAAAGCATCCCTCTTCATATGCTTTTCCCCAAAGAGGACATTGCAAAAATGTCAAAGAAAGCTTACCATCTTGGTTACCCCACTCCCAGTCTGGGCCACGGACTACTCTTGCCCCCTGGAAAGTTCCTTTTAATGTGATACGAGTCAAATTCTGTCGGGGACTCACCAGGACTCTGAAAAAGAAAACAAGAGAAAACAGATTCATTCACTTAATTTACTGTTAACTCTTTGCACTCTCTTAAACCTCCAGGATCCATGGTTCCATCCAGGATCAATGATGTCAGTACCACACCTACTCAGAGCAAAGCATGTCCCGAGTTCTCAAGATGACTGAAAAATGAGAGAAAAAAAGTAAAAAACAGAGACAATGTTGACCCCAAAAGCTGGTCTGCCTAGGAAGGGCAAGTTACGTAGGCACTGTTCCACTGACAGTAAAATCTCCACGTGGTGAAATCCTGTCACACACTTACGGCTGCGAGTGCGCTGTTTCGTAGCGCTCGAAGGGATGAGGCAGGTCGTGCTTGTTGTTCATGTAACACTGCGTGCACAAGTCATAGTCAAAACACATCTTGCATTTCCAGCGCATCCCCCGGATCCCGTGCTTCTTGCAACAGTCGCAAATGATGTTAGGGTGACGGACACCTAAGAACAAAAGAATAACAGCATCTACACACAAATTCATAGCAATGAGATTGACAATGCTACTAGAGCTACATCAGAATGTTTTAAACAGAAATATTACATACTATGCATGCACTGAGGAAGGTGCAATCAGAGGAAATCAAAAACCCTCTAAATGCACCAAGATGGCATCAAACTTGAGCTGATAATCCCTGCTTTTCCCCTGCTTTGACAGCTCAGGACAAGGCCACACTATTATTACATGCGTTCGGATGTGAAGATGGTTTACATGGCTGCTCTCTCCCACCACAGCAGCAAAATAAGACAGATTATTTTTAGTGAGTTGGCAAGACTGTTTTCAGAACAAGTTTGCAATTCTTGCAACATTTTGAAAAGAGTTTCAAAATGTTTCTTTGTACTACAATATGCCTGTATTAGAAAGCTGCAGTTCGGGCTTGTCTCTACTGTTTTAAACCTTGCAACTATTTTTATATAATCTAACAAATTATAAGGCAACATTCAAGACAAAAAAAAAAAAAAAAAAAAGAGTCAAAAGGACTGGCTGCACACAGATTCTTACAAGGAGCAGCCTCATTTTCACAGATGATTCAACAAAAGTTTTGTCACTTTTCCCAGCTTCACTGAAAAGCTCCCTGCTGAACAGAGATCCTCATGCAGATAAGGCCAGTTCTTAGGTTCTCTTGATCTATTCGACCAGCATTTTTAATTTCTGTGCACGGAGGTACCCAAGCAATGCTCATCGTTGCATCTGTCGCCATCAGGTGGCTTCAGTGCACTGCTGCTTAGTACCCGTCCCCGGGCAGCGGTAGCAAAGGCTTCCGTGAGCCAACCTTGATAGGAAATGTTGGTGTTTCACCAGGGAAGGGCAGGAGAAGCAGGTGCTACCCGTGCTGAAGGAGCCTCCTGTACAGCAGCGGAGCCTGCCCGGGCCGTACCCACCTATCTGCGCGTTGTCGTACAGGAGAAGGTCATAAGCTCCTTGGTAGCCAGTCCGGTAGTTGGTCCTGTTGCCTTGATCCCACTGCACCACCACAGTCTTATCCGGAGTGGTTGGGCTGCCGGCCCGGCCGATCTCCACCACGGTGCCCACGTTCCCTTCGCCGCTGTCCTGGTTGCCCCATTTCCAGTCCGCTCCCCGGACCACGCGCATCCCGACCTGCATGCTGGCGTTGACGTCCGGGTCCATGGCGGTGCGCGGCGCTCCTCACGCGTCCTCCGTGCAGGGGCTCCTGGAGACGGGCACCGTCCTCAGCGAGACGCCCAGCAGCATGCTGCGCACCCCTAACGAGAGCACAATTAGTGCAATTAATGGCACACAGCACATCACAGCCGTGACGATACAGCAAGAAAAGCGGAGGCTGTTTCAGCTCATACCCTCGGTGCACAAGCCTCACCGAACAAACACGGCCAGGATGTTTTCTGGATTGCACATTTCCCAAAAAGAAAAAAAAAAAAACACTCAAACTCCAGCTCATTACCCCATTCCAGTGTAAACAAAGTAAAAAAGAGAGACTGAATAAAGAGATCACGTCACTGAGGAATGACCTGAAACTCCCAGTCAAATAGTCTGTGCCAACCCAAGATCAGAACCTTGCTCCTCTGAAGTGACTTCATCATCCCTTCATTCAGAATAACCAAACACCCCAAAGCCTGGAGAGCAACAACAAATAATAGTATTAAAAAAAAAAAAAAAGAAGATCTTGTTTCTATTTAGATTAAACCTTAATTACAGTCCAGCTGGTATTTTTAAACAAACGGCTGCTTCTATCAAGCTAATTGGAAGCCTCTTCTCCTCATAGTGTCATAGGCAAAACCAACCAACCTCACAAAAAGTAAGTGTTAATTAAAATGAAATTTCAGCTTTTCTTACCCACCTTGACTGATGTAGCTACATAAGAGGCCTGACCTGCCATGCAGATACCTCTGCACTTTATACAGAACAGGGATCTTTCCAGCTTCAGGACAATGGGAAGGACACGCAAACTAATCCCAGCATTATGAGGCACAATGATTCTTCTAAAATATCCCAAAGCCTTATCAGGGTATGAGAGAAAAGAAGTGGGGAAGAAATAAGGACGGAGTTGCACTCTGGGCTGGGGTCAGTGCGTGTTTGGGGTCAGCTCCGAGGCCCTGCTCCATGGAAAGGCGGACAAGCTGCCTGTTCACCTATGGCATTAGGAGCATCTTTGTGTCACGTTGCTAACACTAATGTCTGCCCATAAAGCAACTGAAGCCACTGAAGCCTAAAAATAAACTCTTCCTTCAGCCAAACATCCCCTTTTAAATGTATGAAGGAGTAGGTTGGTGCAGAACCAAGTTTCCAGCATGCAGGAAGGGCCTGATTTCTGTTCAGCTTCAGCATTTCTGTAGCTCAGGCTTTTCCTGCTACTCGTCACCGTGGCTTCTGAACCCCTCTCACGGAGCACCAGCAAAGGCAGGTTATCTTTTCAGACCTCACAGCGCCTTTGTTTCTAAAAGCTGGCTGGGCAGTGCTTTCATTTTAGATTTCCTTTAGATTCGGCCGCTGGTTTCGTTTCCCGGCCGGGCCAGGAAAACGCAGCCGGGCCGGGACACACGGAGAAGTCCCCGAGCGGAGACAGCAGCTGCCGGGGTCACGGTCAGGAGGCAGATGAACCCTCACTGTTATCCAAACGCATAGAATTCACTGCCCCTTCTCTGCCGGGGTGCAAGAGGCCCCTAAACTATTAACTGGCACTTCGATGAGAGCCGTTTACGGGCAAAAGTTGGTGTCAGACTGTGACTGTATTTAGATCTCACAAGTCAACGAGTGCCGCAGCCTCCCGAGGTGCGAGACGTGCAGGTGACCTGCGAAGTGAAACCCAGGCACAGAACTTTGACTCACCACCTTCTCCCTCTATCTTGATCTGCACGAAACCAAATAATTCGAGTTTCACTGCATGCTCGAGTTTTGTTATGGGAGAAATTCTGGACAGACCGGAACCCCGGATGCAAAAAGTCAGGGATATCATGTTCTTTTGTGATCGTCTCTATGGGGATTTTTAATTCAGCCTGGAGTTTACTGCCGAAATACAACTTCCAGCCACCTGTGATGACAAGAGATGCAGAAAAATTAACTTGCTTCTAGAACCAAGCACTATTTGCACTGCCTCAGTCCAAAGCGCTTTTGCCACCGAGCTCTATGCACCAAAAGAGGATCATTGTCAGTGACAAGCAATAAAATAGGTGGAAAAAAAGGGATGCTATATCAGCCCCATTGCTGTACCTGTGCTCCTGGTAAGCAAAGTGTTTTTAATGAGTTAGTTCAACACTGATTAATGGACTTGACCCATGAAATAAACTGGGTTGCACAATCGGTCAGTGTTTGCTCTAGCCAGCACAAATGCAAACAGGACCTTCAGGAAACAGCATTGATCAACCAAAAATAAACAGCTGCTGGGTTTCCCACAGCAGAAGCTGCGGTATCCCACAGAAAGGTGCAATAGCATTTGCCAACTCAGTCTAGCTGAAATTAAGATTTACAAGACAACAGTTGTCAAATACCGCAAAAAATCTAGTCCCCTCTACGAACTTTTAATGGATGCAGAAAGCTTCGCAGTTTAAACGTGTGGGATCAGCAATCATCTAGTCCCTGGAGAATTAAGAACAATTACAGGCAGAACTCTGGAGTGGGAACCTAGTGGAACTCTCCTTTATTACATCCCGTAAAGTAATTGCTCATAATCCTGATGAAAATTCCTTCTGGCTTTTGATGAACTGGGTTCTTTTCAGAAGGGAGAAAAACATATCAGCTCCAGTCACTTGCTTTAATTGTCTCTGACAGCTTGCAGACTGGGGCCTCAAGCCCTAAAAAGCTCAGTAGCTGGGGAAGATCAGAACCCACTTTTTGTCAATGGCAGTTTTCAGAGTTGTGTCTACATCACATTTCAGTTGAAGAAAAAGACATTCCAGGAGCAGTTTTTAAGTGCTTTTAGGACCTTGAAGCACTTTTTAGGGGATACTATACAGAAGACTAAGATATGAGTTTTCAGGTTCTACCATATTCAGACGAAATCAATGGGTTTTAGGGGCCTGTATTTTGTATTTTAACAGTGAGGAATTCTAGAGTGACATACTGATGTTACTGCATCAGCTCAGTTTTCTCATTGGGCATGAAGGAAAAGTACAATCTTTATTCAGTTAAGCCCTGCAAGTTCCAGAAAAAAAAAAAAAAAAAAAAGTGCAGAAGAATCAGGAAAGGTGAAATAGGTTTCCCAGGCTGGATGAGGTGCTAATTGCCCTAGAAACATACTTTTCTCAATGAAAAGGACATTCCACCAAAAGAGAGTGAGAGGAAAGAACAAAAATCCAACAGAAATCCAAGGGGGTCTTTTCTACTAATGGCAACCTTAAAATCTGACCATTTGAGCAGCATGGTAATTAAATGCTTTATTAAGGTATAGGAGTGGGAACAATGGGAGCCAGTGACATGATTTGATCTGATCATATGTTAAGCAATGGGAGGAGCAAATGAGGGGGAAGAAAAGCAAGCAGCCCAACAGCAAAAACTACGCAAGAGCAACGGGGCTCCCTACGCAGGGTTTCCAGCGCGAACGCGCGGAGCCACGCGGTGCTCTCCCTGGGAGCACATTCCCCACACCCTGGCATCCTCCCGGGAATCAGAAACCCTTGCAAAACAAACAGGACTCTGTCTGCCTGTGCACAGAGCTCCCCATTCTATTCCCGCCAGCAGGGATCCCTGGAAAACAGCAGTTGGAAATCAGAGGGCACGATCCCTTCTGTCACAAGAGGCGCAGCATTTCAGCACAGCCCTGAACCCTGCAGTTCCAGACCAGAGGTGACGTGAACTAAGCTAAACAAAACAGGTGAAGGGGGATCAGGGGAAACACGGCCCACAAACAGCTGAGTTACCAAACTGGAGAGAGGCTTCAGCCAAACTGCAGGCAACCAAGACTGGTCTCCAATAATGATGTCCCATGTGGGACATTGGCTTGTTTCAGGGGTAACTGCCATAGCTCAGATTCACCCACTGTGGTCACACAGCCACAGACTTGTCAATCAAGGTAGCTAAGAAAGCCATGAACATCACCCTTTACCAAACAAAAATGAAAAAAGACAGTTTCAACCTCCGAACTTCCAGTGCTTCCAGTTTTTGCAACTTTGAAACATCCATCAAAGCTTTAGTGGAAAGACACTGTTGCACATGCTCCCTCTTCAGTTGCTGCTGAGTGCTGACCATTAGCAAAGGACACTAAGCAAAAATAGTAGCTCTTGGGAAATACAACATTAGCAACCAAAGCACAATGTTCAGAAGAATCCTAGCAGTGCATTAAGGGCCCCTGAAACTGGAACAGGAGAAAAAGAGGTTCTTTATGCACTAATTGGGCAATGGGTTTTCATAGTCATATAGCTTCAAAGATGTAAAGAAATAAGCATTAAGAATATCTATCAATGCATTTAAAACAACATGCCAGTATCATAATAAGCAAAGAACTAAGGCAATTCTGGAGATTATTCTCAGGCAGTGACTCCAAGAGATGTGCTATGCAAGAGGGACAAGAAACCTATTTACTTTGTTGAAGCCTAAAAAGAAAATTTTTCAACAAAACAGAATTGGTAGTGACACTGTTAAATGACAACTGAAAAATTCTGCCTCTGACATATGTTACAGGCATAGTTGCAAGTCCTAAATGAGATCATTACGTCTTTTTGCCACAGAAAGAGACAAGAATAGCACGGAAAACAGGCACGAGGCACACAAGGCACATCAGAGATGGGACTGTAGAGTGTGTCACTTGACACCCAATCTACTGCCCTGTTTGTCACCTACCTCAGGGAAGAGCTTGCTTGGGAGTTTTGGTTTCGAGTGTCTGCAGGCAGACCAAACCACATATAGGCAGCGGTTTCAGTGCAGCTATAGGTTTAAATTTGGCCCTTGTTTCTACTACTCTCTGTTACGGGAACTGCAAACATCACACGGGCACAAACAGGGGGCAGGTGGGAGCAGCGTGTGCCTCAGTTCTGCTATTCACCTAAACAGGGTGCATGAAACTGGATGCCCAGGAGCCATCACCCCCAGCTCCTCCGTGCTCAGGTGTCACCCCAGCAAGCAAGGAGTTTTCCTTAAAGGAAATTATCCATATTTACACCCTCGGGGACAGCTCATCCAGAAGAAGAGAAGCCCAAAAGGGCGCAAGAACAAGCGGGCGCATCCCACTGCGGGCTTGAGGCTCGCTCGACATGGTGGAAACAGGGCCGGCTGCCTTGGCCGGCTTCCTCCCTCCTCACCCCGGGACGAGGAGGCCACACGTACCTGAGGAGGCCGAGGGGACGAAGGCTCAGGGCAGCCCTTCAGCGCCGTTGTCAGCAGAGAGCTCCGTGCGTCCGTCCGCCCCTGCTCCTCCGGGCACAGGGCTCCGCACGGGCCTGGGGAGAGCGGAGCAATGAGCCTTCCCCGCCAGGTTTACGCCCGGGGAGCGTTAAGGCGCACGCGGTGCCCGCGGAGCCCCAGGCCTCCCCGCAGCCGGGCCCCGCCGCGGCCCGCGCCGCCGCCAACCCCCGGCTCCCCCGTCCCCGGGGCGGCCTCGCGGCCCGGCGCCCCGCAGCGCGTCCCCTCTTACCGGGGCGCCGGGCCGGGCCGCGCCGCCAGCGCCGCAGCAGCAGCAGCGGCGCCGCCACTCGGCCCCGGGGCCGCCCCGCCCAGGCCTCCCGGGGCCGGCGGGGGACGCTGGGACTGGTAGTTCCCCCGCGGGCCGCCGCCGCCTCACGGGCCCCGGCGGGGGAGCTCCGAGCCGCCGCCCCGGCCCGGTGGAGGCTCCCGGGGGGAACGAACCGCGGCCGGAACCGGCGCGGATCGGGGCGGCTGCGCCGCGGCCACGGCAGGGACGGGCCGCGGGGCTGCCCGGAGGCGGGAGCGGCTGAGGTAAAGTGGAGCCGCCCTGTTTCCTCCGAGCCGCCGCGGGGGGCTGGAAGGGGGCAGCGCTCTGGGGATGGAAACACGGGTATATGGGCAGGAGCGTCGGCTCCCGCAGGTCCCAGCCTCATCTCCCCGTGTATTTCCCTTGTTTTTTTTTTTTTTTTTTTTTTTTTTTTTTTTTTTTTAGGCCCACTGGATGCCGCTGTTTTACAGAAATAGCCCCAAACCGCAGGCTTTGCCAGATTTCCGTATCTGACAGGGTTAAGGGCCACCCGGGTTTAAGCCCCTTCTTGCAAAGCAACCCCTCCTCTCCTTAATTTCTGCAGCTCGCAGAACTGGGCAAAACAAAATGCATGATAATTCTGCTAGTCAGTGAGAAATTAACCACGTTTCAAAGGCAGCTGAGTTTCAAACCACCCAGAAAGGGACCTACATCCACCACCCACCTGCAAAACACTCCTTAACTTAGAGCTAATTCCACATCTAGGTCTCTACTCTGAAGCAAATGGAGTCACAGCCTAAGAGGATACAGACCCCAAGGGATTCCATTGTTCCTTGCCAGCAACTTTTAAGACTGAAATCAGCTACCCTGATTTTTAACCAGCTTTATTTTTACTATAAAAATATGACTCCAACTTAGATTAGATAAACACAAGCTTTTTAGCGTATTCATTTGTTGTCTTTGGGCTCAGTCTGTATCCTATGAACATAAATGTAAATAAGGTGACTGATTGTAAAAGGCAAAATATGGAGCCAGCTTTGTGTGACTGAAAGTGGTGTAAAACTAATAACTTCTAAATTTAATAAGTTTATTCCAGCTTTTAACTGATGTAGCTGAGAACAATATAGTATAATTATGATCATTAAAGGTATCAATTGGGAAATATGGGGTTAGTGCTGGATGCATTGGAACATTTTGATCAGAAAAATACACAGGCCAGTCAGGGACAGAAGTAATAAATAGCCTACAGGTATGCTTAAATAGCAGCCCCAGTGATTTATTTCAAGCATCACCTGCATCACATGCCCAGTGATGCCTCCTTGGCAGTACAATGTCTTCTGCTGCCAAGTGCCTTCCTACCTTATTTATGTTCTTCAGGCTCCTCCAGCTTGCTGGTGCAGCTCTGGAACAACTCCTTATTGCAGAATTTTTAAATAGAATTATTTTGCTTTTGCTTCCTGTTGCCAAACCAAATAAAGGGCAGCCTCATATCACTGAGGAGAAACCCACTCATCCATTTTAAGCAATAAGCGAGTACAATAAAAAGTGGATTTTGTCCTGTAGGAGGGGAAGAGGAAGGAATTTACTGATTGTCCCCCAGTGATCTCAAGGTGACATAGTTCTGGGCCTGATGTGTCTCAGTTAAGTCAGTGTCTCAGGGCCTCACCTATTGAGGCAAATATTCCTTTTTTTGCAGCCCATTCAGCATTGTCAAAAGCACTAGAGACAGCTTGAATCTTCATACATCCATTTGAAATCTCAGGGAGAGTGTTAAAGCACTTACAAACAAATCTCCGCAAAGAATATCTGAATTGAGCCTGCAATCAAAGGCAGATGGCAAATAAATATAATGGTGTCATGTATTCAGCCAAGGGGCTGCAGCTGTGGAATTGTCCTGCCGGGGTAACCAGGGAAACTATTTTTCACTTCTGAATTTCATCTAGTTCCCTGGGGTCCTGTAAGAAGCAGCTTGTGCCTCACCTTCATCTATAAAATAAGAATAGGGTGACCCATCCTCTTATCCTGGACGTTTCATTGCAGCAAATTTGCAATGTCTGATACCAGGGCACTGCTGTGAATGACCGTGTAAAGCAGCAGTGCATTATGAAAAAATTAGTGGGTGGATATCAAAATGAGGCCTCTAAGATGTCCCCTTTTCCTTGGTGCATAGGAATCTTTGTCAAGGAGAGATTCTAATCTGCCCTAGTCAGATAAGCATAAATCTAAGCAGACTAATTCCCTGATTCAGGATCTTCAAGCATTCCAAAATCCTTCCTATCAAAGCCTCAGTAGTCCCCAGTGTTTCTCAGGCAGGGACCAGCACACGAGGAAGTAATTAATGAGAGCAGCAAGGAAAATTTAAAAAAGTGCTGAACAGAAGCAAAACTGAGACCCAGAGCCCTTACTGCACAGTCTGCTGCTTTACTCCTCCCAATGCAGACAAAGACATTCCAGATCCCAAAAAACCAGCTGAAAGCAGTGTTGTCATATGCAGCCCAGGGCACATATGTGACATGCCAGGCTGCTTCCCCCTGTCCTACAAACCACACATAGCTAACAATTATAACACCCTGGGTGATTTTTGGCTGGGAATTGCTGCCAAAGCATTAATTGCTGCTTATTTCCCAGGTACCTGAAAAGTGGAGCCAGGCAGAATTCCAGGCACAGTGTCCCTGGAAGCTCAGACAGCAGCTGAGGCAGCCTGGCTGCTGGTGCAGGTGAGATGCATCATCAACCCGGGGGTCTTAAATAGCACATGCAAGCTCAGGCTATGCCTTTAAAAGGCCTAGCTCATCTGCTGCCCTAAGCACTTACCCCTTTTATTAATTTACATCTTCCTAGGGAGAAGCTCTTGCTCTTAAAGCCTTGTAGGAGTCAGGGGGCGATGCCCTCCTTGCTCCTTAGTGCAAATGTCCTGCCCTTGTCTCCTCCTGGCAACAGGTACCGGCTGCAGTTTGCCCGGGTGCTCGGGAAGGGGAGGAGAGGACAAGGAGGGCGGCGGTGGCTCCTGCTCGTGGAGGGGCTGGTGCCGCCTCTCCTCGGGCCCAGCGGGACGTCCCGGGAGCCGCGCGGGGCTGGACCGGGCCGCGGGGTGAGGAGCGGGCCCGGCCGGGCCCGGGGGCGGGTCGCGCCGCCCGGATGCCGCGGCCGCTCTCCCGGCCCCTCCGCGCTCCCGAGCGTCGCCGCTTCCTCCGGGAAACTGCCGCGAGTGGCGGGAGGGGAGGGCAGCGCAGGGCCCCCCTGTCCCGCAGGGTTATTTTTTCCGCTCGCTGCTCGGAGAGGAGCGGGGGGGAAGAGCCAAAACCAGCGGATTTCCCCGCTTCCTTCCCCTTGGCAGCGCGGGGGAAGCAAAAGTTTTTTCCTCCTCCTGCCGCGCTCGCCCCTGCGCCCGGTCCCTCCGCTCCGCGGCTCCCGGCGGCTCCTCCCGGCCCCCAGCCGCGCTCCGCCCGGGCCATGAGCCATAAGCGGCTCCTGGGGATCCTTCCCGTTCCCCCAGAGCTGCGAGGGAAGGAGGGAAGCGTTATCCAGCGGCAAAGACCCCGCTGGAGTCGTGCGGGGGGGAACTGAGGAATTTGCATCGGAGAAAGGCGGTTGGGGAGGAACTAAGTGGATGCTTTAGCCCAGCGGGGCGCTGGCGCGGGTCTGCAGCGGCCCCAGGCCACCATGGGCACCGGCGTGTGCTCCCGGAGGCAGAAGGGGCTCCTGCAGACCGCCTTTTGCCTGGTGGCTCTGGCGTGTTTGGGCTCCGGGGTTTTCCTGTACGGCCACTTGGAGCAGAAGGTGCGGAACGCCGAAGCCCTGGCCCAGAAGTACAAACAGCAGCAGGAAGCGCTGTCCGCCCAGCTCCAAGGTGAGTGACTCCACGTACGCACGCGCTCTTCCCTCCGAGCTTCCCTCTCCTCCCTGCCCAGCCCTGGCACCACTTTGCCTCCAGCCTCTAAGGAGCTCCAAGGAGACCTTGTCTCCCATCTCTTTCTCCCCTTTGCTGGTTAGAATTAGAACATTTGTCATCAAGCCACGTACTTTCATTGCAAGAGATGAGATCCACTGCCCTAGAAAAGTCCTGCTGGCCTCTTTGAGGCTGTTGTTGGTCGCCGCTAGAGGAGATATGGTGGGAAGGAGGTGGAATGGGCTTTTCTGGGCCTGCTTCGGAGAGCTGCACTCTGCAGGGCAGCCAGTGCTCGTGGCAGCAGCACCAGCGCCCTAGGAGCAGCTGAAAGGCTGCAAAGTAAACATAACGTGTGTATATATATGGGGATGAGGGATGGCCCTTCCTGGGAAGGACCTGGGAGATCCTTGGCTGTGGAATCCACAGGTTCAAGCAATCAGCTGCATCTGCTTATAGCATTTTTCTACCCAAAAAAGCCTGTTTGCATGGCAGAGCTGTAGTCTGCGGGGTTGCTAACTTGCTGCCAGCCTTCCTGTTCCCAAAGACAGTGTTGCCATGGATACCTGCTTTATTTTGAGAACACATTTGTCCAGCTCTTTTGGCAAAGGTGAAACTCTCTGGGTTTGGCGTGGAAGAGGCCTAGCAATGGGCAGAGAGGAGCAGGGATGTCCTGCACACGTTGCTGTGGGCCGTATTCGCAGCCTGTAGCAGGAATTGAGGTGCACGTGTGTCCCTGTATGCATGACCTGAGGAAAAGCTTGTGTAGGAGGAAATCCTAGGGTTTGTTTCATGCTTTGCCTCTCCCTGCTCTCCTAGTTGTGTATGAGCACAGATCCAGGCTGGAGCGATCCCTGCAGAAGGAGAGAGGGGAGCACAAGAAGACGAAGGAAGGTGAGTCTCTTGGGGTGCCTAAAAGCCCCCACTGTCCTGGGGAGGATCTGTGGGTACCCAGAGCACTGTGGGGACCTTGCCAGATCCTGTCCAGGTGAGCCCCATCCCTGCTTTGCAAGAGGGCTGATAACTTGTCCCTTTCCCATGGGCAGAAGGTGCTGGGAGGTCATGGACTGGGGCCTGATGCCACGAGTCCTCAGTTTAATCTGAAGAACATCACCCGTGATGTAGCATCTGAGCACTTTAAAGATGATTAGCGCTATCTGGCTCCAGCCTGGGTTTTCCTCTTGGAAATAAATAATCTTTGTTGCATCAGTGCTATCAAAATGCAGCTGTAGCTGGGCTGAAGTGGGAAGTCACTTGCCTATAGAGCAGGAAAAGGAGGACATCTGGGCCAGGCGAAGTGGGTGGACTTGTTTCATGGAAAGTACGACTGTATTTTTTGAGGGCGCTGAGTAGGAGTCTCCTGGAAGCATCTGCACGCCGGCTTGCTGAGCTGCAGCCTTTCCCTTAGCAAGGGGCTGTTTCTGTTCCTTCTGAAAATATAAACCAGATCCTTGTAAATCCCAGCTCATTAAATTGTTTCCTCTTCCACTTCTAGATTTTTTAGTGTATAAATTAGAAGCTCAGGAAGCTCTCAACAAGGAGAAGGTGGGTACAGTCTGTCCTTCAGAATGTGTGTGTGTTTGTGCGCGTACATGGATGGGAAAGGGCTTGTCACTACTATTCCTGTGCCAAGGCCAGTTTGTGAGGATCTGCTTCAGCTTAGGGAATGCTGGGTCAGGCTAGAACTATCCCGCCTGTTTTTCCACCCCCTCACAATCCTCAGGTCTGATCAGGAATAATATCAACAAATACCCTAATGCATATAAAATACCAAGGCTTATGATTCTTCATTCAGCAAGGGCAAAGAGGGGCTCAGGAAGAAATGCATCCCTGGATTACTTGATGTTATGAGACTGGCTTTATCTCTGTCCTGGAGCATCTGTTGCTGTTGCTGGAGGAGAGGGATCATTTTCAGCTGCTCATCTGTGTCTGCTGAAAGTCATCCCGTTATGGAAAGAAGCTCATGGGTGAATATCAGAATATTCTCCCTTACAATTCATGCTCTCTTGTTGGTAAAATTTCTTATCCTGTTGAGTACTTTATTAGTCAGATTGTGGGCTATACTGGCAATAGCTATGCTGATATATAGATCCTAGCAAAAATGTATGTGGTAGGAAGGGAATTTCATGTCTTGAGTGCTGAGGTGCTGGTGCAATAGTGAGGATTATATACTGGGGACAGAAGGGAAAAGCATGACCCTTGGGGAGACATAAACGGGTCCATTTAGTGGTGCAGATCCCCATGGGGACATGTGCAGATCCCTTCATGCTCTTGGTCATCTGAGTTTGATCAGTGCCTGGTTACTGGAACTTGCTTTAGGTTTACTCAGAGTGAAATAATTATAAAATTGTGAGTAAATTCTCAGATCTGTTAGATTTGATTTTCTTTCTTCCTTGTTAAATGTTGCAATTTGTGCATAGATGAAAGTGTAGTGATAGCAAAGACTCCACAGCTTGCTTTGTGGAGAGTTTTGGTGATAATTAAGCTACTTTTTCTCTAAATCAGTGAAAAGTGATCAAACCAAACTCCTTATTGCTGTATTTAGGTTCAGAGCTTAGAACCGAGCAAAGAGCATGACCTGCAGTTTGTTAGCAAACCAGCTGGGCTGGTTGTTTTGGAAGGGCTCCTTCACAGCAGAGCTCAGGCTGTGTTTGTGCTGCTGATCTCCGTGTGCCCCTTCCCAGTCAGGATGTGTGTGAGTGGGAATTTGCTATTTGTGCAGACTCTCGTGTGCGTCTCCTCTACCTTGGGGTTCTTGGGCCTAATGGCTCTCTGATCTCCTTTTTTTTTCCAGCAAGATTCAATGAACAGATATGGGGCCCTCAGTTCCCAGCACAAGATCCTGAAGGTAAGGGAAGAGCCTCATTCTTGGTGACTGTCATCTCTGCCCTCAAGACCATACACTGGAAGGAAAGTCAAGGATTTCGCTTCCAAAGGATCTTTACATGGTCTTTGATATTGATTTTTAGATACTGTAGCCTTTGTGTTTTGACCCCATGAGGCAGCTCTGTCGCTCACTCTTATCTTTCTCCATTAGACCCATTGTCCCCCACTCAGTGCCCTTCTCTGTTAACGCATTTTCTGTGCCCTGATAGGGAGAAGCTGCTCTGGAGGGTATTGCTGCTTTAGAGGAGGCACCTTGGTGGCTCTTTGGGCCTCAGGGAATTTGTGCTGTGTGCCTGCTGAATTCAGGGCTTCACCAGATCCTGAGCGTGTGGGAACACTTCCATCTTGGCATTTTTACACATGAGTTTGCACCATTCCCTTGGGAAGTGTGAGCCTTCAGCATCTCTGTGCTTGAGCAGGCGCTTGAAAAAAGCAATCCAGCCTGCAAGGGGCGAGGGGCCTGGCTCTGGCCTAAAATAGCAGCTGCCTGGCTCTGCTTCCTGCTGTGGCCAGGCTTTATCTTGTTATGATTCTTCTCATTATCTTGAGTGGAGTTTGGAAGTGGTTTTTTTTTTTTAAATATCCTCTTCCTGCAGATTTCAGGCTAGCATTCCCTGGATATGCAGACAGGGAGAAAGCTTTAATTTAAAGATTTGTTGGCAAAAGCTTCCTAAAATTGCTGGAATCTAATAACTTGCAATGAGATGTGCCCTCTCTTTGCTCATAGCCTGAGCATCAAGATCCTCATTGCATTCTGTAAAATGCCATCTCCAGAGCTGCTCTCTAAATCAGGGCAGAATTGGGTGTTCTTGAGGGATCTCTTTCCAGTTCCCCAGGCTTCAGTGAGTTAAAGCTGCTGCATTATTAAGGCACATTAGGCACTGCGTGTTGCCTGTAAGGTGAGGGTGGAAGGGGAGGACTCGCTGCCCTGAATCCATGTGGCTGAGAAGCGATTCACAATTTCCCTAGGATACTGACTTAAAGCATTGCAGAGCACTGGGCATGAGGTGTAGGGAGCCGCAGAGTAAAATGTCTTTAGAGGATGTTCTCTCTGTCTTGCCTCAACCCAGTTTTGCATATATATGTGATTGCCATGACATTTGTATCTGAGCCTCTCACTGTCTCTGCTTGACTGAGCAAAACAGCATCTCTCTGAGGCAGAGAAGGGAACTGAGTCACACAGTGACGTTGCATTCGGATGAGTATGTCTGCATATGGCAAAGCTCCCTGGATTCCTCGGATTTGCCAAAGTACTTGGAAGAAATAGCGTGGTAGAAACGATTGGGCTGAGAATGCTCTGCTTGCAGATAGGCTGCTGCTCTAAAAGGCAATCATATATAACGTGTCTTGGGTCTTCTGTTCAACAATTACAGCCAAACTCGGCATCTCTAGACTCATTCTCACGTTTGCATAAGTTGTCACAGCTATTTTTAGGAAGTGGCTGGGGGTGAGGATGCCCCGTGTGCTCGATGAGCTGGACTTGGATGCGTTGTGTGACCTTGGTTGAGACACTCGTCTCCACGGCTTCCTGCCGTGCTCGAGGATGACTCTCCCCTGCTTTCTGGCTGTGAGCAGTCTGCTCCTTAGTGAGACACGAAGTGCATCCCGTGCCAGACAGGATACAGGCTACAATTAATTGACTTGAGTTGAAGAGGACTTAATATTCCTCAGATTTGCTTATGGTTTCTTAAAAAAAAAAAAAAAAAAAAAAAAAAACGCACAATTCTTATTTGCTAATATTGGTGCTAATATCCTCTGAAGTGTTTGGTCTCAAAATGATATTTAAGGTTACGGCAGGGGACCCTTCTGCCTAAGGTACTTGCAGCTCTTGTAAGAGCAAAATGTCTTTGAAAGCCAGAGCAAAAGTCATTTGTAATCTCTGTGTGGGGGGGTTATGTTTTTTTCCTCCTGATCTTGTGATCTGATTAACCTGACAGCCTTGTCTCTCCTTTTTGTTCTTTTTTCTGAGAGCCCTCCACAACGAAAGCCTCTTCCTCTGTGCTGTGTGTATTTTTGGAGCACAGTGACTTCTCTTTCCTCCTTTGAGTTGAGCTTTTTGCTCCGGGGCAGAGTGCCAGGGCCACTGGGCCTTTGTTCTACTGGGGCTAAATGCAAGCACTGGTAGCACTTAAAGGTTTTTAAAGTAGTTAGATATACAGGAGAGCAGCCTGTGCTGTAAGGAGCTGTTGTCAGGAAGGGTGAGGATTCACCTGTGAGCCAAGCAATCTGCATCCAAACTGTGTTGACAAAACAACCTGGAAGGACCCTGTGTGTTCTCAGGGGAACCCAACAGGAGGTGAGTTCTGGTTCAGTGGAGTTGGGTAAAAAGATGTCTCAACATGTTTTGTTCTCAGGCAGTATGAGGGGACAGAAGAGAGCTGCTGTTAGCAGATGCCTTTGCAAAACAGTCTTGAATTTAGGTCTTGGAAATGCTTTACTTACTCCTCTTTGCTTGTACTGACTCTGTCACTTCCTCTTCCTCATGCAGAACCAGCATGAAGATGTCAAGAAGCAGCTGCTTGACCTGCAGCTACAGCACAACAGTTTGAAACTAGAACATCGTAAAACAGTGGAGACCCACAACCAGAAATATGCCCAGCTGCAGCAGGAGAAGGACAGCGAAGTCACAAACTTGCAGGGTGAGTATGGCAGAGAGCTGTGAAAACACTCAGCAGAAAAGGGGCTGAGAAGAATGGAGCTCAGGAGAGGAGGGTCTCTTCTCCAGACTTCCAAAGGTTTGCAAGCACTGTAGGAACACCGTGTTTCAGGCTGTGTGTCCTGGTCCATTTGAATTTAAGAGAATTTCTTGACTGTGAGGATAACAGTGCTGGAGCAGGTTGCCCAGAGGTTGTGGAGTCTCCTTCCCTGGAGTTCTTCAAAACTCACCTTGATCCTGTGCAATGTGTTCCAGGGGACCCTGCTTGTGCAGGGGTTTGGACCAGATGATCCCCAAGGTCTGTAATAATTCAGTGATGCTGATTTTTTGCTGTTCAGGATGAATGCTGTAAAAAGATGCACTACTGTAATTAGAAACATGTACCATCTTGAGCTGCAATCTAATTTACAATTCAGCCTAAAGCAAAGTGACCGTCTTGTGATAGAAAAATACCCCTCCTTGTCATGGTGGTCTGCAGAGAAATCCCAATGCACACAGGGCAGTTCTAATTATGTTTTTAAGAGAGCTTCAGACTGACATTTTTGATACAGTCTTCCCCCTTTCCTGGAGGATACAGAAGTATATTCAAGGCATTGAAATTTAAGTTTGTGTTTCTTGCTATTCGAGTGCCATGAAGCATGCAAAGAGCTTGGAAGGACCAGGAGCTTCTGGGCATACGTTTGCTGCAAAAAAAAAAAGGTAGAAATTAATGCCCCCAAGAGCAGATTGTGCTGTGATTGCTTTATATAGGCTTTTTGTGGCCTCCTTTCAGGACGCAGTTCCTTAACCTCCAACTCCCAGGACTGAGGTGTCTCTGACACTGTCCATTGCTGTCCTTTCTGTTCAGCTGCAATGGATGAGAGAAATGGAGAAGGAACAAATATCTGTTCCTGAGAGAAGTGCTGTCAGTAATAGCAAGTGTAACACACTGATCCTCCAGAGAGGAGGAAGCTTCTCAGATGGGCAGAAATCCTGAAGTCTTGAAGGCAAAGGGACTAAGGGGACACTTGTGTGTTTGGTCCTACCTACTGCTCTCTGATAGTGGCTGGACTTAGAGCCCTAAGAGGTCCAGAGGGTTTTATGAGAAGGGAGAGAGATGCTGTGTTTGCAAAAATAGATCTTTTAGCACAAATTCTTTCTTTTGTTGCAGATACAGTCTTCAAACTCAGAGAAGAGAGCAAGCTTCTCCGGAAGGCCCACCAGGAAGTTCACTCGCAGCTCCTTAGCTCCCAGGTCTGACAAGAGCATGTCCTATGTGACAAACATGGGGCAATGTCATGCATGCATCCTCCTCTTCCCAGGCATAAATAACAATTTACTGTATTCCAGTGGGATAATTTATTAAAATTTGTGATGATATGAGCAGTGTAGGTGCTTTCTGAACCACTAAAATTGTCCAGCTTAGAATCTGTCTCAGTAGCTGAAAATACAGATATGATACAAGAGTCACAGAGTTCATATGGACCCAAACAAGCTTCTTCCTGTTGCTTGCATCATATTTCTGTTCCATCCTAAATGATGGTGGATTGTCTCTGTTCATGGCTACGAAACTAATTGCAAAATTAATTCTTGTGCAAAAGCTATACTAATGACAATGCTGTAAACAGTGTTGCTCAAAGGACTGATGTTGGGTCAGTGTTGCCAAGGTAAAAACATGATAAAATAAGATACAAAACTGGCAAAGGGGCAGCACAGAACATCCATGAATCTGCAGAGACAGCTCAGCCTTGCTTGGGCTTGTTACCATAATGGCTGTGCATTTCCCCCTTCATTTTAGTAGGGCTTTTTTGTAGACGGGTGCTGAACAACTGCCCCAAAAAGCATCAGCAAGGAGTGGTTTGACCTGTGTGCCCTGCTTGTCCTCACAGGCCCAGCTGGAGGAGTTCAGGCAGTTCAAGGAAGTGCTGCAGAAGATGCCAAGCTTCAAAGAAGTAGGAGCTGGGAAGGAGCAGGAGCAGAAGGAGCAGCCTCCGGTACCGGGCAACAGCCCATCACAGCTTGGGTGGCAGAAGGTGCAGTATTCCCAAGGGAGAGGGACTTTTTTGAATTTTTGTGGGTTTTTCAGAGCCAGGCTGTGAACCAGAGGGTTCACTCTCCTCCTGTCTTCCTTTCAGGCTTTTTCAGTGCATCGGGAGAACCTCCATGCTGGGAGCCTGCAGGGAGCTCATGTCCCGGGGCCTTTGCCGCAGGGCCAGGACTTGCCCGGCAGCGCGAGCCCGAGGCCGCGGCGTGACGGGCTCCTCACCCAGGCAGCCACCGTGCGAGACGCGCGCGCGGCTGCGCCCGCCTGGCCGCCGCGGCCCGGGGATGCCCCCGTGATCCGCTTCACCCGCACCGTGAACAGCCTTCCCAACGGGAATCCGGTACGTTCTGCCCAGCCCTGCTCAGACCTGTGGTCTTTCTGGCGATTTGTCTGTGGATTCTGCTTTCTTGGTCTGGAACTGCCCTGACCTGGGCGCTCCTGAGTTTGTGGTTCAGTGACCCGGAAAAGAGGGTTCTTGGTCAGGATCCTGCAGTGTCTGCACATTGCAGAACCTTGCTGCCTCTGGGGTTGACTGTGAGAGCTAAAGCACAGCAAATCCCTACAAAATGGTGGTATAATTGCTGAATGGTTAGACTATAGTTATTAGCAATTATTACAATGGCATTTTTTAAGAGATAGCCCTGCTTTTGCTTTCTGCCCCTTAGGGATTTGCCTACCCAAAAGAGATGAGCTAAATGATCCAAGTGATTTCTCCTTAGCTCTGTGGAAGAAGGAGCTTCATTTTTTTTCTGCAGGCTGGCCAGACAGGGCAGTTTTTGTTTTCTGGAGCACTTCTGAGCCTATTTTTCCTCTCAAAGGATCTCTGCCAACACAAGGGGGATCTCTGAGGATGTGATGCAGTTAGGAGCTTGTGTATGTCCTGAGCATGTGTGTGTCCTCTGTGCAGGATGTCAGGATGGTGCTGCGTGTCCAGGGGAGAAACAGCAAGGAAAGCCAGGCGCCTGGACTGGGACTGTCTGACCTGAAACACCCGTCTGCATCGGAAAAGACTCGGGTGTCAGAGAGCCACCCCTTGGCAGGGAGCAAACGGGTGCAAGTGCAAAGGTTGGTGATGCAAAATTCCCTTCCACTCCCAGGGGATGAAATGCCCTGTGTTTAGCACACTGAAATGCCCTGCGTTTAGCACACTGAAGATATTTTGCATAATGGCAGCCATCCATCAGCAGCAAGGGGGACTAAGGAATGCCTTGAGTTACTCTAATTAAGAGGCACTAATTTGTGTATTAGAGCTGAGACTTGTTCATGGTTTTCCACTAATCAGTAATCTGTCAGGCTCTGCAAGAACAAATGGAGCTTGAAGATTTGAAGGTCTGTCATCTTCAAGCTATAGGGTAATGTAGAAGCAGCAGGCAGCCAGGGTGTTTGGCAAATGATTTCTGCAAGGGTGGGCACCCCAGAATGGTGTGTTTGGTGTGCTTTTTACTTAGGCCAAACCACCTCGGTTTTACTTGGTAGCATTTTTATTTTTAATAAAGATGGAACATAAAGAAGACTTCTGTCTTATTTTTTTCCCAAAACTCTGATTTATGTGTTTGCATATATGCAAGGTATGAGTCAGTATCCATTTAGAATTGCTGTTTATTGCTACATGGGCACATTATCTTAGCACATGAATAAGAGATTAAAGTAGTTCTGATAGTAAATTGCATTTATAAAGCATAATTTTGTACTTATGTGGCATATTAAATGTTCCGTTTCATGCAGCAGTCAGGGTAACTAATGCAATCCACTAATTTTGCCAGAAGCAGTAAATGAGCCCAAACTCCTGCATTCATTGGAATTTTTATTTGCTTGCCATTATGAAATGCTGTTTTGAAATCTCCTAGGCGTACTGAGATGGGGACGTCCTGTTTTTTCTCACCTTTGTTGCAGTTGGCAAGACGTAGTGAACAAAGTGAATGCCCAGCTGGATGAAGAACAAGTAAATGGTTACCAAAAGAGCCTTCGTTTCGCCCCTGGGCCTGGGGAAGAGATGCAGAATGGCAGCCCCCAGCTGCCCAGCTGGACTCAGGGTGGAGAGCTTCAAAAAGCTGCTCAGGAAGGCAAGAAGGGAAGGACAGAGGAGGAGCAGGAGCTTGAGATGGGTAGGGCTTCCCTAATCTTATGCTGTACAGTCATGATTTTATCTTGAATCTTCTCTAGGAATTGATTTTATTTATTTACTTATTTAGAAGTGGGTTTATTTAGCTTATCCAAGGCAGAAAAATTCCCAAGTGCCCTTCAGAGAGTAAAAGCAAATAATTTCAAGCGCAGGTAGTTTGGGCAGTGAGTTTTATTTGTCAGCCAGCTGAGCTAGAAAGTGTGCAGTAAGTAACTGCATTTGGGCAACTGGAGCTCATTTAACATGTTGAACTGCTGCTCCTCCTGATGCAGCTCTGCTCAGAGCCCTGTGATAAGTCAGCAAATATTTCATTAAATGTTTTGCACTCAGTCAGTTAGTAACAGGAGGAAAGAAGCATTTGACTTGATATAAAGTGTGTCCTAAGGCCATGACACCAACTAATGAATAATCCATTAGTTAAGCTTGTGAGGGCTGAATCTCCCCCTTCCCAGGGGAGGCTTTTCCATTGGGCTGTGCTATGGGAATGGCAAAGTGAGGGAAACAGCAGAATGCCTGTTTGTGCTTTGTGAAATAAAAGTCGTTAAGTTACTAGAGATGAAGGCCAGTTTTTTTTAACTGAATTTTGGATCAAAGGGGCAAAATCACTTAAGCTGGGGAAGAATATCCCAGGCTGTAGGAACAGGAGATTTCCCTCTGGAGCAGAGCCTTGGCTCTCCTGGGCTCACCCAGCTGTGCTCAGCTGCTGCATCGTGTTTCACTGACCCTGTTTTCAGCAAGTCCCCCGAGAAGAATTGAACTAATTGGCTCAAATCAAAGTGAGTTTCCCCCTGCAATGAAATCGCCTCATGGCAGGGATGGGGGAGCATGAGGCCCAACAGCCCTTGACCTTCATGCCCTAACTGGAATTAACAACCAAAGTAATGTCTCAAGCCGTGCTGCTGGCCCATAGGGAGCACTGCTGTCTCACGGGCACCTTTAGTGTTTTGGGGAGAAGCATTTGGTCCCTGCTGATGATGGGAAGGGTGCCAAGTGCCAGAGCTGGCATGTGCTGGAATCATATCCAGTGCTTGATGTTTGGGCCTTTCTGTAAGCAACAGATTTCTAAAAAAAAAAAAAAAAAAAAAAAGACATGGAAGAGAAATTGGAACAGAAAACTGGCTTGTTTCTCCCTCATTAGTGCCTCCCCCTGCCTAGCTGGCAGTGGGAAGCAGTGTGTAAAGCTGGTGTTACTTGTGGTTCCTTGGTCAAAGCTGGTGTCACCAGCAACACTTCCCATTGCCTGTCCCGGGGTAGCTTTGCCATCAAGTTCTTTCCAAGGCAGCTCTGAGGCACTAATCTGGTCTGAACAGGAGTGTGGGGAATCCTCCATCTACTTGGATTCCAGATCCGAGTCCATATCATTGATCCCTTAGGAAGTCTTTTATCCAGAGGATTCAGACTGTCCCTTCTTCTTGCAGATGCTGGAATGATTGAGAGAGAGGAGAACGTGCATCCCCAGAAAGAGGCTGTTGGCCAAGAAGCCGTGGTAAGAAACATTGTGTGCTGCCATCAAGATGCCCCCCAAGCTCTGAATAGGGATTCAGCTGTCTCAGCTGTTGGGCCCAAGGGGTCTAAGGGTACTGGAGGAGGCTGATGTAGCTGAAGAGAAGTGTGAAAAGAGATGGAGAAACAAAGGTTTCTGAATACAGTTGCTTAATGTCTATAGATCTGGTCAAATATCTAAGGCAGAAAGGTGGAGGGGTGCTACTCAGCTGCTGCCTCCCTAAGGAATGTCCTGCCTGGTGCTCACAAGAGGCTTTTCCTGTCCAGGTGCCAGATGATGCCGCAGACCCTGCCCAGGATCCTAATAACCAAGGTGAAGATGAGTTTGAAGAAGCTGAGCTGGAAAGACCAGATTTGAAAGAGGAAGGAGGTTTGGAGAAGTCCCAGGAGCCCAGAATGAAAGAAGAGTCTGAGGAGAAGCCACCAAAGGTGACAAATCTGAGGACAGCTACTTCTGCAAGGGTAGGGTTCAGGGAGAGACCCACAGCAGTGAACTGGGGGAGATGGAGGATTTAAGGATTCAAGGGAAAACATTGCTATTCCCGGAGGGATCCATAATCCCACTGCAGGGGTGTGACAAAGAGGAGAGAACTCTCTCTTGTCACCTACATCTGATTCCAGGCGATTCGTAGCCTTTGTAGCATTTACCTGGCTTGTGAGCTAACTTCTCTGTGAGCCCCCAGGTCCTACTCTCTGTGAGTCATGAATTAGAAAAGCATTAATATTTCAGTCCTCACCAGGAAGGGTGGCTCTAAACTCCTTGCCAGTTTCTACTGTTTTATCTTCAAATTTAGCAGCAGGACATAGCAGGGAGAGGGCTAGGACTTCTACTGGAGCTGGGCTTATCCATGACCACTGCAGAACATGGATGATTTCAGGAAACGGCTGCATGGGCAAGAGAGACCTCAAGCAGCTTGGGGCAGTGCTAGCAGTTTCCATGCTGTGTTTTTTCAGGATGCTGGCAGACCTGCGAAGGGAAGGGAAGACCCGATGGATGACTACCAAGAAGATCAGGAACAAGAAATTGTATGACATCAAGGGTTTTTTTTGTTTTCCCCTGTCTGGTGAGATTGCTGCCTGTGTCTGCTGGCAGCCAGGGGTCAAGTATGGATTGGCTTTTAAAAAACTAGATGTGATTGATTGGGTGATGGATGTTTCCAATTGAGTGTTTTGATCCTATTTTAAAGATTTTTAAGTCTGAATCAGGAGTTACATAAAGAATAGAACCATTTTTTTAAGGGTGGAAGTAGAAAGGAGCTGTTTTTCTGCATGTCTAAACTTATGGCCCCAGATGATTTCAACATTTAATGACACATTTGGCTTTAGGACAGTCTCCCATGGCTGGGAGTTGACTGAGCAGACACTACTCCCTCCCTTGCAGCCTGCAGAGCAACCTGAATCTTTACAGCTTTCTTCTAGCAGCATTCAGGTGATAGCTCTGGTTCATGGTCCTCAAAAGAACATTCTTGTGTCCTTTGCATTTCCATTTCAAACAAGGCAAAAAATACCCTGGCAAAAAGCCCCGTTATTGGGGCTGGTGAGCACAGTTTCCAGATGACGAGCACAATTTCCCCTTCTCTTTGCTTGTCCCATCCATCTCCTGATGTATTTGAGAGCCAGGCACCTGAAAGCTGTGATGGCTGCACATGTGCTAGACAGGGTCACCCTGGTGCCTTGTGGCTCATCCACCTGGAAATGAAGGATCCTCTGCAGTCTCTTGAACATCTAATCCCGCTCCTCCTTTCCTTGTCTACTGGCAGTGGCTGATGCTGGTTTTTCCTATGGCGGATTGAGGGTCTGGGCTGCCTGCTGGAAATGAAAAAGAGGTGGAGGAGGGAATAGCAAAGCTGATATCAGGGACTGTCCTTGCCCTGTGCAAGAGGGACCTAAAAGTGACAGTGGAGACCGTGCTGAGTGCTGTACCATGGGTGGGATTTGTTGCACTGCTTTTAAGCTTGGTGCAGTTAGGATATAGTATTCTATTTTTTTTTAACAGTGCCCACAGGCTATATTAAAGTGTGTTGTAATGCTAGGATAGTAAATGTGGTCAAAGCTGTCGGTGTGGGCACGGCAGTGTGGGCTGCCAACCTCTGCTTCGTGGCGAAGCGACTCGCCAGCCTCATCCAAAGGTCCCTGGCAGGGCTGGGTTCTCACCCTGCAGGTTTCCCTGGGTGGTTGGTGTGGAAAAACAGCCCCAGCCAGCAGCAGCCCAGAGCTGTGTTAGTCTCATTTCCTGACCCTGCTGACTCTTCCCTCTGCACCCAGGAGGATCGTGGAGGGGAGGAGGACGACAACGATGACCTGGAGTTTGTTCAAGAGCAGAAGGACCGTGCAGGCGTCCAGGGAGCTGCTGGCAAGAAGGACAACTACTACTGAGAGATGCTGAGGAAAGGTGGAACGTGCTGGAGCGAGGGGACGGCTGGAGGGGAACTCCCCCACGGAGCTGGCTCCGGTGTAAAACGCTGCCCACGACGGGCAGAGGCAGGAGGAGATGCTGCCTCTGCAGGCACTGAGCAGGCTGGGGCTGGGCCTTGTGTCTACGTGCGGGGACATCGCCCTGTCTCAGGGCAATGGTATGGAAGTGCTCTCGGAGTGTGGGAATGACGTTATCCTGCCGCTGCTCTCAGCAGCACCTCTTGACTGGTTTTCTTCTCTCCCTTGTTCTCTCCTTCCCCTCACAGCTGAGAAGAGTTTCTTATTTTTGACTATCTGTGCAGGGATTCAGGACTCTCACATCAAAGCAGGGCTGCCTGAACTGGTCCCTGGACTTACTTGACTGATCGCTATCACAGAGTGATCTGTCTTCATACAATATTTTGTTCAATATTTTTTTTCTTTTAAAACATCCTTTGCTTCCATCAGAGTAGGATGGAGAGGAGGGCAACCTGATTGATGTCCGGAGTAACGCAAGGGTGATAGCAACCACGAGCACCAGTAAATGAACATGTGCCAGCAGGAGTGTGCGTGCACGTGTGACTGGATCCTTTTCCAGGTTTGGAACCCTTTCCCAGTCATTCTGTAGATCTCTTCTTTCCTGGGCTTTGCATCCATCACTGTCCTGCTGGGTCAGACTGAGGGCTCAGAGCCTCCCTGTCCAGGACTTGTCTTGATGTTGCCGTTGTACCCTGGGCTCCAGTAGATGTGAATTGGCCTGAGCTGAGCAGGGCTTTTCTGCGATGGGCTGGAAGATTCCCAAACAACTGTGAGCCTGCAGCACCCTCTGCAGGTCCTCCAGCCCTCTGGGTCCATGGGACACTTATCCCGGAGGAAGAACATCCTAGGATGTGGGCTAACAGACCAGCACTGTGCTGGAATGAAGGAAGAATTTCCTGGCACAGCTGCCAGGCTGATCACTTAGCATTTTGGTGGTATGGATGCTTCAAGCACGTCATGGACACTGTTTGGGAAGGACCAGACTGACCTACTGCCTCACAATAAAAACTTTTTAAACACAAGCAGTGGGTGGCAGCAGGCATCTATTTGTGACAGGGCTGATTTTTATGAAAAATCCATGTCTAAGCAGCTGCAGCATCTCGGAAGAGCTGTCCCTCTTCTCAAGATCTCAGGAGAGGTGTTTTTTTCTTCCAGAGTTCTAATGGAGCTTGAAATTAAAATGCCATAGAATTTTTCAGGTTGTTTCTAAGTTGTTTTGTTGCCTTTTTTTTTTTTTTTTTTTTTTTTCTTGATCCTCTTTGTCTTACGAGCACAATCCACCGTGTGAGCCAAACTCGGGGTAGGATGGAGTGCCCAAGCAGCGGCTTCCTGCTCGCCTGCCTCGGAAGCAGCAAGGACTCGTCTTTCCCAGCTGCTGCCCCTTGTCAGAGCTGGATGATAATGATGGATATGGAGTGGATCATCCTCTTTGGACTTCCCAGGCCTGATCCGCTGCTGTGCAGCGGCTCCCTGCTGTGCACGTCGGAGCAGTTGGGAAACATCCTGCAATCCCGCAGGAGAACGCGGTGCCTTGGGGTGAATATTGACCCTGGGACACGGCTGTACCCGGGCGCCAGGCTCCGCTAGCCAAGCGGCGTGTCCTTGTGGCCGTCCCCTCAGGAGCCCGCCAAGGAGCACGCCGTGCAGCTATTAATAGGGGGAAGACATCTGACGTGACTTGCAATAGTTAATGATGTGTTAGAGCTGCATCATGCAACTGTTCAGTCCCTGCTACCTGCTATAAATAGCCCTTTCAGAGCAGGATTAGCTGGAGGTGCAGTTATCTGCCCGGGTACATCCTAATCAAAAACTGCAATTCCCAGCAGGCAGGGTAGGACGTTACTGTCTCAGCTTAGTGTAGGACCAGGACCCAATATGGCCCGTGGCAGGAGTTTTGGATCTGCTGCTCTGCTGACATTCTCAGCAGAATCATCTGTCTGCTGCTTTTGCTTCCTCTCCTTCCCTACACTCAGCTGAGCCTGTGACCATGAGCTGGAATAAGTAGGTTCAGACCTTACTGCAAGTGAACCAAGTGCTGGAAAGAGGCCCCCAGCGGGGCTGAGGCTGCATGTTGATTCAGAGAGACTGGGAGCTGTCTAAATTAGGCAAATTCTCAGCTTTTGCATGTCTGCGATGAGTAATCTTGGAGAATACGGCTCGGGGGCAACTCCAGCAACTCAACCCTAAACAAAGCTCCCTGCAAGGAGAAAGCTTTAGTGACCATATGCTGCATGCCACCACAGCTGGGAGCTGAGCATCTCTGCCGTGGATTTGCTGCCCTGGTTCTATCCAAGCCTAAGACTAGCACGGTGCTGCGGAGACTGTGGGTGGTCAGGATTAATTGATGGAATTATAGCAAGTTGCCCCCATTTCAGGACTATTTCCATGGTTCCTTTCGCAGGGGATGGAATAGGAAGCAAAATATTCAGTAGAGGAGCACTGGGAAAGCAGCAAACTTGTGCTGTGGGCCTGAAGGCCTCTAAAGGATGGAACAGGAACCTGCTCTTTTTCTGTTGGGCTCCATAACGTGCAGATGAGATTTCTGTAAACGCATCTCCAGAGCTCACGATGTCAAAGCATCCAGTGGCTTATGTGCATCTTTAGTCAGATGATGAGAATTAATAGTATATCCTGTACCCTTAGAAATAATCTTGTTTGCAGGGCATAGATTAGGCAGACATACAGCTATCAATTAGTTAAATGACATCTGTGTTTAATGAAAACTGCTTCTCTGTAATCCACTCTCCCTTTGCTCGCAAGCCTGTTTAAGATTATTAGGTTCATTCATTTATATGGCATGTTTTAGGGCTTAAAATGTGAGAATTACCTAATAGGATTTTAATGAGATTTGTCCCCTCCTAAGACATCTGAAACAAACGGAGGAGAAAATGCCCTAAGCACTTAAACTGCACGAGTGACCCGTCTGCAGCACCCCGAACCACAGCTGCCCTCTGATTTATGTTTATACACACAATTTAAGAAAATAAACTCATTTCTAAGGAAGACAGTGCTACTCCAGTTGTACTACTGCCTTGCATGACTGAATGCAAAGGGAAGAATATTATTCTCTGTTCCAATTCCTGTTTTTTTGGCAGCTATTTGAGGAAGATCATTGGAAGAGGCTTCTATAGCTTTCCATAAAACAAGGTATTCTTGGCTGGGACATTTTTTTTTTCTCTCTTCAGCTTTTAATGCAGATGTGGAATGAGGCTAAATGATGGAGCACGTGCAACCACATCTGCACTGCGGTGCCAAACGTTGTTCTTCCCTGCACCAAATGCCAGACCCGTGCGTTGGCCTCTCAACAGAGGAACTTGAAGCACCTTGTGAATCATCAGAAAGTGCCACGCGCTGCTGGGGCAAGACCTGCCCGCCGAAACGAGCAGAATCTGCCCTTCGGAGCAGAGGGCATCGAACGAGGCTCGGGGGCACCACGGACGTGGTTTGGCCCCGGATACTTCCCAAACAGCCGCACGCTGCAGGAAGGGCTGTCGGATCTTGATTTTCTGGAATGTCCACAGTGGGTTTGCTGCAGCCACCAAGTGCCTTCAGCAGCAGCTCCTGCCCTTGCTCTGAGATGACCAAGGGCTTGCTCTGAGGAAAGCCATTGCTAAAATATTAGCGTTAATTCCTACCATGATCCTGTTCTGGTTCGCTTGTTTCTCCCCAGTGATGCCTTTTGGTACCTGCCAGTATTGAGAGATTTTTGATATCTGTCTTTATAGAAGCAGAGGACAAACAAACAAACAAAAAAAACCCTTGGCTAAAACCTAGATGTGGAGATTGCTTTTATGAAATGATATTCAACATTGTGAAATTATGTTTAAACATTTTTTGAAGAAACTGCCTCCTCTAAAAAGGCAAATCTTTCAGACTGGAAAAGGTGTCTGGATGAAACCATTTGGTCGTGTTGATGTTCAACACGTCTCAACCAAAATCACTTTAACAAGTCCCAGATAGCCATGAATTATGCTTTGAATACGTTCAAATTACAGCTTTAATGAAGTCTGTGGTGTATGTTTTGGGTTTGGCTTTTGTTTAGCCGTGTCTGTTAAAAACAGGCTCCAGGATCTTATTTTTGTTATATTCTCCTCTTATATAAGGCAATAAATACTTTTAATGAAAACTTACAAGATCTACAGAGTACTTTGTACCTCCGAATAGGTAACACAGCAAGGAAAGAAAACGCCACCACTTGGGATCTTTGCTGGAGTTTTAAAGATCCCGCGAAAACTCGGGTGTTTTGCAGCTAGTCTGCGAAACCGCCTTAAAGGATCAACCCTGTGGTCAGTTCAGTGCTGAAGGGCCCTGCGAGATGAATCGAAGTGCGAGGGTGATCGCTTATTTCAAAAGGTAGGAAACTTTAGCGACAGAAAAATCCTGAGCTTGGGACAGCTGATGTCTGTATGAAGATGGGAAACCTTCCCTCTCTACCCTATTATGTACTATTATTTTTAAATGATTTGTTTAGAGACCATTTCCCAGGTTATTCATCCCCGTTCCTGTTTTTGACATGCTTTCAGGTGCTCACCCCACAACTTTCTAAGCACTAAAAGCCGTATTTCCCCTTTGGAGCAGGGGATGGAGAGAAGCCTCCCTCCCGCAGCAGCGTTTAGGGCCATCCCCGCCTCTCCCGCTGGGTGAAAAGCAACTTCTGGTTGCAGGAGCGCTTAAACATCCAGGACACTAGGTAAAACCTCATTAAAAACGCAGCCCTGTGGAAAACGCACGGGCTTTAGAGCAGCTTCTACCACTTTAACTATTTGAAGAGACTCCCAAAGAGCTTGGGATAAAAATAGGTGTAGATAAAGAAGGTTTTTTTTTAAAAAAAGGCCGTGCTGCTGCTGTTGGAGCTGGCGGGCTCCCCCCTCGCGCACGGCGCTGTGCCCTGGCTCGCGCCGCGCGGCCCGGTGAGAGTTAACGCGGGCGGCGCCGCGTCTCCATCGGCGCCGGCTCCGCCGCGCTCTATGCCGCGGCGTCCGGCATGCGCTGCCCGCTGCCGGCCCTGCTGGCCCTGCTGTGCCTGGGCGCCGCGGCGGAGGAGGAGGATGCGCCCGCGGCGGAGCCCTGGTGCCCCTACAAGGTGCGCGGCGCGGGGAGCGGGCGCCTGTGCTTCCGCGCGCCGGCGCGCGCCTTCCAGTGCGCGGCGCGGGCCTGCCGCGCGCACCGCTCGCCCGGCGGCGCGCTCGTGGCCAACGTGCTGCGCAACGGCAGCGTCCTGCTGCAGTGGGCGCCGCCGTGGGGCCCCGGCGGCCTGCGCGGCTTCGCGCTCAACTGCTCCTGGGACGGCACCTACACGCGCTTCCCGTGCGAGAGCGTGGAGCTGGGCGCCGCGTGCCGCGACTACCTGCTGCGCGAGGCGCACGGCGGCGTGCGCTACCGCGTCTGCGTGCAGGCGCGCTACGGGGCGCCGCGCGCCGCCACGCCGCCCGCGCCCTGCGTGGAGTTCCGCGTGGAGCCCGCCGCCATGCGGGACATCGTGGTGGCCATGACGGCCGTGGGCGGCTCCATCTGTGTCATGCTCGTCTTCATTTGCCTCCTCGTGGCCTACATCACCGAGAACCTCATGAGCCCGGCCGCCGCCACGCGGCGCGTGTAGGGCCCGGCCGCCGCGGGGGATCTCCGGGGACAGGGGCTCTGTGGGGACAAGGGCTCCATGGGGCAGCGGTGGCCGCCGTCGCCGGCCGTCTCTCCGCTCTACGGGCTAGACCGCTCCTGGCAATATGTCCACCTCGGCCTTCCGCATCTCCTCAGTGTCCGCAGAGGGACTCTCTGGGCTGCGTTGCCCAGGGCGTCGCTTGAGGTTTTGGTTGTCTTGGTTTTGTTTTCTTCCAAACTCCCAGGATTTTCCTTGAATTCAGAGCTCTTCCGGCGTTCCTGCCTGAGCCATGCCTGGCTTCTGGACTCACGGGTGGATTAAAAGTTTTAAAGAAAAGGCCGATATCCACCTGAAGTGTCAGCAACACGTTTGGGTTTGAAAACAAGCTGCAAATCTCACAAGGGCTGCTTTGGGAAGACTCTCCAGAACATGCCTGGTTTTGAAGCCTATTTCAACTTCAGTCTGCTCAGTCTAGACGTGAACTTGAGTGTGTTCCCAAGGCTGGGACGCTGTTTCGCATCTTGGTGAGAGAAACAGCCCTGCGCAACCACAAAACTCGGCACTTGATCCAAAACCCTCCTAAATCCCCCGGCACAGGTGGGTTTTGCATCGCACCGTTGCTGTCCGTAAGTTCAGAGACCTGCTTGATCTCTGAGCCTAATCTTTAATTATAAAATGATAAGTAGTAATGAACACCATCACCCCCCCAAAATATATATTTTTTCTTTTAGGAATGCTTTGTGCAAGCTGCACTAAGGTAGAAACATCTTGCACACAGACTCACTGACGTTGTAGCCTGGTGTTTTGAACACAGGAACACTCATTGAACTGCTCACCCAATACTGTAGTCAAATAAGATTTTAGCCATATTCTAGTATTAATTCTCTTGTGCCTTAGTGATGAGAATTTGTCCCATTTATAATGATATATGTGTTCTTGTAGTCATAGACAACTCTCCTCGGGTGTTTCTGCCTCTGGAACTTGTGTTCTTGTTTTGAAAACAAACTCCGGGTGATGTTACTTGAACTTTCCTATATTCATAAACCAGAGCCAGGTGCCCCCGAGCTGCTGTGTCTGATTTTTCGTTAGTGCTCTTTGTACATAGTTGACTGCTGTAATAGACCATGACATTATATCACGTTAAACACACACAAAGCAGAAGCAGGGGAACAGTAGCTCTTCTGTAGCAGGGTACTGCTGTTAAAATCCTTCAGTTTCACACGTGATTTTTCTGTGTAAATGTTTATCATTGGTGAATGACCAGTGTCATATAGTTTTTCTCTGGTAGTTTGTGGAATATTAGCTTGTTATTGGAGGGAAAATATAGAACATATTTGCAGTCCTTAATAAAATGCAGTATTCGTACTAATCATATGAGCACATCTCTACTGCAGGTGACAACTCTTATTCCTTCTCTGTAGTATGATTTCTATCTCACAGATTTATTTTCCTTGTGATTTCCATAACTTGAGAGTTGTTGAGAAACCGAAGCTCTGTCTTTTATTGGGCAGAAATAGCTGTTTATTGTTCTTGCTCTGTTTTCTTTCTCCTGTGCAGCTGATTTCAAATTGCAAGTGTTCTCTTTTTGTTTACTTACCTGTATACTTGATTTACGTAGCCTGGCAATATTTAGAATTGCAGTTGTGGAATGACGGTGTCATTCACTGACAATGAAGGACAATGACATGGGGTTTTTTTTGTCTCTAAGGAGATGGACTGCTTGAAAAACAACAAAAAAGCAATCATTTGTTAAGAATACAAAGACAAATTGTAGCTAGTGGTTTAATTCTGTGAATTTAAAAACAGTAGATTTGGAGGAAAGCTCTTTTAAAGGTTTCAAGTCAATCTTTGGCCAGTTCTGCTCAGGATAGTGGCACTGATACTGTATAGCTCTGTCAGCCTCTGTCACGAGTGTTACTGTTCTGTTCTTCATTTCACCATGAATTATCAAATGTAAAAAGTAAATGTGTAACTAATGAGCCCTGTAACACTTTGGCATTAACCTGAATCATTTAAATGAATAATAAAAGAAAAAGTCACAAATATTTAAGGGTTCAAGATCTTGTCTGTGTTGCTCACAAAGTAACTGTCGAAAGGCTGGTCGTCGTGATATTGTGTTCCCCAATGTAAACTTATTGCAATATTAATGGGAAAATGAAAATAGAGTTATTCTCCAAACACGTTTTTTCCTACCAGAGGTTGAGATTGATCGTAGTTCTGGTTGGAAGGGACCTCTCCAAGCACGGAGACCATGCAACCTCTCGGGGCCACCTTTTCCATTGCCTGAATGTCATGATACTGTCCATAACCATAGAAAGAGGTTAATTCTAGAGATATCATCTGGAACAGCCTCAAATATCACAACCGAGCAGAGGGGACCGCTGTGCCCAGCACAGAGAGCTCATCTCTATACATCTTCAGAGGGAGAAGGGATTTGCAACACTCACGGTAATCATTTTAGTCATTCAGATATAACAAGCCTGACTTGTAACTTTCTATGAAAACTTGATAAGCCAAAATAGTTAATAATGGTAGCTAAGTGTCTTTTGCCTCTGAATATAATTAATCCCTTTTTGACCTTCCAATGAGCTGCATTTAGCTCTCGGATGTCTTTAACCATTTGAATTACTTCATCTTATGCACAGCCTGAGCTGTAAATTGCCGTAGCGCTGATGCAAATCTGAGAAAACGGAACGCCAGAGTTAATTTACAGCTTGCATATTAACATTTGGAACAAGGCACCTCTGTAGGTATTGGTAGGATGCAGCTATCAGCTGAAACAGCACCTTTTCCATCTGCTGGAGAGTAATCTGTAGTCATGTCACATCTTCATGCATCTGCTTCTGTGGATTGCATTGCAACAGTATGTTGGACAGAGGAGAGACAAACGAGAGCAGGAGATGTAGAACAAGAATGTGAATCCTCCTGGGGAAAATCCTGTAACTCTCTAAATGATTATTTTTATCAGTGTTGTTTTATTTCAATACATTATAGATGGGATGTGGAAAACAATATCTCGTAGCTTCTAATTTGTTTCAAGTGGATTAAATCATAATTGAATACATCTTGGAGTCTAGAAAAGAAAATCAGAATATTCCCTTTTCTGTGTGACATTAAGTAAAACATCCATCAACCTACTGATAACTGGTAATTTAGATTTTTTTTCCTCTATCATGACTACATAAATTTATTTTTTCAGGGAATAATGGGGAGAATTACGTGTACATAGACTTGATATTGATTTGACCCCACAAACTGTTGTGTGAGACTGCGCAGTTAAATAAAGCTTTATCTGGTATTTTCAGCAATTCCCAATAGGAATGTATGTGTAGTCATCAGCTAAGAAATCAGCAGCATGCTGATTTCTAACCCCCAAGAAGCTGAATATTATATGCCTAATGCTTTGGGAAAAAGCAGCAGTAGTGTCTTAGTCAAGTATGGATTCCCCCTATTAGGAGATAAGTACACAGGTGTTAAAAATCCAAAGGCTACACTTTGAGTTTACCTGATCTTGGGTTCTGGTCATTTTCAATACAAATATCAAGCACTCTCCACTTCTGCAGGAATTAAAATAAAGAGTGATATGCTTACTAAGGAGTTTTTTATTATTTTTTTTCTTGCTCTGTGCTGAATGTGAGGAGAATAACTGCTTAAATGTAAGCAGCTCAAGCTCAGCCTGACCCCAGTCTTGAAGCTTCTGGAGGAAATAGTCTGTGCTTCAGGCAAAGATGGTATCTCTCCTAAGTCCCTTAGTATCTCTTCTAAGTCCCTAAGTGCATAAAAGGAAGGTTGCTCGACTTTGTTTGGAGGTGCAAGTGAAAGCTGGAATTTTGCTTCCAAGGAGACCTGGGGTTGTAGTTTTACAAGGCACCAAACTGCTTGCAAGACTGCAGGCTGGTGCTTCATTTCACCAGTCTTCCACAAGAAAGGCTAGGAAGAGCAGGCTGAAAGGAGGAAAAGTCCCAAATCACAGTTCATTTTGTTCCTGGTGAAGGCTCCACATTATAGCAGTGATGCTTGGACAGGTTTTAGCCTAAGCAAATACACGTTTCCTTGCTCATCCATGCAGGCCTCCTGCCATCTTCGCTTGGCTTCTGGCTCATTGAGATGGACCGTTCTTGAGCCTGGAGAAGGCGAACCTTGAACACCATCCCATTCCCCAATTCCAAGGGATTTATGTCCTGGAGAGGGTGAAGTCTGTTCTCCTGAAGGTTGTGATCCTACCTGAGGCGGGAAGCGCTGAGGGGGATGAAGGGTCTTCGTGGGAAGCACGGAGGGGAGGGGAAAGGTTTAGGCGGGAAGTGATGAGGTGATAGAGGGGAAAGAGCGTGGAAAGAATTTGTCGGGAAACAAGCGGGAACGAGAGAAAAAATTTGTGCCAAGTACTGAGGAGTTGTTACCTCAGTGGCCTGATCTTGTCTCTTGCCACCAGTTCCCTGGTCCTGCAAGGCAGAAATGGGCAAGAAAAGGGAGGTTTTGGAGGGTGAAGGGTCTGTGAGCTCATGAGGAGAGCGGAGGCACAAGCAGCAGCACCCAGGAGCCGTCACGAGAGGGCGAGCGCCTCACAGCTTGCTGATAGGCCGGCCCTCCTAATGAGTTAATTACTAAATATATACACAGTCTGCCGCATGGGAGTTTTTGATCAAAAGTTAAATGATTCCGCTTAACAGAGATGGGGGAAATCAACGACTGGCAGGGCTCAAGTGCTGAAGAAGGAGCATTGCCTTGATGTGCTTGTCACATGAAAACATCTTTTTTCCCTCCCTATTTTAGATAGTTTTGAAGCTAAAACTTGGACTGAGATCTTCCATCAAGCTTTGAGCAGCTGGCAGTTAAATCACCCCTATAACATGGGTTCATGGGTGGTTTTCAGTGGCACTAGCTAGCAGAAGGAGTTCTGGACGGCAGCAGCCAGCATGGAGACACCAGCTAGCTGAGCAAAGAGGAGAGCTCAGTTAATTCATAAAATGATTGTTTGCACTGAGAACAGAGCAAATGCGACTTTGGGTGCTGAAACAGTTAAAGTGAGTTTTGTTTTGAAGGGAGAGAGGCCGTTGGGAGGATAAAGCGGCATTTTCTTTGTTAAATAACTGAAAAGATTGTGCCGCACTTTCACATCTCTGAAGAATGCTGGCTCCATCAGAGGTGGATCAAAAGGCCAGAAAAGCCTCACTTTGCCTTTGAGGAGCTCATTGCCAGGCACTTAATCAGGAGAGTCACAGCACAGCAAACAACAGAAGGACACACTTGCTTTCCACCCATAATCAGAGAGAAGGCAACCGTGGAAAGATGGAGAGTGGATTTGGGGAACAAATCCACTGCGACCAGGCAGAGATCTATCCATGCATTTGTGGTGGCCGCTTCGTCAGCTGATATTGGATTTGAACTGGTGACCTGGCTGCTTCTCAACTTGGCTCACTCTCAGCCCCCAGCATTACTTTGTCCCCTTCAAGGTGAAACGTGTGGAAACTATCCCAAAGGACACGGAACCTTGCTAGGCAGACTGGGGTTTGACACTGGTTTGACATCCAGCCCCAGACAGCTTAGAGTTCCCCAGATTTGTGTCTGATGTTTGCTGTTGGCAAAGCAGGACTTTTGAGGGCATTCCCCCTCCTCACTGATAGCACCCTCTCTCGTTACGTATTATGCTGTCAGCCCAGCTCCCATTGCCCCATGCTTAGAAAGGGACTCAAAGGAGATAGAGTTTGGGTCCAAAATGGAAAAAATATTCTGCCTGAAACATGACTTGAAAAAGGGTGACATATTTGAGTTGCTCTCAGCAGTGGGAAGGAGGGAAGAATTGCTTCATGTCCTGCATCCAGAGGACCTCCTTGAACTGCTTCATGTCCTGCAGCCTGAGGACCTCTCTCCAAGTTTCTTCTTGGGTGGACCTGGCGTCTAGGAGGCAGAGATCCTTGGTACTTTCCTTTCCTTGGCCCGTTTTGGGTGCACACCTTGAGGCAGAATGCAGCCTGACCTGTTCGCTGCTTTGCAAAACACTGGTGACCTTCTTATGTAACTGAGGGAACCCTTAGGAAATGGCAGATACTTGAAGCACCGGAGAAGAAAAGGCCGTATTCACATTGGGCAGCTTGTCCTGCCCGTGGACTCATTTCTGAAGTTGCCAAAACTGTATTTTCCCCATGATGTACCTTTAACTGACATGAAACCACTGAAAATTGTGGTTTAACTAATAGTCATACAGCTGAGGTGGCGTGACTATTGTGAGTGGAATGATCCACCTGCATGAGGAAGTCTTTATGGAATCAGCTCGTGTCCCTGTCACCTGCCGTTGTGGCTGGGCACGTCATTGACCACACGCTGATTCTGTCTCACATTTAAGGCTGGGGTTGCTCTTGGAATACGAACACGTGGGCACTGTAACGAGCCACGGAAAAAACATCTGCTCCACAAAGGGATGATGAGGGGAAGCTGTAACGGCCCCTCATTCTGTGGCACATCAGGGATGAGGGACAACCACAGGGACAGATCCGTGCCATCCCTTTATGCGCCATAAGTCAATGCCAACATCATTCTTTGCACAGTGCCGTTTGGAAGGGGCTCCAGCAAGCGGCAAGGCTCTGTTTTCCGTCTTATTTTGTGACCACGTGCATTCCTTTGGGTGGCTGCTCTGGTGTTGAGCAGGAAGGCCAGGGCTTCAGCTTTGGCCCTGAAAACCCCCGAAAACGGAGGGATTCCTGTCGCACATCGCGTCAGGCCTGGAGCAGGGGAAGTAAGAGGCGCTTCAGCCCCACACGGTCTGGTTGTGGCGGCCTTCGCTCTGCCACTGAGCAGAAGGCGGGGGGCAAAGAGGGCCGGGACAGTGGGGATCGGGATTGGGATCGAGATCGGGACCGGGATCGAGATCGGGATCGGGATCGGGATCCGCCGGGATCGGGATCCGCCGCGGGGGCGCTCGCGCGCTCCCCTCTGCCGCTCTTTCCCGCCGGCGCGCTCTCTGTGGCCGCGCGGCTCCGCCCCCTCGGCGCGCTCGCTGATTGGCTGCGGCGCCGCCCCGCCGTGCCACGCCCCGGGGCGCCGCCCGCCCGCCCGCCCGGCGCCATTTTGTGCGAGGCGCAGCCGGGCCGCGCGGCGGCCGCCATGCCGTCGTCGCCGCTGCGCGTGGCCGTCGTGTGCTCCAGCAACCAGAACCGCAGCATGGAGGCGCACAACATCCTCAGGTAACCGGCGCCCGTGCCCAGGCTGCGGGCATCGCCCTCCTGCGCTCTCCGGGGAGCTGTCAGCGCGCTTCGAGGCCTGCGCGGGGCCTGCGCCTCGCCCCGCGCGGCCTTGAGGCGTCGTGTGTGCTCGTGGCCCCGCTCCTGGTGACCCTGCTGCAGGCCTGGGTGGCCGCTGTGGTGAGCTCTGCCCCGTGACCTGGAGATGCAGTGCCGCAAAGCAACAGCGGGAGATTTCCACAGGCCCAGCACTCGCTTGCACCCTGGCAGCTTCAAAATCCGGTTTTAATTGGAGCCCTCTAGGTGGAACGGGAACGTTTTCCTGTTTGAGGGAAAAAAATGGGCAAAATATTGGTTTAAAAACCTTCATTTGGGCAGATTTGGGCCATGAGAGAGACCCGAGGAGACAGAAACACGGCCCCGAGTCTTTCCTGTGCTCATCAGGGCTGCGATAAATATTTCCAACTGAAGCTTTGCCCAACAATACTTACGTAAAACAGAAGATACGTATTACAAGCACAGTATACCAAACACTTAAGTGTAAATGTGTGTTGCATTTAGAAAAAAAGAAAATTAAAGAGCAAATAATAGAAACATCTGGTCTGGCAGCCGTATTACTGTAAGCAGAATGTGCTGCTGTTAAAGCCTGGGAGTATGCATTGTATTTTAGCTTTGTGAGCAGTGTGTTCCTGGTGCTGAAGATCAGGTTTCAGAGTTAACTCCCTAGTCTGTGTAGTGCTGGCCTGGCTCACAAGTTTTATTTACACTTTTTTTTTTTCTTGTAGATATGTCCTCTGAGCAGTTGTGTTTATGCCACTCTTCAATTTATGGGGAAAAACATCTGTCCATAAGGCAACCTTATTTTGCTTATCACACTTTAGGCCTGTGTGATATCTACTAAAGCTTGAACTGAGTCGTGTATTGCTGCTTTTTAAAGTAAAGCGATTCACAGGAATCTGAGTATAATCTTGAGGCATATGTCAAAAATAAAATGTAGTTATTACACTGGAACATCTAGGTGAAATGCTTGACTTACCTGGTAGCTGTTTGTTGGAAGCACCTGCAGTTCCTCCCTTCTTGTGTTTGTGTTTCTTCCTATAGTGTCATCTTAGCTATTTTTTCCTCTTTTTTTACATGTATGAAATTTATGAAGTGCTTTAAACAGGCATTTGAACAGGCTTTGAATTTGTCCTTCATCTTTCCTGTAGTTGTTGGCTCTCTGCTGCCACTTGTGCTCCAGGAAAACACTTGTTTTGAGCGTCATTACTCTGCTGCCTTCTGGTGTTACCTTGGTTCAGCACTAGTTTCTTTTTGCTTTGTAGTAACTTGGTGTATTTTCTTACTAACCATTTTTTAAACACTTTGTTACTCTTACAGTCTTTCAAAAGAAGTCAGATTCGAAGTATTTGGAATTTTTAAAATAGAACAGTTGCTCTCACTATTGCTGCATGTGGTTTAAAATATTGGGAGTTGGGAATGGAAGGAAATAAGCAGGAGTTTGAAGAAATATTTTGGCTGGGGCTGCAGGTCCCAAATAGTTTTAAGTATTTATTGTGCAAGAAAAAATATTTATATGAGGATTGTGTACGTGTGTGCTCCCCTGCCCTGGTCTGTGATTGAAATAATTTGCTGAGGTAAGCTTGTACAGAATGAGGGAAGAAATACAGTTAAAAAGATGATCCTAACATTACCAGATAATATTTGGAAGCCTGTGGTACGTGCATAGATATTTATTAGTATGTGGACTTGATTCTTCAGAGTTTGAAGAGGAGGGTAGAAGGGATACGCACAATTTACACCAGGCCTTGTGGTACAGCAACTTCCACGCTCTACTTTTGTGTATTTATCTGGTAGCATTCTGATGTCCCCTAAAGGAAATGAAGTTCACTATTTTGTGCTGTTACGCTGTGCAATATTTGGTATTTTTGTGGGCCAAGAACTGCTTACATACTGTAGTAAATGTTCATTGTCAAAAAACTGCAGCACATACTTAAGAACAGATATTGCTGACTCACTAAACAGAATTTGTCCAGCTCCTTAACAGAAACGGGCTCTGCAGAATCAGGATTCTGTGCAGACAGCCATTTTTCAGATTAAAAGTATTTCAACACACTTTGTAACAGAGTATTTCATCATAGTATACCAGATTGCATGACTAATGTTAAAGCTATATCCTGGCAACTTTTAATGTCAAAGGATGAAATTCCGTGTAAGATAAACTTTCTGACAATTCAAAGAAAAAAGCTTCAGTGGGTCATATGTAGCAGTGCCACGAATTTTGATGTGAGAAACTACAAATGAAGATTTCTGTAATTGCATGAAATTATGCAAACTTCAAGGGCTGTTTAGGCGATTGAAGGTGGACGTCTCATGTGCAGCATCATTCTGTGAAGAATGTGTAATTATGAAGCCTTATGCAATAAGGACATGCTGAGCATGCTTTCATGGCTGTCACAGTATGCTTTAATTAGAGGCATAGTGATTAAGACAGTCAGGATTCTGTAATTAAGTGTACTTTCCATTATAAAAAGCTAAAAAAGATAGATGTGGAGGGGAAAATTGCAATTTACTACATTACTGCTAGTGTAAAACTGCAAGTATTCCACCTTGGCGTTCTCTCTCACCAAATTCGGTTTTGTATCGAAAAACTCAGAAGATTTTGACAATTAGCAAGAGTGTACAGTTTTTTTTTTTTTTCATTAAAATGTCTTTGTTGCTCAGTCTTACCCACCTGTATATAGTTTCTAAGGTAGTCTTTTTGCAGAGATGATTTACATGTGTGCAGTATGTTTGGTAGTGCTTGCATTCCATTTCGAGCCCATAATATCCGTGTGATATTCCCTGCTAATTTAGACTCTACTTCGCACACAGAGTGTTTTAACTATCTTTCTTGAAGGAAGACGAGGGAAAGGGTGAAGCTTGAATTTTCAGTCATGCTAGTTATGTTCCCAGCCTACCTTGGCTTCTGTGCTAGTGTGTCATGTTTTTCTCTTCTCTCTCTAATCCGTGCTCTTTTGCTGTGTAGTACAAGCACAACGACAGTTTTAGACAGTTTATTAGAAGCTACTAGTTTGATCTACAGTTTTAGGAGTGATGTGGGGGGGAACCATCCACTTGATAGTAGTTACTTTAAATGCTTTTGAAGTATTTAAGCATCTGATGTTAAACTGAATCTTTTTCTTTTGTGTCATGTAGTTATCTGAGTTGAAGAATGTGCTCTGCCTAACTTCAGATTTCTATTTGCAACCCTTCTGTACTGTAGAATACTGTATTTCATGTTTTAACTGTTTAGCTGAAAATTTTGGAAGCAATCACTTGTGATTTAGTCGATTGCTGAGAGGTGTTTGTGTGTTCAGCATATGTTTTTTAGCGCTTCAGTGTTTAAAGTCCATCTGATCAAATTGTTTTCCCCTTCTCCCTTGTCTGTCTTTCAGCAAACGAGGATTCAGTGTCCGATCCTTTGGAACAGGGACTCACGTGAAACTGCCGGGACCAGCACCGGACAAGCCGAATGTTTACGATTTCAAAACAACATATGATCAGATGTACAATGATCTGCTTAGGAAAGACAAAGAACTGTATCCCCATGGCATGCCCTTTTTAAAAAAAAAATCGAATATGGTTCATCTTTGAAAGGTGTAATTCTTTTTTCTTTTTTCCTTTTTTTTTTTTTTGTTTTTTTTTTGTGTTAGGGATATGTAAGTGCTTGACTGACAGTTTCAGTGTTTTAAGGTTATAGGAGTTCATCTACACTATGGACATCTAATGCTTCCCTTGGAAATTGCCACTGAGTTACAGTGCATGTGCTCAAAATGCTCTTTTTATAATATATTAATGTATTAAGCTCTTGGAATGAAAACATATTAATATTACCACATTTTGTCCTTTACCTCCACTGCACCATGGATCATAGTTGACTAGCGTAAAGAGTGCCAAGAGCTGCCACCACAAGATTAAAATTGAATTCAGTTCAGTCGAAGTGCCAGGTAAGGTTTACAGGATCCTTCAGCTGGGAGAGAGGATGTGTTTCAGTAAAGAATCCACTCTTCTTACTGAGGACGTTTTGATACATGATTTGATTTCTGCACCAGAAAAAAAAAACCTTTTAGTATATTTTAGGAAATAGGAATATTTTAAGGACACAGGAAGCCTAATAAAATATATAATCTGAGAGCAGAGGTGATCAAGATTGTGTACTACTTAATTTGACATGAGTAATTACTTCATGTGGTTTTGGAACATACATACTTAAAGCTGAGTTTTTGTATTTGCACAAATTTGGGGGACTAATTTTAGATACTCTTATGGCATCTGTGCTTTTTTGCTTTTAGTGAATGATGCGAAGGGGAAACTTTTAATTTATAGTGAATATGTATGTTATTTGGAATATGCTGAATTTCTATTGAAAAAGATAGTGGTCCCTTTAGAATGAAGTATCCCAGAAAATAGTGCCTCAGCACCCAGCTCAGTTGGGGTAGATTTATTTATTTATTTATCTATTTTCCCTTTTATTTTTTGTGAGCATTACATCAGAGGTGATGACTGTGTAAACAGTGCCTCCTGCAGGGCAGGAGGGCCTGCTCTTCTAAAAGACTTTGGGTTCTATGGTAACGTTCAAGCAAGAAAAGATTTGCTGCTTCCTCTGGTTAAGTTTGTTCTTCTGTTCCCTAGCCTTGCTTTCTTCAGCTCTAGCCCTTCCACGTGGTCAGATATAGTGTATCCTGGTGATCACTGTCAGCTTGTTCCATGCTGCAGTGGTGGGACACGAGCATTTTGGTGCTCAACATCCAGCTGACTCCTTTAGGAGTGATTTTTCTTCTTCCAGTCCTGTAGTCCGGCAGGTTTTGAAGCATTATGACCCATAGGTGCTTGGTGATGCTCCTGGCTGGAAGGGGTTTGGCACGTTCTGTGTTGACCAGTCAAGGGAATGACACGTGCTTTGGAAAGCAACAGTCCAGAACCCAGCTAGGAGATTCTGCAGTGCTGGACACTAGTCAGAGGGATATTAAAAAAATGCATTTTAGGCAAGAACCAGAACTGCATTTAGGATGCCAATTCAAACCATCCTGCGGGTTGAAAAACAGTCAGTCTGTATTCACTCTGAAGGGGTCCTGGGTTAAGTCAGAAAAAAAAAAGTTGTGAAATAAAATTGAAAGAGAACTGCCATAAGACACCTGTTAATAAAGCAAAGTTTTGTAAGTGTGCAAAATGTGCAGCTGGTCCAGATTTATAGCTGCTGCATTTTTTTTTCCACTTAGGTGTAGCATGTATTAGCTTTGCATCAGTAATAGAGTTGATTTGTTACAGCCTTGATATTAGTTCTGTAGAATTCCTGGATATATGTAATCAAGTTCTGGGGATGCCTCACTCTCCCATGATCAGTTTAGTCTTCCTAGTTACTCTTATTTTTTAACACTGCAGTAAACTGATGCAAAAAAGGCAGTTTATAGGTAGTAGATTAATTACTTTTTTGTAAACCTGGTATGTAGGGGACCATGTGTAAGCTGTTTTGTGTGTTTTTCATGCAAGATGATTTTCTGATATAGTTCATCTAAAGTACAAATCAGAGTCCATTTTTCAGCACTCTGTCTCTTAAATAATTTGATTATGGTTGTGTTGTCCCGCTTTACAAACTCTTCAGTTGGGCTTAGACTTCCATTTACTGGAGGATTTGGTGTCAAATAATATCTGGGGTCTTGTTTCTCAGCCATGTTTTCCCGCTTCTCCTTTCTTTGCCTTTTTTAGGGTACATAGATATATGTGTGTGTGTATATATTTATGTGACTTTGATTTCAGGTTCAAGTACTTCAAGTTCAAACACACACTTCTGTCCGAAATAATTTAGGTACGTTTTTTTTGGCATGAAGTATTAAGATGCTGGTTATTCCGCTCTTCCTTGAAGGACTTCTGAGAGATTACTGTGTTACAGCTAACGTGTTACATTTTGCAGTTCTTCTGTATTACTCTTTCTATGTTTAGGTCCTGCCTCAGCAACTTAATTTCTGTCAGACAGTAAAGTTTTGTAACAAGGTGTTTTTGGAGGGCATCGTGTCTGTGCTCTGCTCTAGTTCAGACTGCCCTTGCTTACCCCACAGTGGTTTTGTTTCCCACTTGCAACCTGGAAAGCAAAAACACCGTTTGATTTTTAACCATGTAAATAGTTTTGCAATTAAAATAACATGGCTATTAAATAGATGGTGTCTCTGGAGCTCTGAATTTATTCATGGCTTCAGTCCTTTCGCTTTAGAGCTCAAATTAATGTCAGCTTTTTCAGGGAAAAAATGCAAGCTGGGAATGGGTAATTATAGTAGAAGTACTGCGGATAAAATCTTTTTCTATGAAATGAGGTCATACCACTTCATTTGTCAGTTTTCTCATTAACCAAGCAAGAACCACCAGGTTATAGTTGCCATAGAAGATTCCCAAGGAAAAGAAAAGATGCTGCACAAAACAGCATAGTAAGCAGTAATTTTCCTTTTTGAAACATTTAATTGAAATCAATTTTGAATCTTATTGCATGAGTTGTCACATGCAAAAAGGAATTGGGACTATTACTGTGTAAATACTGTTCTGTTTTCTTCCCTCTTCATTTCTGATTTGCTTTTTTCTTGTGTTTTTTAGCTCAGTTATGTTCATCAGCCCTGTTGTCAGGGCTGAGGTGTTGTGTAGTGAAGTAAGTGATGCCAGGAATCCAGTGGGCAGTGATAGGATTTTTCTTTATTGTTTTTTTTTTAGCAATATTAATTTCTTCAACTAGTATTGGTTGCAAGATATTAAAATCTTTGTGCCTGATTTCTGAAATACTTACATCATTTCTCTTGGGTCTAAAGAAAGATGCATATTCAGCACATCTTTAACCACTTCCATTTTTCTGTGCCCTTACTTCAATATATTTTTTAAATAATAAATAAAAGGAAGAGGGGTCTGTGATAGAAGATGGTTGGGCAGGTGTTCCCAGTCCCCCCCACACACACACGGAAATTTCTAATTTTAATTTTTGTCCAGCAGGCTGTGGTACAACATACATAGTTTCTGCTTCTAGTACACATGTTGTTAACTAATTAAATGCTATGGGAAGAAGAGAGGATATGCAAATGCAATTCAGACAGGTGTGTTTGAGTGTTCTGCTCTGCTGCTATTTTTCACAAGGAAGAATTGCAGTATTCATGTGAGTATGAAGACAGTTGCACCTCATGAATTGCTTGCATGTCAGAATTTTCTCTGGAAGATGTAAAAGCGTTAAGGGATCAACCATTGCTTTAAAAAATTATTTCCTAAAAAAAATTCATTTTAGTAAATGTAACTTACCAAATTATATTTAATAAATTGCTCTCCATTATATTTTAGAAGACTATGTAATTAAATACACCTAAGAACTTTCAACTCAGCTCAATTCTGGGTTTTGTTTTCAATTCCATCTTCTGGGCATTAGATAGAACAGGTCAAATCCTTGAGCCAGTTACGAGACCATTTTTTAAATCTGTACAAAATCTTAACTAAAATCGGTCAGTATTTGGGTACGTAAATTGTATAGAATAGCATCTCATCTAACTAGTCACCTCCAAACCAGGTACCTTGATGTGACCTAATCAGATGTCTGGAGGAGAGAAAAGAATATTTAGAGGTTGTTTTTTTTACTTGCGGGGGTGGATGGGTAGAAGGTAGGACAGTGAAAACAGCAGCCAAGCTACAGATGTGCCAGCTTGTTTGCATTGACTAAGAGAAGTTTTTCTTCTACTTGGATGACCTTAGCTGTAGGTGTTTACTTAGTCTGCTAAACCTGCATGATTGAATTCCGTCCAACTTTCCTCTTAAGGAAAGTACTTCTGAAAATAAATTGTCTGCATGCAGTGATTGTCACCATGATAAATGCAGCTCTCTGGACCATAGCAGTAAGGAATGAAAACAAAAACTGTTTTGCAGATTTCTGAAATACAAATTCCTCAAAATATGCGATTTAAGTGGCTAACGATGATGATCATTCCTGTCTGTCGTCTCTGAACAGTAAGCTCTAAGGCTGAACTGCTGTTGAAACCCTCCTGCTGGATTAATAGATCATTCTGATTGCAGTTGGACAGCGAGCTCTCCAAAACAGTAATTCAGTGGGAAACAACCTGTTTGGTGAGGTAGTAATTTCTTCTCCTTTTTCTTATGTTCCGCTCTGACCGAGTCCGTTTTATTGTCTTCTCCTCAGCCCCTTGCTCAGAGGATTTGCAGTCTTGGCATTGTATCTCAGAAGGGGGGTGTTAGGGCCCCATCATCCTAGGCACTAGGAAAAAGAAGCATCTGGATTTACTTCTGGGGAAGTTGTGGTGTTTGGGTCCTGCTCTGAGGAAAGCAGCAGTGATGCTGTCCTCGGGCACATAGCGAGTGTGTCTGCTCTTGCACAGCGTGCCTCTTCCACCATTTAACTCTGATCCCTGGGTTTATCAATTTCTGGTGCCTTTTTCTGTTAATCTTCTCTTCCCCCTTATTTTTTTTATTTATTTTTTTTAGTCAGCCCTAGATACAGGCTCTCTAAACAGAACCCATACTTTCTGTGCAGTCTAGTTGCTTTCTGTACTTTGTATCTTGCTATATGCTTTGTGCCCTAACCAGAATATCTGTTACTTAATGCGAATAAAACTCTTTTTTACATAACTTCATATATGTTTATTTCGTGACAAAAATGCTTTAAGATGCAGCCAGTTCTTTTCCTGTCTTTTCTCTCATTCCCAGGCTTTCTTTCCTCTTGCTGTCCCCTTGTGGCTCTTTCTGGGCGGAGTATTTCATGTGAAACGCAGACCTTCTAGCACTTCCAGATATTTATGTTACAAGGTTGGGTTAGGTGTGATGCATAGATAGAGATTTGTTTAATGGGGCCTGGGGCAGAGGGAGGAGCTTCATCTTCGTAGTGAAATCGGATGCATTTTTGTATTTTAATGCAAAGGCTTTTGTACTTTCAGGTGCTAGGAGTCCACTTCAATGTTGGCCTGTGGTGGGAGTTAATCTCAGTTTGTAGCTGTATCTTACCAGGATGCACACAAGGGTACTGGCTATCCCTGCAAAGAAACTTGTTTTCCTAACCAGATCTGCCTTTTAGTTTAAAGTGCAGAATGTCTAGACTCTCTTAAGGTCTTCATAGACAGAAATTCCAGGTTATTCTAGAGATCTTTTTTCGTCAATTATGATGAAAAGGAGTATGCAGGAAGATGTTCCTAAGGCTTTTTGTCATTGCTGTGCCTTGCTGTGATTTTTTTTTTTATAATATTACCTGTTATAACACCAATCATTCGAACATTGGTAGTTTTTTGTTTGTTTTTTTGTTCTTACTCTGTCCTTGACTTCTTTTTAATTCCTGTTCACTCAGCTCACCTCAGACAGAGGTGATCACAATATGAAGTTATGTGGATAACTGCTGCTGAAAAAGGTACATACAATTTGGGGGGATTTTTTTAAAATGGATTTCTACCAGAAGCTCTCAGGAAATTATATCCAGAAATATTTGTTTCAAGCCTGTAAGGATCCAATCTGAGGAATAACAGCAGAGGGAATTGTATTAAATTTTGCATTTAAGGTACCGGCCAGCAACTTTGCTGCCCTATTCAACTGCAGAAGAAAACTGTCAGCAAAACATGAAGTTGAACGTTTTGGAATGCACATTTTTGAAGGCATCTTTAATGTGGGGGTGATGTATACGAAGTTGAAGAGTAGTATTCTGGGATAGGAAAACTTAACGAAATTCCATGTGAAGAGTGCAGGTTTGGGGAAGTGAGAGCAAAGGAATTGCTCTAGTAACAAGCTGTATATGAAGGCTAATATTAAAAGCAAAGAAGAAAACCCCACTCCAGGGTCCTCTCCACATTGTTTTATGGATGTTTTCCCATGTGCTAGTTTCACCTTAGCTGAATCTCCCATTCACAGTTACTAGCAAGACCTATCCATATATATGAGAACAGTACCTATGCACTGACAATCTGTCTGCTGTTTTTCCCAATGTCCAAAACCACGTTGCTTGCAGAGGGTTAGGGAGAAGCTCAGCCAGAAGGGGTTCAGCTGCAAACTCTGGGCAAGGGAAAACACTGAGGCCTTGAGAAGCAGCTTGAAAATGACTGAGCCCTGGTGTCTGCTTCAACCCAGCCAGGGGCTGGAGTGGTTGTGTTGAGGCCTGAGAAACCCAGGGAAGGTTTTTGGGGCACTTATGAGGTAAAATTGCCTTTACAGTGCAGCGTTGTAATTGTATAGGGGGAAGGTTTTTTGAGAAAGGTGGGTGGCAAAATGGGAGCAACCTGAAGAAAAGAATAAGAGTAAGAATCAACTGGTAGAGGGTTAATGGTGTGTATTTATGATAACAAAAATAATTCCAAATAGAAACTTGTTCTAGCTGAAGCAGAATACTGCAGATATAATGACCCAAACATTTTCCCTGTAAAAAGTATGTATATATATGTGTGTGTGTGTGTATATATATGTATATATATATATATACACACATATAGGTAGAAAGATGATGTAATTTTTAATGTACTTTTTTTTTTTTTAAAAAAAAAGGGAGGTTGTGCTTAAGTTGAGGCTGATTTAAAATGTTTAAGAGCACCCTGGAACATATAGACTGCAGTTTTTACAGTTTTTAAGCAAAGAAGAGAAATTTTTGAGCTTTCTTTGATTCAGACCTTTTTTGTGTTCTTAATCTACCCCTAAAACTTTGCCTTTAGAGGGGGCTTGGCTTCAGCTGAAACAGCTCGTGAAAGATCAGGTTGACAGTCACTTAAAGCTGTTCTTAAGCTTGTATTGATGACTGACAGCTCTGTGAATCCCAGAAACTGCATGGATTGTCCTGATTTGGGTTATGCTGCTGCCTTAGGAACTTGTGTATTTGTCATTAATCTTTGTATTTGCAAAGGAAAAAAAAATTAAATTAGCTTTTTGTCCTAATAAATTTTCAAGTTAAAGATGCAATTTATGCTGACTATTTGCTCAAAAAAAAGACTTTTTTAAAGTAAAAATACTTAACTCAAGCAACTTCAGATACACACAGAATGGGATTTTACACATGTTGGACAGAAATAAGAGAATCAAGCCACGACCAGAAAGATTCCAGAACTGCAAAGATATTTTTGACTTGATCCTAACATGTGAAGAAAGAGTCTATGATCAAGTAGTAGAAGGTAAGGACCTTGAATTGATTAAATCAAGTTAACTCGCAAGTGCTTTTCTCTTCCTTCCCAAATCCTTCACAAATCTGGAGAGATCTAGATTTGCTTTGACTGGTGAAAGAAGTCGCAGTCCACTGACCTGGACTTTACATATCAAAATGGTGCTTGAATACTTATTTACAAGGTGCTAGGGTTGGCAGTTACCCCAAACACATGGGTTCAGCAATTTCAAGGGCTGAGAAATATGTTTTGCTTGAAAATTTTTAATGGATCTGGAGAACTAGCAAGCTGTGTGTATGGGGTTGAGCAACTACTCGGCTGGTTGTTGCAATTTATGCTCTGGATCAGATCTCAGGAAGAGTCAATGGGACCTACCATGCACTTTATTCCTGTACTGGTGAAGAAGCTGTTCCTGAGGTTGGTTAAGTCTGCATATGTGCTAGGATTTTGGCTTTAACTGAGTCGAAGTGCGAAGAGTTCCAAGTTGTATATTGGGTGAATGCAAATAGTGCTTCAGGCCTCTGTGAACTCACCAAAAGTCATGGGGTTTGAGCAATGACTCCATCAGCTCCTGGGCTAGGATCCAGCCTGCTCCTAGAAATGCTGGATTTGGGCTCCCATGAGCTTTAGGGTGGTTTTTTCCTTTATATTCAAAGAGCAGCCAAATGGATCAGTATCTCATAGGTAATACAAAGTGTTTTCTGCCTGTCCAGTGCTCTCTGGTCGTATCTCAAGCAATATAGACACTGCCCATCTGGGTTTTGGAAAGCTGAGCACTTAGTGTTCTGAATGTTTAAGGGAGCCGGTGGAAGTGTATTGAGGAATTCTGACAATAACTGCCCTGAGCAATGCATAAACCCTGAATAAATTGAGCTGAGAAAGCAGCTTCCACCCTTGTAATTCCAGACACTTCCATGTTACGAGGATGGCAGGTGAAGAGCAGCCACTTGCTGATTGCTCGGTTTGGCGTCTCACTTTGTGGTAATGCTCTTCATAAATGACCAATGCCAGGAAGAAAGTTTAAATGCTGCCAAATGGTACTTGATGTGAAAGATGAGATTTTAAAATGGGGTCTTTAACTGGCTTTGCCCAGTTGCAAAATGGGAGTAGAAAAAAAGCAATGTATGTCTTAAAATTGTAATAGGTTATATTGCAGAGAGGCACAACAGTAGTGCATAGGTGGTTTAGTGGAAAAGGATGTTTTGGGTTTTTTCTCCCCTGTCATTAATAAGTGAAACATATTAAAACTGGTTCTGGATACACAGTGCTTTTTAAAAAACACATGCCAAAAGCTCTTCATGTGGAGGCCCAAAATCATTCCTTCCTTCACCCCACCAAAAAAAAAAAATAAAAACCCTACAGGGACATATTTTTAGGGAAGGAAAAACAAAGCAAAAAAGACTTCTGAAAACAAGTTTGAAGAGGGCCAAGGTGGATGATTTCTTTGACTGCTGTGCTAAACCTGATACCATTCCACACAAAGTGTTGCTGTTCTGTGTGTTTTGTTTCCAACTAGATTTAAATTCCAGAGAGCAGGAGACATGTCAGCCAGTGCATGTGATCAATGTGGACATTCAGGATAATCATGAGGAGGCCACCCTGGGTGCTTTCCTTATCTGTGAGCTCTGCCAGTGTGTAAGTAGAGAGGTTTTGCTGCCTCCGGACCCTGAGCTGAGTGCAGGGGCTTTGGGATCTATATGGTAGCCCATGAATATGTCGCATAGAGCAAAGCTGTTCAACCCGGTGAAGCTGCCCCCGAGTAAAATCCACGTCGAGAGACTGGTTTCAAAATTGTCTCCTAGTGGTTGTTTTGGGTGGTTGTGCCTGAAGAGATGCATCACATGAGGGTTCCTGGTCTTGGGAAGCATCCCGTGTAGGTGTACACAGCCGTAGTGTAGGTACCATAATACCACCCTGCTGTGTGTGTAGTACAGGGGGATAAGGTACCTGCTGTGCTCGACCATCGGTGCTCTGAGCCCTAGAGCCTGCAAGGGGGTCTAAAGGCAGCTGGGCTTGAAACACTGGGTGGTAACTCACCCTTCCCAGTGTGACAGGGTCCCCTGGCCCCTCGGGCTGTTTGCTCTGGTTTCACACACACACACGCACACACACACACACACACACACACACACGCACACCCCTTCCACACCCGCACATCGTAGAGGGCTCGGGGGACGTCGCGTTTTAGCCGCTCCGGTCGGGATGGATGTTCCTGCTCAGCCAAAGCCTCCGTGTGGTTCAGCGCCAGTGCAGGGGCTTGAAGGAGGAGGAATCCGCGAGTGAACACGGTGCAGAACAGCCGTAGCTGGGGGAGCACCAGGAAACTGTCCCCGAGCCCCTGGGGCTGCGTAACCCGGCACAGGCGGCCGGGATCTCACGGGAAGCCCCACACAGGGAATCGTTACCGCGCTGCGAAGCTGCTCCGCGTCCTCGGAGCCCAGGCACTTAAGTGTTTTTCTCTTCCAGATACAGCACACAGAAGACATGGAAAATGAAATAGACGAGCTGTTACAGGAATTTGAAGAGAAAAGTGGAAGGACTTTTCTTCATACTGTCTGCTTTTATTAAAGCACATCTGTCTCTTAGGCCTTAATACAGATGAAAGAAGCATGTGTTGAAAGTTCTGATTATACTGTATTTTCCTGGAAAGTGAATGCTGTTCTGTTTTTATTTTTCTTTGTGTTTTTTTTTTGTTAATGATTTTCTTTATTTGTTTTGTTTTGTTTCAGGTATTCTGCCGCAGGCAGAAATACTGCTTAAATTGTACATATTAAATGATTAAAGGTATACAGAAAGGCCATCTATTTAAAAAAAAATCAAGATTTTCTTTAAATCCTACTTTAATTATTATAAGTAGGTTTTTTAATTATAAAGAGAATGTTTCTTGAATATGTTTATAATGTATTTTTCCAGCTTACAAGTTTATTTCCTTTTTTTTTTTTTTTTTTAAATGTAATGGATGGAATGGCTGGGCTATGTGAAGATATGAGTGGAACAATGAAAATGAGTATCTGTATATTATTAGATTTAAAATTTGAAGCATCCAATAAAAGACAAAAATGTGTAGTTTTGTCTCCTGTTTTCAGACTAGAAGGTAAGTAGTGGTGCTTGTGCTCTGCAAGGCACAACACGGGCTGCCTGGGTGCCTGCTCCTCCGCACTCTCTGGAGAGGATGGATGCCCAGGATGGCGATGGGATCCGCAGGACCCGGCCTCTGGAACCTCTTGGAAAAGCTGCCTATTTGGGGGACTTGACGTTTTTGATCCTGCGTTGAGCTGAAGTGATTTGCTTTCTCCATGTGAGTTAGGGCTTTCTCATTCTTAATTCCCTTTGTATTGCCTTTTATGTGACATTTAAAACAATTTATCTTAAATTCTCTTAATACTAACTTCTAGCACATCCTAAATCAGTATTTTTTTTTCTCTGAGTTTAGTTAGCCAGCTATGCAGACGCCTTTGAGTGCATGTATCTTGTCCTATGGCAGTGCTACTGAACCTTTCTCTATGAGCACACATTCCAGGAGATTCTGTTCCATGCCTGAATACTCCAAGCCCGTGTCTGTAAGTATTTCTGGGCAGTTACGATGCAAATCTTGGTTGAAACGGGTCAGGAAGGAAATTCTGTGCCTGCCTCTGGAAGCTGGGTCCGGCTGCGCCTTGAAGAAAACCTCAACTTCTGCTGGCTTGGCCTGTGTCCTGGCCAGGGTCCAAATGGGTCATTGCATCGTGTTCAGAGCTGGGGAACATTCAATGTCCCTGAAATACCCACACCCCTGTCCTTGTCTGCGAAATAGGGTAGGAGAAACTTCTGGGGAGAGTAAATGCATGAGAACAGCTGGAGGATGGAGCGTCGACGGGCTCCGTCCGGGTGGATTTCCTGGTTCACCTGCCCTGTTCTGTGTTGTTTCCGGAGACTGTTGGAAGAATTTGGATCAGCTCCCTCTTCCCTGGGCCGTGATGTCATAGCCGGTTGCCATGGGGACGCAGGGAGAGGATGCGCCGAGGATGGAACCTCCTTCCCGGTGGCACCGGGAGCTGAAGCCCTGGCCCTGCGGCAGGGGGAAACCAGGGATTTCCACTTGCAGCACCTTTCGTCCTGCACGGAGCTCTGTGAGCAACTTCATGGAAAAAAAATCAGCCCAAACAGGCTGGGATTTGCCAGCAGGTGTTTTTAACCCCTGTTTTCTATCCTTTTCATTATAGCAAGATTTTATGTTTAGGTGCATAATAGTCTGGCCAACTGGCCTCTAGTGTGGAGTATTCAGGAGAACCTCTTTAAGTTCTCTGCTTAAAATCTTCTCAACGCTGCTTCTCTCAGCAGGTGTTTGCAGACCCTGTCCCTAAGGCTCAGAGCAGCACTGATCCTGCCCATTTCTGCTTTGAACGCTGATTTTCTTTTGCAGAAAGTCACTTTTGTGTCCGTTTTCTCTGGTGCGTTTCTTGTCTTGCTTAGGACCTTCACAGTATTCAATGAGCATTCCTCTGTTTATCAGAGACATCAGCACCCTGTCTTTCAAATAGATATATATATCTAAATAATAAAAAATAGCCATTAAAGAGCAAAGTCTCAGATGAGTGCTGCTGGTGTGTGAATGTCTCCACTCGCTGCTGCCTTCGCTTTCCTCTGCGGCTCCCTGCGCCCGGGGAGCAGCCGGCACCGCGCGCTCCTCCTTAGCTCTTCCCTGGCTTTCAATATTTGCTGGATCTGACTGTGCAAAGATCAATGATCCTAGCTGGATTTCCCCACCGGGGCAGCCTAATGAATTTGTTGCCAGGCAGAATATCCAGTTTCAGCTCTTATTGCTCAGCAGCTTGACGGGTGTTTCGGGCCGTTTGTGTCCCCTCCGTCTGCCCTTGTCCGGCTCCAGCCTTGTCCCTCTCGGGGCTCTCCTGGAGAGCAGGTCCTCAAAGGCCAAGAAGGCCCAAGCTCTGCTGAGAAACCCAGTGTTTAGGGTTTGTTTTAAAGAAGAAGAAGAAAAAAAAGTAATGCAGTGCGCTCTAATTTGAGGACACCATTTAGTGATTTTAATTGTGTGGCAGTATATTGGTATTTTCAATACTCGGTAGTAGGTTAATGACTGCTCCTTGAAGAATGGAGTTTATATAACGCCAGTCCTTACGTAAGGAGGCTGAGTGGGGCCTGAGGAGCGGGAGGAAAACAAATATGCAGGAATTCAAAGCCCGAACTGTGGCGATGGCCCTGGGCAGCCTCAGGAATAAGCGATATGTGGGTGGCACCAAGGTGAGGATGACCTTGAGGAAGGCCAAGGACCGGGACGTGAAAGCAGCTTGTGCTGAGAGGACCTCACCGTCACATTGGGAAGCACCGTCGGCTCCCGCAAGGCAAGTTGAATGTCCAGGTTGGACAGTCTGAATTAAAAAAACAAAAGACATTTATTGCTTCATTATTTTTTTCTTATTTTCTTTTATTTTTCGCCACAGCACCTATGCATGACCTGAGCTGGACTGACCACAAACCCAGTAGCATAAAGCCATGGAAGAGCTTGGAGTGCGATCTTGTTTGGGCCTTAAATTTCAGGTTTCATAGATCAGACTAAGATATACAGCATTTTTTTTCTTTTTCTGCCAAAACAAAAACTCCCTAGATCTGGCTCTGCGTTGCTCCGGCTTTCCTCAGAGGGACAAATCCAGGGCCCGCATGCATATGGCAGGAAGGGGAATCACTCCCAATTTTCTTGTCATCGTGCCCAAGAAGAAGGTGGCATCTGGCTGTCCCGACCCTCCTCGGGTGCCCCTTAAGGCACCTGCCGCAGAGAGGGGGTTTGGGGCAGGATGGACCAACCTGGCCCGAGACCTGCTCAGAAAAGGGGCCCTCATTTGGGAAGGGGAGGCCACGAGGGGCACCGTGCGCCCGTGTCCCCGCTCCGGCCCCGTTGTGCAGCCGGGGACAGCAGCATCCTCGTCCCCTGGGCAGCAGCATCCCTGTATCCCGGGCAGCAGCATCCCTGTATCCCGGGCAGCAGCATCCCTGTATCCCGGGCGGAAGGGTGGGATGGGGGGGGATGCGGCCTCAAAATGCGGTCTCGAAACGCGGTCAGGTCCCGCTGCCGGGGCTGCGCCGGGGAAACGCGGCCAGGGCAGCTCCGCAGAGCTGTCGCTGTCGCTGTCGCCGCCGCTGTCGCTGTCGCCGCTCGCCATGCGCCCCCCCCCCCGGAGCGGCGCCTCCCTGCGTAGGTAAAAGCCCGGGGCGGGCGGGGGGGGCCGGCGCTGCCCGGCGCCTCTCCCCGCTGCATCGCGCCTCCCTCCCGCGCCGAGCGGGGCCCTGCGGCGCCGAGCGGGCCGATCCGGGCCGAGCCGAGCCGGGCCGGGCCGGGGGGGCTGCGCGGGGGCCGCCCGCGGGCTCCGTTTTATTTTCGCACCGAGCGGGAGGGGCAGAGGGTTTTTTTTTTTTTCTTTTTTTTTCTCTCGGAGGAGGGTCGGGGCAGAGGATGCAACGAGGCTGCCCCGGACTGGGCGATTTCGCAGCCTCCCTCCTCCCCCGCTCCCTCCCCCGTTTTCCCGGGATCGCGTTCCCGTTGCTGCATGAAGGGCTCCGCTCGGGGCGGCGTGCGCGGCTCCCGGCGGCGCGGGGGGCAGCCAGCGGAGCGGCGGGGGCAGCGCTCTTATTTTTTAACGTGCCACGTTTTATTAAAAAAATAATAAGCGGGCACGGCGAGGGAGCCCGACCCCCCCCGGGTGCGTGTGTGCGCGGGGGGCGCCCCGCGGCCCCCCCGGCACCGCAGCGATGCGGCCGCGCTGAGCGCTGCGCAGTAGCGCGGGCTGCGGAGCCGGCGGCCGCGAGTCCCCCCGGACGTCCATGAATGCAAACACCATGATCTTCATGATCCTGGGCGCCTCTGTCGTTATGGTAAGAGATTTTTTTTTTCTTCCTTTATTTATATATATATTTTTTGCTTATTATCCCTCCCCCTGCTGCCCTTAGCCTGTGTGTGCGGGTCCGCGTGTGCATCCCCGGGCACCAAAGACTGTTTTTCTTTAATGACCGCTCCAGTCGCTGGCAACAAAACTCGAGCCAATGTTTTATTCCATCACCCGGAGCTGACCCGATGCCTTCGTTCTGGGCTCTTACAGGCAATCGCTTGCTTGATGGACATGAATGCGCTGCTGGACCGGTTTCACAATTAGACCGAGTTTGTCACTGCAACTGCGGGAGGTGAGTGACCCCCCGCACTCACCTGGTCCCGTCCCCTCCCCGTGTGTCTCGCTGGGGACACGCAGCGCAGCGGGACCGGCCGCTGCCCCGGCTCCCGCTTGTGCATTCTGGCCGTGTCGCGCCGGCCTCAGCAGCTTCTGCATCAATACGGGGCTCGGGTTGTTTTTCTGGAAGAGGAGTTTGTGGTGGGCCTGGAAGTCTCTTTTTCCTGGTGTTCCTGGGAGCCCTTGCAAGGAGGGCAACTTTCATGCCAACACTTGTCGTTTTTGCCTCTGGTGTCATCAGGCCGTGTGTTTTCTTGTGTGTTTGTGGGTGTTGCAGTGAGTGGTCATGTCGCTTAACCAGAATGGGCTCTTCCCTCTGTGTCCTGGAATGTTGTTCTGGAGGACAGGGCCACGTTCAGGCTTTGTGGCCCCTGACCAGCTTTTATTCTTTGCGAGTCTTCTCCAGGAGCGGTGCTGGACAGGGCACGTTGGGTAGCTGCTTGTGGAGCATTTAGCAAGCGGAGAGCTGGAGTTTGCTGGGTCCGAGTCCATGGCCTGGGCTGCTCTCTGAGCTGCAGCGTCAGCTCCGGGGAAGGGCAATTCTGTCTTCTCCCTGGGCTTGTGGTCAGTGGAGGCCTCATTCCTGAGCCTGGTTTCCCACTGGAGAGACGGTCCCGACTGTGCCAAGGCCAAGGTGGGCGATGCAAAACTTAACGAAGGGGAACCGCTTTCGCCTGCCACTCTCTGCCTCTTTCCCCAAGGACGACCATTATTCATTTTCCTATTGTCCCCACTCAGCTTCTTATGGAAAGTCCTAGACCCCCAGGGCCAAATGCTGCCGGACAGAGAGTGGTCCAGCAGGATCTTCACCATCTGGTTGCTTGGGCACCTCGGCCTGTTGGGAGGAGCGTGGACAAGCAATGTGTTCCACAACGTCTTTGGCTTTGTAGCAGAGACTGGCAATTTCTTAGGTAATTTTTGGAGGCTGCTTGATGTTTTTCTCTAGTTTGGGAGTTTTCCTCTGTCTCAGTTTATACATACACATGCATACAGATATATATATACATACATACATATATATACACACACAATCTTTTGTAGGTGTGTTCTGTGGTGATAAGAAGGGCTGCCTGCTGTTGGAAATGAGCTTTAGCACCCCGTGGAGTGGCTGGGCAGGGTCGGGTCCCGTGGGTGCTCTCGCTGGCCTGGCAGGAGGTCGCTGCTCTCCTCCAAGCAGGATCACCCTCCAGGATGCTGCAGGGGCACACGAATTAGCCGAGGTCTCTCCCCAGGCTTGGTCATTCCTTAGAAAGTGCCTAAAACTGCTTCCAAAAGTGGATGCGGGTGGAGGCAGGAGGTGGAGCTGCCCGGTTGCCTGAGGCTGGGAGCAGCGGTGGCAGCGCCAGCAGGTCACCTGGCACCGCTGCAGGACGGGCTCTGGGTTTTGCAGGCCTGTTGCATCCCGACGTCTCCATGATGCTGCGGGCGATGCACGAGGCACCCCCGTCCCCTGGGACACGGCGTTGTCCTGCTGGGGGTTGCTCTGTGATCCGCACGTGCTCCCTTTGGGCTGTGACCTGTTGCCTGAGCACCTGGTGCTTTGATTTCTCCGCTTCCAAAAGAGGGGTGACCTTTTCGCCAGCTGTCCAAGGGCTCCCCGTGCAGATGGAGCCTGGAGAGGCTGCTGGGGCTATGAATCCTGGTTTGCAGCGTGAAAATTGATGTCCTGGAGCACGACGTGAGCAGGGATGGATGAGGAACTAAGTGGATTTGCCGATACCTGAAGGGCGCTGCTGTCGGTGCCGCGTTTTGGTGCGAGAGCGGCTGGGAATGCGGTGGAGAAGAGCTGCTGAGCCAGACTGCGAGGTGTCCGAGGCCCCGAGGACGTTTTGGTGGCTCTGGGCGCGTTAGTGTCACGCAGGCGGGTGGTATTTTCCCTGTGGTGCGTTAGTGGTCACCGGGAGCGCTCCCTGGGGTCACTCTTTTTGGGAAGGACGACGTTCCCAGCTCCAGCGGCGGCCGGGCCTGCAGCACCCGGAGCTGCTGGGGCTGAGCTCCAACATGCACCGAGCACCATCCAGCTCCGGGGAGGCCCAAGGAACTGCTCATCCCGCCTCCTTGGGTTATTCCAAGGAGAAGGCCTGGCCGTGGAAGGCTGCACAAAGGCGGCAAATCCCACGTCTGGATGTCTCCAACCCGGCCTTGGCAGAGAGGATCCGCTCCGGTGCAGCAGGTGGGCAGCGACCTGGGCAGGAGCTGGTGACACACAGAGGAAAAAGCCACCGCGTGCTGAGGACAGCGGGTGACACCTGCGTGGAGCAGGAGCCCAACGGGGCCACCCAGGAGCCTCAGAGGTTCCCTAAGAGGAACTTTGGCTTCGTTACTTGATTTCCTCCCCGACCTTCTGGGTGACCTTGAGCAAATCTGGTCCCTCTCATTGCTCGGAGGGGCTGCAAGGAGGTTTCAGCCCCTTTGGGGTGTTTGTGCCCTGCGGGAGCCTCGGCCACGATGCAGGAGGGAGGACGTGGGACAGGGGCCGCCCGTAGCCACCGCGAAGGTGCCGCGTGTCGGACCCGTGCGACGGTGTCACCCGGCCCTGGCTCTCGGACGAACAGGGTGACCTGGGGGGACACTGCAAGGTCAGGGCAGGATTTGGAGCGGGGCAGGGGCCAGCACAGCGGGGTGAGGAGCGTCCCCCCCGGCACCGCTGCGGTGGCACCTGGAGCCATGACGGGAGCCGTGACACCCGGCAGGACACGATGACACCCGCCGAGAGGAGCCGGGCCAGGGCACCGCGGGGCCGCGGGGCAGGGGGAAGGTGGCGGCAGCGACGGGTTCGTTGCGTTTAATCCCCAGCGCCTGGTGCTTCCTGAAGGGCTCCCGTGCCGAGCTGGAGCTGCAGCAGCCGGCGCAGCAAGGTCACCGGCAGGGACATTAGCGCTCTGGGCAGCTCCGTAGTGAAGCCTCTCAGGCCAAGGCTCCGCTCCGGCTGCTCCCAGGAGCCCAGCTTGGGATGTGGGGCTGCCCCCCGTCACCAGGACTGGGCAGGGACAGGGGCACTGGGGCTCAGGGCTCCCGATATCCAACATCTCCCCTTGCTCACATGAGCAGGGCTGCCTTTCTGTGAAGGGATGAGCTGATCCCTTCTTTTCCTGGCTTTGGGAAAGGCGTTGCTGGCAATCGCAAGACTTTGGGGGCTGCTTCTGTCCCAAAATGTGGTTCCATCTCCTCTCCTACCACTTTATCTGCTCCCGTGGGAATGCTGGGGTGAGACACGGCGACGGTTTTGCACCCCCCGAGAGGTTCCTGTGGGAAGCGCAGGGCGGCTGCAGGGAGACCCGCGTCCCGCTCGGCTCCGGAGCGACGCGTTCCCTGCCCGCATCCAGCCCCGGAGCCACCGGGGCCACGTTCCACTTCCCGATTCCCCCGGCGCGTGGTGGGGACCCTGCACCTTTGCACTCTATTAATAACTCACTGCTGCAACGTGCTGGTGCCTCTGGATTGCTCCCGGAATGCCCGGAATGGGATTTGGGCTGCAGTGGGGATCTTTGCCCCGGAGCCGGCTCTGCTGCCCGTCTGTCTGTCCACCCTCTCCTGAACCTCTCAGTTTGGGTTGTGACTCCTCGTGCTGTGGAGGCTACAGGGAGCCACAAGAGATTCTTCTTCAGGCTCCAAAATCGCTGCATTTGAGAAAGAAACGGGATCTCCCCCCAGCCCGGAGCGACTTTGGGACCGCAGCCCCACAGGCCTCGCCGTGACGGGGTGCGATGCCTCCGGTGCAGGTGGCCTCCATTAGGCTCCCGCGGAGATTAGGGCTGTTTTCGGTAGGTTCCTCTGAGCGGCAGCTCGTTAGTGTAAATATTTGGACGCCTCTCAGGCGTCATTATGGAGCAACCTGCACCTCATGCATATGCAGAGGCCTCCCGGGACCGCGTCCCCTCCTGCGCAGCAGCGGTGCCGTGGCTGGGGGACATGAGCGGTGCTGGTGGCCGTGGTGGCCCTGGGGACACCCGTGTCCCGGTCCCGCTCGCACTGGGATGCGGGTGCCGGATCCGCGCTGCTCTATCCACCCGCTGCAGGTGCAGATGAGCACTGGGTCACGGAGCCTCCATGGAGTCAAGGATGCTGCAAATCAGATCCAGGGGCTTCTTTGAGCTGCTCCTCGTGCTCAATGTCCTCCGGGATCCTCCTAGCTCACGTGTTCAGCTCATCTCACAGCTGCTTCCTTCCCACAACTTCCTTATTTCCTACGGTCCTGCAGCTCCATCCCTTCCATTCTCCCGCCTTTCTCGAGCTGCCAGGGTCTCTGCAGAGACTCAGCACCACCCCGAGCCTGGTGTCCATCACCTCATTGCAGAGATGAAGTCAAAACCCATTCTCTGCTCTCCAAGTCCACGGGGACTTGCAGCCCACACAACTTTCCCAGAGGTGATGGATGAGCAACCACGGGGGGAACGATGGCTCCATCCTCATATTCGCTCCCATTTTGGAGATGAAGAACCCGGACACAGAGCGCCCTTGCTGGGAATGTCCCAGGCATGGATTTGTGTTTCTGGACTTTGCTGCTTCTCTCTACCAGTCACTGACATGAAGCGAGGGAAGCCAAGGCCACATTCCTGAACCTGGGATGTGCTGATCCAGCCACAGGAGCAGGAAAACGCATGGAAAACATTCCACGCTCTTCCCCACTGACCCTTCTCCCTGTTTCTCTTCCCTGCCACAGGCATCACGTCCACTACGTCATCCCGTACGACGGGGACCAGTCTGTGGTGGACTCCTCGGAGAACTACTTTGTGACTGACAATGTCACCAAGCAGGAGATCGACCTGATGCTGGGACTTTTGCTGGGCTTTTGTATAAGCTGGTTTCTGGTGTGGATGGACGGCGTCCTGCACTACGCGGTGAGAGCCTGGCGGACCAGCCGGCGCTACGGTAAGTGCAGCCGCCCTGCGGGGTTATTCCATGGGCATCCCAACCCTCTCCATGCAAACAGGAAGGTTTGCCTGGAAATATCCAGCAGAGCAGCTCAGCCTTGGGATCGCTGCTTTGGAAAGGGAAATGTGTGTGTTGGTGCAAAGCGGTTTGTGGCAGGGAGGGCACGTTCACATGCAGGGAGACTGGCAGGTGGTGGCTGCATGGTTGCAATGGCAAACAGCATTTTCAGGGCAGAATAACTTGACTGATATTTTGTTTTATTTTATTTTATTTTATTTTATTTTATTTTATTTTATTTTATTTTATTTTATTTTATTTTATCCTTTCCTGTGCCTCTGGTTTGCAGCCAGGCTCTTGCCTATGCAGCAGAGCTTCATGCTATTTGCGCAACTAGTGACAATGTAATGACACTGACAGCCACCCTGCTGTCCTTTGGGTCAGGGACATAGAAACTGAGGTTTTCCCATTCTCCTTGCTCTTCCAATGTGTCTTTTTTGTTATTTTTTTCCTCAGCAGTGACTCTGCCTCAGGGAGACCTGTGTAGTTAGTATCTGCTCCGAGTTGTTGCCTGGTTATCTTGGTGTCCTGAGCTCCTGTGTCGAAAACGAAGAGCGCAGGGGCCTGCAGAGACCCTTCCTGCCCCTCTTTGCTCTCTTAGCACAAATATCCCCTGTGATTTCTTTGCTGGAGGGGGAAAAATAAAGAACAGCTCATAAAAATGTGGAAGCCGTGAGGTCCTGTCCCATGATCAGTGTCCTTGGGAATCACGCTCTCGGAAAGCTCCAGCTGCTGAGGTCTGCTAAGTTACAGCTCAAATTTAAAAAGGAAAAAGAGATTGAGCAAGGAGAAGATTTATCTGTGAACCTATTAAAAAAAATCTAATTAGGGAAGCGGACTAACTCTTTCTAAAAACTCAGATCAAGACGACATTAATTTCTCATTAGTCTTCCCAGCAGCCTAAGCAGCCTGAGTCAGGACTGTCTCTCGGGGCCGGTTCCTTTCCCCCCAACCGACCTTCTTGGGGTGACATGGAATTTTTTTAGCCTTTAAAGGTGGTTGATATGATAAATATGATGATATTCATACTTAAGCCAAGCTGTTGTTTTGTTCCATTCCTTCTTTTCCTCCTGTGCATACATGTTTGAAAAGGGTTCACCAATCATGCAATATATTGCACAGGGCCATTTTTTTCAGGAAAACAGATGCAATGTTGCTTTGCACTCAGTTTTCTGCCCTTAGCAGGAGTAGGGTTTAGCAGTGACTGTGTGACATTGTGTCCTGGTTGGCTTCAGTCCTGGTCTGTTAGAATAACTCATAACTCCTTCCTGATGGAAGAGTTTCCTGTAATGAGCTTGTTCCACTGCAGCACTGTAATTTTTTATTTTCTGTAGCAACTTGGCTGCCTCGGATCGTGTCTCATAGCCGCGGTGCTGATCCGAGCAGCCACACGCCGGTTGGTGTAGCTCCACTTGGTGCCAGTTATCGTCCTTTAGGAGATGCTAATCCTCTTGGTGGCCCTGGACAGCGTGCATTTCTGGGTGAAACAACCCAAAAAGGCTTGTGTGGTTCAGCAGAGGGCTGAACAAGGGTTTTAGATGGTGGAAAGAAGGGAGACACAACTGCTCCTGCAGCTATTTCACAAGGGGAGGAGTGGGCAGTGCTAGGACCAAAGCATCAAGTTTAGCTGAAAAACAAGTCTGGCCTGAAGAAGAGCTCGAGCCTGAGCTTAGCTGTGTGCTGAGAGTCCCAGCTCCTGGCCAAGGCTGTAGCAGGAGCCCAGTTTCCACGGGCAAAGGCAGCAGAACACGGATCTCACCCTTGCCATCACATCTCATCACTTGTCTCCTTTCTGCCTTCCAGACAACTCCTGGTCCTGGATTCCCAAATTTTGTAACCTAAAGGAGTTCAGGAAACGTCACCACCGGCAGTACGAGGAGGCGACCGGGAACATGGTGCACATCAAGCAGAAGCTCTACCACAACGGGCACCCCAGCCCGCGGCACCTCTGAGGACGGCCTCCCCCAGGGACTGCAGCGAGGTTTTAAAAAGGACTTTGCTCTTCTTCCACGGGAACCGCTGTGAGTTTGCTCCTCTGTGGAAGCCAGCGGAGGACGTAATTTTATTTATCCATCCCGTGTGTCCTTGCGGCACACCATGATGCACAACTAAGCCAATCCTGGATACTGCGCAGCCAAGACATTGCACTGTGTTCCACATTTTATTGTCAGACTCGTGTACATATGTAAAAAGCAAACTAATGACCAACAACAAAAAAGCATAAACAGAGAAGAGAGATTTGAATTATACTTTCAAAGCCTTTTTTGTGGCATTCATGGCTGTCCTGCACATCCCGCTGCTCTCTGAGAGTGTTGACCAAGGGTGGAGAGGGGGGATCATGTGCAATGTTCCTCACCTGAGAGCTAGAAGTCCCCCATTTCTTTGGTCTTTTGGTTTGATTTTGCTTTGCTCTGGTTCCTCCTGCTAGGATGGCTGGATGGGTGAGAGGTTTGGATGGGGATTCCTGTCAGCTATCTGTGAACGCTCAGGATCCCTTTTACTCTGGTCTATGTTTTTTGGGAACTGCAGTGGGAGAAGAAAGTCCTGGAAATAAATAACTGGTTTGTTCTTTGCGTTGAAATCCCCTGAAACCTGCCTTAAGTTACTGACCACCTCTCAATACCACAAGGTATCAGCCCGCTGAGCCGGGCTGGTGCTCCCCGGTTTGCCCCACTTTGGTGGTTCCTCGCTCCACTCTCCTTCATTAGTGCTAATGAGGAGGATCTGATCCATTACCTTCCGTGTCGCTGCTCCTGACATATCAGGAACTGCTCCTCATCCTCTTAGGTGGTGAAGCCCTGGCTGGCACCTCTCCAGGGACGTGGCAGCTCAGTGAGAAAGTCCCATTGACCGTCTGTGTTTCCTACCCTCCTTCCTGCTCCTTGTTTTACCTCTCTGAGCCCAGAGAGCGTTTCAACACCTGGGCTTGGCTTGAGGGACACAGAGACTGTGGCTCTGAAGCTAAACTCATCTCCAGAGCCAAATGTCTCAAGAATGGGTTGAATCAAAGTATGGGGATGCTCTAACATGGTTTAGCCTTGGCTTCCTGTGGTTGCAGCTTAGGTGCAGGTTTCGGTGTGTCCAAGTGTCTTGAGATCAAACTCCTCACCCAGAGATGTCCTTAACTTCGTATCGGAGCTGCTGGAAGGTGGATGAGGCCCCTGTGCCAACGTGTGCAGCGGTATCTGGTGCCCACGACAGGCCCGGGCTGCTGGGGAAAGGCAGCAAGCGGCCCGGGCCGCATCCCTGGCACACGTGGGCAGCAGCAGAGCCGCAGGGTGCAGCAGAAGAGAGAAATTTCTATGCAGAGAAAAGTAGGGGAGAATCCAGCCCCAAGGAATTAAGGGGCTAGCCCTCAGATCTCTCCTTCATGCCTCATTTTGTATGGAGTGGGCTTGTGTTTACCTGAGAAAAGTGTCCAACCTGAACAGGTGATGAATGTTCCCAGGCATGGACCATTTCCTCCTGTGAATTCCTTGACTCTCTCACTGGTCTCCCACTGTTTGGCTCACTAGTTTGGTCTGTGCAGGGGAAAGGACACTGTGACACCCTCCCCGTGCCCTTTCCGCCCTTCTCCAGCTTCCCTCTTGCTTTTTGTTATCCCTAGGACCTGTTCAGTTATATACAGTCCCCAGAGCTGACAAGAATACCTGTTCTTTGCCGTTCCTCTCTTTGCTATTCCATAGTGCCTCTTGTCTCGGAGCCCGTGCTTCTGTCTGGGTCGAAATAATTGCTTAGTCTATACGTGTGTCCGTCTGCTTCAATGTCTGTCATTCAGGGCTTCCTAGGGCTGTGTTATCCGCAGCCACCTTTTAGCATCCACAGAAGGACTTTTCCTTTAGCAGATCCTTTCTAGGACACTTGGCTTCGCCACCTCCCTCACTACAGGAGCTCTGGGCACTTGGCCTTATGGACCCCTCCTCAGCTGCCCTAGGACCCTCATTTTGGTCGTGTCACTTATTCTGTGCCACATAAAGCCCTGTGGCCTTTGTGTGATGGCCCTTGTTTAGTGGACAGGGAAGAAGGTGCTGTGGATGGAGCAGGTGCAGGTCATGGCCACGTCTTCAGCTCGGAGTTGAAGATGGGACAACTTTTTGTGGGGGAGGAAATTCCAACATGCTAAGGGCAAATACCAGGTCCTAGGAATGAGCCCTGGGGGGAAAAATGCACTTTAAATAGTCTTTCCACTTCATGTCTCTCACAGGAGAGCAGTAAGACAGTGAGCTCAACTCAGACTGAGCCAAGAGCCCGGCTTCTCCTCGCTCTAGCAGCTGCCCTTAGCTGGAATATGAAATTTTATTTCATAATGAAATTTTATTTAATGAAATGTTAAACTTACAACTGCAAAAGGGTGAAATGATGCCTCACACTGATCAATTCTGATCCACACCAGAATTTCAGGAAAGGGAGATGAGGCGCTGGAAGAAAAAGAAAAACCTTCATGGTGCATAGTCCCATAGTACAAAAAACATTTTATTTAAAAAAAAAAAACAAACCCTCCTGTGGCTGCAGCTGTACCTCTATAAAGAGAAGCATGAGATAGAAGAGGCAACTGTGCTTTGAACAGTGCAAGGCCCTGGTACCAGCAAGGTGTAGCCCCAAGCAGAACTTGCTCCTTCTCCTCTTTTCCTGCTTTTCCTGGTGCTGTGTGCGGGGGTTTCTCCTTGTTTCAGCTCCCTGTTTCAGCGTGTCAGACATAGCAGTGCTGGCTCGTTGGCTGTTCTCTTTGTTCTGATCCAGGCTTCAAAATAAACAAACAAAAAAACCCCAGACCAAAACAACAACAAAACTCGGAAAGCTCCAACAACCTCCCCCCAATCCCAAAGCTTCTGGCTAGAGACAAAGCGATTTTGGCATCAGGGAATTGGCACCATCAGGTCAAGGCATGGGAAGTGCTGGAGAGGACCCATGGAAGGGTAAATGTGGGGTGCAAACGGCAGGGCCAAGGCGTGGGAAGCGCGCGGGACTCGGCTCTTCCCTGCCAGATGCTTTGGGGGAGGCTCCTGCTGAACTACATCGTGGGGGGAATTTTGTGCAGCCTCAGGAGGGGCTATTTTTAGAGCAGAGATGGAGCCTGGAGCTCCATACGCTGATTCTCCGGAGCTGGGATTGGTCCTGGAAGCCTCCTCCTGCGGCTGTGGTTGATGAGCCCGGGTTTCCGCCTGGGCACGGAATGGGCCCGTGCTGGAGGCAAAGGACGGGGCTGGGAAGAGAGGAAGAGGAAAGCACAGGCTGGAGAAATCCATGTTTTAGCTCTTTAAATCCAAACAGCCTCTTCCCAGCCCTACGGCTCCATGAGATCCCTGCAGGGAATGTGCTTTTAAACCCATTCTGTGCCCACCCTCTTCCTCAGAGCCATGCGCTAAAGAGCATGGAAAGACGCTCACCTCCTCCGCTTGCTCCCCGGCTGGCATCGCTTGGCCCAGCAGCACCACATCCAGGCCTGAACCTCCAGCTCGTTGCCACTCACTGCTTTTCCAACGGGGTTGCTGGTTTAACGCTGCTCTTCCAGCTGAGCAGCAGGATTTTCATGGATGCGTGACCCAGGTTCCGGGGACAATAACCTGATCCCGCGCAGCGCTGAGCACCCTCCTTTCCCGGTGGCTAAGGCAGATGGATCCATCATGGGATGGAGCCTGCTGTTCAGGAAAGCATTTTCAATAACACAATGGGAATACGAGAGGAAAATGTGGAGGGTTGATCCTTCATCCAGCGTCTCCTATGCAGGAAGAGGTGCAGCACACACTGATATCAACCAAGACAGAGAAATTATACTGAGTCTAATTCCAGAATAATCTTTCTTCTGAATGAAAAGCAATAATGGCTATATATATATTTTTAAATATGATTGCACAGGTGAATGTCACCCCTATGTGTGTCCCTTAAAGACTGTGCTGGAGCAAAGGGAAATTCCTGGAGCAGCTGCAGGACACGGGGAGCGTGGTGAGGGGGTGGGAGGGTTGAGAAAAAGCACATGGGTTTTATGGGTCAACGAGTGTATCTCAGTCATCCCTTCCCTCAGTAATATGTTTGTACAATATGTGACCAATTCAGTTCCTGAAACTAAGCCCATCCTTTGTTGTTTGTCAGTAAAATAGTTTTTTGCATGTTCTGCATCTGACTGTTTTTTTTCCAGCCCTTTGAAGCAAATGATGCTGCTGAGCCCAGGGATTTGCTGGGGCACGAGCTCGGGACAGGGGTTTAGGAGAGGACAAGAGGTGCAGAGGTGACAAACTGGCTGGGAAGGAGCTACATCCAGCCCTAGGTATGGAGAAGGAAGCAGCCATGTCCGGCTCTATTCATGGAGAAAGCCTGGATTTATTTATGGAGTTTCCCCTGGATTATGCGCCATAATGGGGCAGTGTCTACAATGTCCATATGAGAACAGGATCCCATATATAAACCAAGCAAGTGTGAGGCTGAGGGGGCCTTCAGGCTTCATGGAGTGCAGAGATGCTTATGCACCCCCAGGCTTGGTGGAGGCAAAAATATGAAACCGGATCAGGGAAAAACACTAACAGCAATGCTAAAAATCACAGCCTACAGCAGCAGAAGACGAAGGGGGAAAAAAGGACCCGATATTTACGTGCATGTGCCAAGAGCGGTGAGTCATGGGCTGAGCCATGGACTGACTTCCATAAGCAAAGGACCTCCCGGCCCAGGAAGGCTCCCCAGGTAAGGCTGGGACTTCCACCACAGCCTGCCCAAATTTATCAGATTTGCCACCACTACATCTTTCAAACATGCAAACAGAGGAATAATATCGTGGTAAAGCGGAAACTAGCAAAGAAAATGGTTTATTAAAAAAAGAAAACAAGTATTTCTTTTCCATTCAAAACACAAATGCAGGTTGGGAGAGACGTATGTTCTGGAAACTCCTGTCTCCCTCGAGTTCTGCAGCACGAGACGTGCAGGGGTGAGGAAACGTGCACCGCTGCATCCTCCTGCTTGCTCAGCAGGCCTTTCCTCACGGTGTATCAGATACAAAAGTAAATACTTTAATGGATGGCACCTGCGAATATAGATGTCCACATTATTAATCTGTCTCCCAGCTGTAATGCTGAAGCGCAAAATAGACATTTTTCAGCTTGCAACGGCAAAGATGGGGAATGATGCATTGCTGGCTAATCCATCTCCTCCTAGATTTGCTCTCCTATACAAAATACTATTTTAATAAAGTGCCATTATCTCATAACTCACTCAATGTCATGGATAGGAAATAACCTCAGCCTGGAGTTGCCATCCCCTCCTTACAGGGAATATTAACAGATAGCTAGTTGGGTGCCACCTCTCCAGGGACATCAGTCATCCTCGGAGCCAACAGCAAGCCAAACTTATTAAGGAGGGTGACAGACATGACAAAGGCCCTGCATTTAAATCTTGGCGGAGGCAGGAGCTGAATAAGGTCCAGGGGCCTTTTCCTCTCCTTCGCTGTTGCATTCCAGGTGAGCACAGGAATGTCGGCAACCGGCACGGCTGTTCGGCAGGGCATGGAACCACCTTCCTGGCTGCTGGAAGCGGAGTACGGAGGAGGAGGAGGCATCTCTTGGTAAAGATGGATTTAGAAACCGGGTCGTAGCCGTTGTTGGGACTTGTGAAGAAAATCGACTTCATCAGTGTTTGCGCTGAGGCGAAGCGGTGCTGGAGAGGACACGATGCGAAGGAAGGACGAGCAGCGCGTGGGCGGAAACAGCCCTCCCTGCTGCCGCCAGCACGAGGGGACGTGGACTTTAGCTACCGGATAAACAGCCTGCGCTGGGAGCAGGGGCAGGAATCTCCCACGCAGGAGCAGGAATCTCCCACACAGGAGCAGGAATCTCCCACGCAGGAGCCGGTGCCGGAGGAGCCGCAGGAAGGGGCTGCGGCAGCAGCTGCTGCCCCTCTCGCCCCGCGCTGCGGCGGGAGCCTCTTCCCAGCTCCCAGGATCAACAAAACAGCCCTGAGAAGGCAGAACCTCCACAGCCTCAGACTACCCCCCTTCCCACTCATGTCCCAGGATGATTATGGAACGAGGATGAAAAGTACCCAGGGAAGAAGGCACAGTTAGATATTTTAATCACAGAAGATCAGACTGCTCCATTGTGTAATTTGTTAGCGGGGCTCTCTGAGCAAACAGGGGCCCTGCTCAGCTCCCCTCCGCCCCGGCCTGGGGGTTCAAAGTCTAAGACAATTTTAGAGAAAACTCAGCAGAACAGAGAACGCTGCTGAGGCTCCAGCACATCCGTGGGCTAGAAGGCGGCTACCGCTAGACTAACGGGGACACTGAAGAGATGTCTTGAGGACAACATTTAAGCTCATGGCAGTAAGAAAAAATGCATTGCCTAAAAGGGGCAGTTTCAATTTAAATGGTGAGTCCTTCCCAACGTGGGCCCCACGTGGCAGTGAGGCTTAGTAGAGCACAAGGGCCCGAGCACACAGCGCTGCTGTGGAACTACTGTCCTTAAGAAAGGGCAGCTTCTGAAAACCCGTTTTAGAGGTAAACACAGATTCTCCCTTGGCACCAAGGAAAAAGGAGGCAGGAAAGACCCACAGCGAGCGCAGATGGATTTGCAGCCTCCGGGGCTCGTTCCTTCGTGGTGCTGCCCAAGGCTGCCTGTTTCAGGGTGCTGGTGACCACTCTCTCCCCTTGCCGCCCCATTCCCGCACTTGCAGGCTCATGTCAGGATGCATTTCTGCAAGTTCTGTGCCAAGGACCAGCAAAATGGACACAGTGGAAAGTGCTGTCAGCTCCTGTCAGCAGAGAGCATCTCAGCAAGGTACTCAAGGGCACAATGTGGGTCAGGCTACGCTGCATCTGCTCAGTGTAGCTACACAGGGGGACACAGAGCAGAGCCCGGAGCTCAACTCCCATTCAGGCTTTTGGGGAAGAAAAAAAAAAAAGAGGAAAAAAAGAAAGATTTTCTGTTTGGCCTCTTATATGCACACAGACCAAATGTCATCTATCCAGACAGGTTTGTCTTTGGGCTTTGACAAGGGCACATTTATTAATCGCTCTAGCAATGCAGCAATACAGGCAGAGCAGCTTCCTGGCAGCACCAGGAGCAACGAAGGCACGGGGATGCCAAGCACAGAGCGCCGAGGGGCAGGCAGGAGCGGAACTACGTGCGGGAGCATGTGGAGAACAGCTCCTAGGGAGGCTCCTGCACAGAGGCTGGGCTCAGGCAGGACCCTACATGGCACCAGCAGTGACACCACCAGCCTCTGTGACACAGACTTCCTTTGGTCTGTCAAGGGCTGAGAATGAGAGAGCAAGGAGAGATTCCAGGCACAGATAGGAGCAAGGAGGAGGTCTGGCCTGGGCAGGATGCAGTGGAAGAGCTGGAACTCACCTGCACACAAAACTGCAGAAGTGAAGCACATGGGAGCAGCACAGCTGGGTTTATAGAGGCCCAGGTCAATGGGACACTGCAGAACCCATCAAAAAGCTGAGAACGAGTTGGAGTTTGGGCCTCTCTAGCAAGCTGGGCCACACACACTAGCACAGTCAACAGTGTTTCAGTAAGAGGGTCTTTTAATGCAGTTGCTTCTGGCTTATTCAAACCTTCTTTTTCTTTTTTTGGTGTATTCTAAAAACACGAATGGTACAGCACGGACACCAAGAACACCACAAGCAGACTGAGGCAGCAGCCGCTCCTGCCTTGTACCCACGGCCACGTGTCTCGCATAACACATGATTACACCAAATATTTACCCAGCCGACCCTCCCCGCTTCTTCCCCACACATGCTGGTCTGAAGCCTGCAGACTGCTGCTCACACGGGCGATCCCGTTGGGAAAGGCGAGTTCCTGAGGGCCCCTTGGCTGCCCTCGGCACCCTCTGCTTTCAGCCAGTCCATTTTCTGCCTGTGCTGCTGCACGGCGTCGGCGACGCGGGCATCGATCATGGCCTCTGTCAGGACCCCGTCCTCCGACGCGTACGCTGCGGCCTGCGGAGGGAAGGCAGGAGAGGGCGGTTACCCACGGCAAATCCTAGGATCTCTGGTCCCCATCTATTGGTTTCTCCATGTGTTTTGTCCCCACACTACCTAACATGACATTCATTCTTGTTCCAAGTCACTGGTGAAGCCAGAACAACCTGGGACATCTCCCTCAGAGACAATCCCTTCCCTTCCTGCAGCTCTGCCAGGGACTGGCATCCATCGAATGCCCAAGGACAGAGATCCAGGCACTTAAGCTGCACTTAAGCCTGTCTTGTGCATGAGCACCTGGATTCTCTGATGCCAGATCTGCCTGGCATCACTTCCACGATGCTTCAGCTCCCATTCCCTACTCCTCTACCTCTGGAGCCTTCCCTTTCCTTCCCGCTCCACCCATATCCCAACTCCCACCTTTCCAGTTTTGTGGTAAAACAACACCTGCTCCTCATGCTACTTTATTAGACCACAAAAACTCAATCAGTCCCTGCGGAAGGCTTAAAAAGCGCCCACATTCCTGCAAGGCAGCCCAATTCCAGGGGCAGGGCGGGAGACACAGACCTGTCTTCCTTCCCATGGGCACCAGGTTGCTCTTGTGCAGACACCCAGGATGGCTCCAGAGCCTCTCCTCTTGCAGGTGGCTACACCAGCAGCCTCAGAAGGGAGAGATGCTCCCACTGCTGTCAGCACAAGCCATCTCCAAGGTAACACAGCAACTCCACGCTACACATTTCTATATCTGGCTACTCCCTGTGCAAGTGCCCCTGCAAGCAACTCGCTGCTGGGGCTTCTCGCACAGCTCTGCTAGCCAGGGAGCTTCATTAACACTGCAGCATGACCCCCTCCAGCACTAACACCCACGATACCTCCAGCAAGGAGCTGCAAGAACCCCAAACCTCTGCCCACATCCCTTCCTCAGGGTGTGATGTCCTGGATTACCTCATCCCAACGCTCCTGGCTGTAAGGTTTGCCTTGAGACACCACTTAGAGAAGCTTTCAAGGCCAAGGCTGAAGTGTGCTCGTAGGGTGTTACATATGGGCTCCATAAATCCTTGGTGAGGCAAGCCATCGAGGCTGCCAAGCCTCATTAGGTTTGCTGCACCCAAGTTCTAGCAAGTCAGCAAAAGCATCACTAAAATAAAAATTACAGCGTGGCCACTTTATGCTCCCACTAACCTGTAATACAGATGGGAGAGAAGCTAACCCCAGATCAGGCTGCTGCACTGGTCACTGTGGTCACAGCACTGACTGGGCAGGCTACACTGCTCCACAGGAGGGACAATTCTTTCAAGAAAGGGGCAAAGGGCTACAGAGTTGGTTCCCAGGCTCCTCTAGTTTGAATTCCAGTCCTTTTTAGAGAACACGGTCTAGATCACAAGAGAAAGGAGGTCTCCCTGCATAAGCCACGTACAAACACGGAGTTGGAAGGCACTGTGAGAAGCACCAAAACAGATTCCCCCCCTGCAAAACCTTGGCAGCCCTTAAGGAAGGGACAAGCTGGTGCTAACTTGAGGTATGGACATCAGCTTGTCACTGACTGTGCGAAAAGCAGGAGGAGGAAGGAATCTGCAAATGGAGAATTCACTGTGCAGTGCCGCAGCCAGCGAGAGCTGGTGTTTAAAATGGAGCAAGCGCTTCCTGGGCCGTGCAAACGCAGCGTCGCGCGCAGGGAGGACGCGCCGCCTTCCTCCTCGCCGCGGCGCGGACCGTAAACGCGGCGCGGCGGCTCCTGCGGAGCCGTGCAGCTCACGCTCTGCTGATTTTCTCAATGACTTGCTATTTATAGAAAGCCTCAGGCCTGAGCTGTCACGAAAGCAAATGGGGAGAGCAACTGGCCCTTGTGGGAGCAGCCCGCACACGCGGCTGCGTTGGAGCTCCCAGCTCTGCCTTCTGCATGAAGAAATTTTAACCCGTTTTCTGCAATGCAGCTATTTCCAACTCCGTCACAGCTATGAAATAACTTGAAAATAAAGGATTTGGGGGAGAGGTAGAGGGATGAAGAATACGTGATAGCGCAGCCCAAATGAGAGAAGCGCCAGTTTGTCTCTAAAGCACATCAGTGGGTTTATGTTTGGGCTAAAAACTAGGAAGTCTGTACACTAATGGAGCTGAAGGGAATTTTAAAGTGTGTAAATACATCTGATCCATGGTGTGTTTGCAAAGGATTAGATACGGAGAATGAAGAAGCATCAGGACAAAAGGAAAGGCTCAGTGTTCTGCGGAAGAGGAGCATTAAAATGCATTTCTAGCACACAGACTATTAGCTGCACCAGAGACAACAATATTTTTCCCCCAGTGCTAGAGGCTTTTCTGCATCTTAATTTTTCTGTTTGGAAAGTCCAGGGCCTGAGCTAGACTGAACTAAGAGCAAGGCAGAGCTTCTTCATGACAGCCAAACACATTTATTGTGAAATTAAACTTACGAAAGCTGTAGCTTTCACTCAGACCTCTAGTTTGAACAAGATGCTTACGTAGAGAGCTATTTATGGGTGTCTTTCACCTCTGGCATGCAGTGTCTTGGATCAGAATTCCATCAGTTTTACAGGAGTTTAAAAGACCAACATGCCCAGAGTCAGCAGCTGCATCCTGAGGGCTTTTTTTTTGAGCCAGATGTGCTGGCTCCCATAGGCCCTAACTACCCTGGATCTTCTGCCTCAGTTGTGCCAGGACAGCACTGGGTAGCTATGCAGTGCACTCGCCTTGCCAAGCTATTTTTAACTCTCATCAGCTCCCTGACCCAGTTCATAACAGTCACACAGAGAATTGTACCAGCACAACGGAAAGGAGAGCAGAAAGGCAAAAATAAACGGCAGGAGCTACTGCTGCCAGAAATGCTTGTCAAACTGCAGCCTTCATCCTGCCATGATAGCAGAGCGTTTTATCAGCTGCAAAACTATCTACAACAAGGTATCTGCCAGAGCTGACCCAGGCCCAAAATAGTAACATCATTCAAAAGATCAGGTTCAGTCAGGAGAACTTAAAACATCTGCTTCACTTGTGATAAGCTCTTCTCACCTCAGGGCTTTTATTGTGCCCTCCCAGTCATCTTCTGAGGAAGAAAGGTACATGTGTCTAGCCTCTAGCTGGAAAAAGCTGCTATTTTAACACTGACCCTTACCACATTACACTTCCTTTCTTCATCAACAGGGTGCAAGATACGAAGCCTCTTGTTCCAGAACACCACAATTGATTTTGACACAGCTGAAGCTCTTTTGCAGCTCCTGCATCAAAACAGTTTGTATCTTTCTGCCCACACACTGCTGCATCTTCACATCCTTTGTTTCTAAACCCTTCAATTGTTTTATGAAGAGAGGGGAATGGAGCGTCCTGCTGCTATTCTACAGAGCCCCTTTTTAATAGTTCTGGTGCTGTAAGGTACTCTAAGAAGGTACCTTAATCACTTTAACGGCACGAAGAAGTTAAGCCAGCCCACCCTCCTTTAAGATCTCTTAAAGGACAAATGACAGAAGCCAAGGTCATTCCTGGGAAGGATGGACATTCCTATTACGACAAGATCCGAGTGCAACAGGACACTGTCAAGCCTTCCAAAAAGTGAAAAGGACCCTAAAAGGCCAGTGAGAGCCCAGTGTACCTGCCACGCCACGGCCAGCTGCGAGATCTCGCGGCCGGACATGCCCTCCGTGAGCCTGGCAATCTCCGAGCACTTCTTCCCATAGTCAAACTGGGCCAGCTTCAGGCGCCTGCAAGAAGTAAAAGATTCATTTACACACAGCCAAATGAGAAGAGGAGAGAGGGAGTCCACAGGTAGGCTTTAAAGGAAAGATTCTTGGATGAAATCACAGTAATTCAGCACTGTATATGTGAAGCAGACCCTAAGTTGCATGTAACTTACCAGCCTTCACGGATTTTTAAGATAATTTAACCATAACCCAAATGCAGCTGCCAACAATGTAGCTCCTAAAGGGCATCATCAGATTTTTTGCTTTGAACAGGGGAAACACCACCACAGTTTAGAACAACTATAATTCAGATTAACCAAACATCAGGAGCAATATTTGAGTAGAAATAGGCCAAATCCAATGGTATAGAGCATGCTGAAAGGAATTCAGTGCTAAGAAAGCCCTTCTTCACTTTTACCCCAGCTCTCTGAGCACTCATCGCTGAGATTCTTGCTCTGAGAGATTGGAGAAAAGCCAGTTACAAGCTGGAAGAAATCTGATGCTTTGCTTAAGTGGTTAATAGACACTATAGGTCGGATAACCATGTGTATTACACAGTGTGCCATGTATAGCAAGGGAAGCACCTGTATTACTGCTTGAATTGTTATACTGAAATAATACATAGGACATTAAGCATCAAAAAAAAAAATCCTATAGAAGGTAAAAATTCTGCAGGGATACTCACTGTTTGCCCTCTGTGGCTGGCTTCAAGACATGTCTATCAAAATACATCCTCACAAGCCGCTCCCGTTCTTCTAGCTTGGGTAGATCAAAATTCACTATTTCATCTATTCGGTCATTGATGGCCCAGTCGAATTGCTCAGGCTGGTTACTGGCTAAAACAAGCATAAACCTGGAAGGAGGAAGAAAAACAGAGATTGAAAGAAGAAAAAAAACATACAAGACATCAGAATTATCACAGCCAGCATACTGTGCAGATTTTTCAAGACCTTTGTGGTATGGACTAGAGGTTTTCATCTTTCATTTGCATGATAGCACTTTTTGAGACATTCCTCACTTCAGGATAATACCTACTACGTGCTGAGAGTGGATACTTACTTGTTACTGTGCTGCCCTGTTCTGTGCAGGAATGCATTTAAAGTTGCTCTGAGGTCTTCACTGATTTTCTCCTGCAAAGATAAAAACCAAAGGAAGATCAGTTGCCTGGGGACCTAAGACAGGTCACAGATTTAAGCAGTTTTATTGCCAAAGTGAGTTCTATTATGCACAACATGGCAACTTTTGAAAACGAATCATCTGTAGGGCAAAGACATAGCTTGGTTAAGGCAGTGAAAAGCAGATCTGCTATAAAAACATCCCAAGGTAATGATTTGTTGAGGACAAAAACAAACCCTGTCGGGTCCTGGTGCTGCAGCATGAACAACCTTCCCTTCTTTTTGCTCATCCATATGCCTCTCTTTCCTACTGCCTATCATTGGCAAAATCCCCAAACAGATGATGTCACCCATCTCATCCGTAGGAAGGAATTTCCAAGCTAGTCTCAAGATTCTCATCACATTCATCTGTAATTTCTTTTCTCAGAGCCCCTTAATTAGGTGAGCAGTAGGGCAGGTGCCACTTTTAATCTTTTGACTGTTTAGCCCAACTAATCAGGCTAAACAAGGCATCTGCTGACTGCCCCTGCAGCAGGCATGGATAATGGCCACTGAAAAAGTACTTACTGTTGCCCTCTTCCGCAGGAAAGCATCTGCTTCATCCACAAACAGCAAAAGACTGTAAAGAGAAAGTACTAGAGAGTGATGTGAGACAGGTAATGAGACTCAAAGGATTCAAGGCCTCTCCTGTCCCACTATGAGACATCCATAGTTGTAACCAGCTGAAAATCCAAAGGATTACACAAGCAAGTTCATTTTCTAAGGCAACGCTTATTATCTGAGCAGCAGCAACCAGCTCAGTGCATGTTCTTGGACCATCCCAGCAGCGAAGGAAACAGGTATTAGGTTAAGAAACTTCAGGAGATAAGACAGACTCCAGATTTCTTGAATTTTGCTTCCTGCTGTTCAAAACGCAAAAGACGTGGACCTAGGTCCATGAGTTGAGTAACTTCACATCTCTTCCCACTTTTTTTTTTAAATGACATAAATTTTTGCTTTTTTTCCCCCTGCTACAGCTCCACAGAATCGGATTTGAAGCTTAGACTATTTATTCTGCAAATTCGTTTTTTAAGGGGGAATCAAGAACATTTTAGTGATGAATGCAAGAAAAGATTAAAATAGACACTGCAAGATAATGTCTGCCTAAAGCAATCAGAGAAGACATAAATCACCAATTAGTCATCCCTGTCTACAAAAGGCCTGCAATCAAAAAACAGCACAGAAACACACTGATACCCCACCGCAAGCTCTCTACTGTATTTTAATAACCTGGCTGGACAACCAGCTTTTCTGATGCCTTTGGACTGCAAAAATGCATTTACACCAGCATAAGCAGACTGGCTACATTCTCTTAAGAAATCAGAGTTGATACTTTCCCTGGGGATAGAAGTTTGTTTTTAAAGGCCCCCTAAAACAGCACATCAGCTTATGATTTCTACATCCTGACTAATGGCAATGCCTTTGGAATCTGTATCCCCACATCAAACATCACAAAGCAGCAAAAATTTGCCCCTTCTAGGTACACTTTCGAAGATATTATGTCTGGTCAGTCTTGTCTCATCTGCTCAAGAGTATCATTCAGTAACAAGAAGAGATTAGGAGTCAGAGGAACTTCCACCTACCCTCTCCTACTGGTGTTTGCCCAGTCGAAGAGTTTGTGCATGGCCGTGACTCCTTCCCGCCCCATAGGGGCAACGTCGCCACCCGTCATGATGGCATAGTCCATGCCCGAATGCACAGCTAATTTCTGGAAGGAAACAAAAAAAAAGTGAATGAAAATGGAGTTCAACATTCCCCTTCGCTGCAAAACTGTAAAGGTTGAGAGCTAGCTATGCAGTTCTGTGAATAAAGAGTCATCTGAAGGTTAAAGCAAAGAAGCCAACTCACATAGAGAAGCAACAACCTCAGCAAAACAAGTTTTGCTGAACCCCAACCAACTGTCTGCTATACAGCACGAGGCAGGAAGAAAGCTCTGCTCTAGGCATCAAGACCACGCAGCTACTGCTGCTGCTTAGTGCTTTGCATCAGTACAACAAGGCTGTGAGCTCTGACACAAGGCTCAGCTCAAAATAAAGTCATTTTCTGTACAATATTTCTGCTCCTCCTTTATAGCACACAGCTCTGATGAACCCAGACCTTCCCTCACTTTTATATTCACATTCTTTCTGATCTCCACCAAGCCTTTACATCTACCACCACTGTCTTCTTGCAGTTGCTATGGATGGATCAGATTTCAGGTCAGAGAAGGATGCTTAGAAGGCTGTATTTTGCGGAGCACCCAGCAACATGTGGGCTATGAGAATCCAGGCAGCGTTTTACCTTGGCAAAGAGCGTCTTTCCAGTGCCAGGGGGACCATACATAAGGATATTCCTGTATAGACTTTTGTTCTTTTTTGTATTTCTTGTTGCTATGGCAATGTCTCTCACACGTGCTTCCAACTTTGGCTGCAAGAAAAGAGTTAAACTTAAGTAAGAGAGGAACTTCTATGAGCTTCGCAGATCAGTTTCATCAGCAATAGGCAGGCAGTAACTGCTGCAAGGGCTGGAAACAGCCAAAACAGTCAAAATAGTCACTTCATATTGAATGCTCTAATAAACATATGCCCAACCAGGAGCAACTCTTAGGAGAGCACTAACTCTTTCATGCAAGTGATAAACATTCATGCTCATACTTATTCCTGTAGAAACAAGAGGAGAAAGTTATTCCTGTAGGAGCACTTTCTCTTTACTGCCTCACGAAGCATTTAAATTTCTCTGATATCAAGGAATCAAATATACAGAAGCAGCATTAATTACTGAGTTAAAGACCATTCCAAAGATTGATAAATGAATATGCTCCTCAGGCTTTTTGACCTAGAACTACATTTTGTTCAGTAATATCTGACAGATTTTACTCCACATATTAATCTGCTGACTAAAGAGAAAAACTGCAGCAGTGCAAGCACTGAACAAAGACTTCCAACTGCTTTGCACAGAAAGATCAAAGGTTATCAGTCTTTAATGTGTGCCACTGAACACATGAGCTTATTTACAGTCTCAGTGCCCCAAAGGTGCTATGTCTACAGAATTACTGGGATGACAGCATTAGAAGCAAAAATAAGGTGGCACTTTCATATTTATATTTTTTTTAAAAAAAATCATTCACAGATCAAAACACCAAAATAAAATACTCACACTGAGAACAACTCCTTCAAGAGCATCCTGAGCCTTGCTGGTAAGACGCTTTCCAACCTAGAGAGAATAAATTTAATTACTGACATGTAGAAACCCATCACAGACTTCACAACTCACCTGGACAAAAGATGTAGATAAAAAATAAAAGTATATATACATACAAATACATATATATACATACACACACACACAGAACAGCAAAAGGAATTTTGTATCCACACAGATAAAAGCAGCAGAAAACTATGATAAAATTTACCATAATAGGGTGCTTGAGTGCCTCGAGCACAGTGATGCGTGAGGTCTCTCTCACGAGGGAAGGTTTCCCCAGCCGGGCTTCTATGTATCGCCCTGCTACCGCAGTCGCGTTCTTGGCAGAGTAAACGCCCACGGCCAGCAGGGTCAGGCCTGCCACCTGCAAGAAAAGGCAGGAGAATCAGAATCATAATGCACAAAACTTGTATCTGGGTCAAAAGACTAGGAAGCTAAAAGCACCAGGCAATAATTTTCCAAAGGACCTCAAACTGTAACCATTGCAGATGGTTGCTCCACGCAAATTATGCTCTGAGGCAAGTAATTGCAACACTATCAGCTGTTAGGACGGATTTAAGGGCTGTCTGCTCCTGTGCTCTAACTATTATTGATTTTACACCAAAGACTTGCTCTTCTTCACAAATGAAAAGTAGCAGCATCTAAAATAAAACCTCTGAAACAGGAACCTTCCAGTTTGTAGTTTAATTGCAGAGGTACAAAAGATATTTTTCTGTGGGAGGAGGGAAAAGATTTTCTGCTTCCAGAAACCATTACTGGCAAAGAAGCCCTGTATCAACAACACTAAGGACTACAGAACACTCTCAGTTTAACTACAAACAGAAATTCACCCATCACTAAAAAGCAGCTGGAGTTCTGGAAGCCCCTGTCTTACCGTGGCTGTAACTTTATCCCAATCTGTTACAAAAGCACGGAAGCCTTCCCCGAAGAGCATCCCAGCTGTCCTACAGTAAGAGGAAACAATAAGCAGGAAGAGAAATTCTGAAGACTGAATGCAAGCAAGGCACGAGATCACTCTAAACCCTTACAATAACCTTCCTGAGAATCAGCCAAAGCTAACTCAGGGCTCAGCTAGGAACCCAAACATGCGCAAGGAGGGCAAATACATTTATCTTCACTTGATGTGTTCACTGGATCAGGCATTAAACCCAAAACAATACTTGGCACTAAGTTATTACGACCATCTTTTTTAAAATGGTAATGAAAGGTGTTTAATTCAAAAGCTCTTTTCACCAAAAACCTCAAGACCTAACGCAACATTTTCTTACTTCAAATACACAGACACCAGTAAGGTTTTCTACAGGGCAGGAGAAATCTGCCAAGCAGCAAAGCAGCCCCCACCCTTGGCTTGACCTGCACGTACTTGAGGGACTCCAGCACCGTCTGGCGATGCTCAGCGGCCTTCAGGCGGATCTGCTCCCGGATGATGTCCGCGTTCTCCCGCTCGGCCTTGGCTCGGGCTCTGGCCTCAGCCTCAACACGCAGCATTTCATTTTTATGCCGCAGCTCCATCTCACGCTCTACAGTGGCTAAAATAAGTGAATAGATAAATAAATGAGAGAGAGAAAAAGAAAATGCTTGCTGCTTGTTAATATGGCATTAACACAGGCTCCGGATTGAACATTAGCCAACAGGGATGCGAATTCAAAGATCACTGAACTCCCCCCATCCACTTTGTAACCAGTTAAAGAAAAATGAGTAACCTACCTCGCCTCATGGCTTCTTGCTTCTGCACAGACTCCTCCTGCTTCCTCAGATTCTCTTCATTAGCGAGTTGCTGTAGGCAGAGACGATTGTAGTAGATTTGTTGAAGTTGTAACAACACAGGCAGCAAGGTATTTGTAAAGCTTAAATGTTAGAAATGCTTTCAAGAAAGCAGCACCTAGTTTAAAGGGCATTCTCCACTGCCCAAGCTCCCAGATTCATATCCCCAAATCCAGCACCCTTAGCTGCTTTGTGCTGTCCCTGTTTTCTATTTGCCTGGCCAAAAATGTTGAAGCCAAGCAAAAACATATATATATGAAACCAAAAGTATCATACCTGCTGTCGCATCTGTTCATCATAGCGCTGCCTTGCCAATTTGTCCTGATATTGGGCTCGCTTCAGGAAAAATAAGAAGTATTTAGAATAAAATATTATTTGTTTAGAAGACAGCAATAACGACAGAGAGAGAGGAAAATAATAAATAAAAAGCTTCCTGACCCAAAAGCGCTTTACTGGTAATATGGTACCATATTTTCATGTTCAAAGATATAATATCTAGATAACTCTAAACAACATTGCCAAGATATGCTGCTTGTCAACTGAGCTCCATTGCTCATCAGTTAACTTGTTCCTCGTTAATTACCTCAATCATTTTTATCCCCTGCAACTAGCAAATAAATCAATGTCATCTAACTCCACTGAAAGGAGTCTGAGGGCCCCAGTCCACCAGCAAACATGACTTTGGACAATATATGATTTTATTCTCCACTGCAAATAAAATATCTCGTAAGTCATGTCCTCAACAACTGTACTTCACAGCACAGCACTTCAAAATGAATCTCGATTAAATTTGCTTTGACTTCACCAAATGATGACTTACAAACTGCAAGAGTTTAAGAGCTAATTCATGAACAGATCAGACACCTATCAGGGAGGCTATTTCCTGATCCAGCCCTGTTCAAAGTCTGGACTCCAGTGGGCTACAAAGCAACGCATGCCAGCAAAGCACTTTTAGCTGCCATCATATACCCCCAAGTTACATTTAGCAATCCTGTATTTTCATGTACCCTCAAAACAAACTGTCACCATATGTGAGTAACAAAAACAAAGCCAATTTACGTTTCCCGGACTTCAGTATTAGCATCTCCTCAGTAATTCAATACAGATGGCTAAAACATACCAAAAAAATCATCAACTGCTCAAAAGTCACTTCTGACAACACTCAGATTTGCATCGCTTCTCCTTTAAGGTAACTTGTTCTTTCCAAAAGATCAAGCTTGAAAGAAATAGAAGTTTAGAGCCTAGTTAAGACTGAAATCCAAATAACTGGAGAGATTTCACTGTCCAAGCAACACACATGCTTGCTAAGCCAGCAGCCCTCAACCAACAGCCCTTCAGGCACAAACACACGTACGCCAGAACAGTCGACTTCTCTTCAAGTTCCTTGAAGGGAAGTTAAAGGAAGAATAAGTGTTATGACGTGTCCCTTCAGGTGTTCCAGAATCTGGGAACAAGAGTCTGACACCACAAAGCTGCACCAAGTTGAAAATCAACCCCACCATCACAAAGCTGGGGTACGAAACAGGGGCAGTCTGTGAACAGCCTCCCATTTAGGGCTGCCCCAGGCAGAAAAGCTCAATTAATGCACTGGTTCCCTTTCCACAACGAAGGGCACAGACAAGGTCACTCGTGGGTTGGATTCCCCCGCATTTCCTTACTGCTTGATGCTGTTTTGTTTCCTCAGTAAGTGTTTTTCTTCTCTCTTCTGCTTGCACCCGTATCTGTTCACTCTTCAGCTGTTCTATGGCAGCTTCATATTCCTATTGCAGTAGGAAAACAGCCATCACAAATAAGCTCACTACAACATTTACTGGTGACAATTATGTTTCAAGAAGAGCATATTTTTAAACACTGTGATACCCTGCAAAGCAGATAGATCTTGTTTTGGCTTTCTAGTGATATATGATCAATAAAATACAAGCTTAAAACAGAAAGTCCACAGCCAGCTATTTCACAATGAAATGCGATTTATTTTCAAAAAATAAAAAGGAGATAGCAGTCTACCTTTTTTTCCCAACCATTTTACACCTGCAAAAACCTCATCACTCCATGAAAATAATAAAATTATTTATTCTAGTTTGGAGACATTTCAGCGTTTATAAAGTCACCCAGATCACACAATTTCTAAATGAAGTTATAAAAGGTCAAAGGAAAAAAAAGTTAACCCTGCAGCACTTCAGCTTACAGAATTAAAGAAAGCCAAATGTGAAAATGAAAAGCTTAGCACTCTCACCACACTGCTGGAAAATAAGGCTCCAGTTTATCCCCCCATAAGCCTGACAATTCCCTGGAACACGAATGCTTGGGGTTTGGGCCGCACCTTGAGCTTGGTTTGCTGCTCCAGCTGCAGGGTCTGCTCTTGCATCTGGGCGAGGCTGAGGGCATCTTTCGCGTGCCCTGAGGGGGCGGCGAGAAGAAGGGATCAGCGAGGAACCCCCCGGTCCCTCACACCAACCCGGAGCCCCCCGGATCCTCTCCAGACCCCCCAGGAACCCCCACGCGGGGCCCAGGGGCCCGTCCCTCACGCACGGGACGCGTCCAGCTCCCGCGCCGCCTTGGCCGCGCGCTCCAGGCCCGTGGGGTCGAAGTTGCTCCATTTGTCCTTGGGCCCCTGGCGCTCCCCGCTGCCGCCCCCCGCCGCCGCGGGGCCGCCCGGTGCCGGCGGGAGGGAGAGGCCGCCGCTTCCCGCCGCGCCGCCCGCGCCGCCCCCGCCGCCGCCATCAGCGGGGCCGGCGCCGCGGTTCAGCCCGAAGAGCCACGACATGGCCCCGCCACGCGCCGCCGCGCGCATGCGCCGTCGCCCCACGCGGGCCCGCACGGGCGCGCGCGGCGCCGCCTCATTGGCTGCGGCGGTGCCGAGGACGGGCAGCGCGGAAGGACAAACTAGGGCGGGACGGCGCCCTAGCGACGGAGCGCTGCGGCGTTGCTAAGGAGCCGCCGGGAAGATGGCGGCGCCCGGCGGGGCCTGGGCAGGTACCGGCCCGAAGGGACCCGAGGGGACCGGGGGGGCCGCGGCCTCCCCCTCGGCAGGCCCGGATAGGCCCTGCGAGCAGCCCGCCCCCACACCGAGCCCCCCTTCTACTGTGTTTTTCTTAGACCATTTTCACAGTACAGTCTGTTACTGGAGGGCTCCCTGGGGATGTTATTAGTAGGGCTGACTTATATGACTATCTTTGTAAATAAACACGTTTTCTTGTCTAGAAACCAGCTTGTCTCCCAGCATAGATGGGCTGGAAGAAAGTCTGCAGAAGCTTCATGTGCGGGTGGATGGTTTTGCCTCAAGTCAGAATTTTGACACGGATCGAAACGGCGTGGACCCAGACACCACAGACAGCTCAAGTGCTCTTAGACCTGGATGGCAACAGATTTATCATGCAGCCTACGCAGAGCCGCGTCCTGGGAACAAGCAGCTTGCAGAGGCAGAGCAGTTTCTGAAGCCAAATCATCTCGTAGCGTCTTTGGGCCAATACCCAGCACTAACCAATTTAGGTCTCCCAATCTTCTCTGCATCTGCAGTCAGCCATGGGGCTGGGCTTCTGGGAAGCGAAGCCGCAAGTGAAAACAATTTGCTGCTTCCCAAGTCATTTCCTGCAAAACTTGGAGTTCCACATGTAATTGGAGTCAAGTCTCTCTCACACTCAAAGGTCCCAGTGCGAACTTGCTCTCATGAAAGAGCCGCTTCTTTCTTAGACCAAGGGAGCTCTCCGTATGTTAAGCGTGCAAGGAATTACCAATCCCGCTCCCTTTCTCCTGCTTCCAAAAAAAGCTGCTGGCAAAGGTCTCGCTCTCAGTCTCCCAAATCCACCTGGAGGCCAAATTCTGCCCAGCCTCTGCCAAACTTTGGCAGATTCAGGTGCAGCAGAAAGACAACGGCATCAACCAGACAGTCACGCTCTCGCTCGCACAAACTGGGCTCCTTGGCTGCCAGATCACACATTCCAACTCGGATGAATGCAGGGGGAATACTCAGTTCCTCCTGGAGCCCTTACAGTCTGCCACCTGCTACCACATCCTTTCCAGCAGCTCAGGACATTCATGGAAGGTAGGATGAGTCTTTTGCCCTAACAGCCTAAGCACCCAGCATTTTAATATGAATTTTATGAGGATTTTCTAGCATTTCACTAGGAAGAGAGTGAGAAATATTACAGTAATGCCATTTTTTTTTTCTGAACTTCAAACTGTGTGGATGAGAGTAGAGAAGCAGCTCTGTGAGGGAAGGTCAGAAATATCATGGTTCTAAAGTGTCTTCTTGTGTGTAGTCATAGCTGTTCCTGCTGTTATTGCTCTGTGTCAGTGCTTTTGTTTTGCAGGTATGAAATGAGAAGCTCCAGTTCCTTTACGAAGCCCACAGGAACAAGGAATCGCTCAGAGGCAGCCAAGGCTTGCAGGCTACGTGTAACTGCAGACAGGAACTGAAGTCAGCACCCAAGGAACTCCAAGAGCATTAGAAAGCCACCCAGCTGGACCCCTAGTAACACCACACATTAATGAAAGATTTTATTAACCTGTGCTTGGAGAAGACATTGTCAGCTATTTCAGCCTTATAATGCAGAAAGGTTCACGCACTGAAGGCTTCAAAGGAAACAAACAACCAACCCACCATAAGCAGCTAAATGGGCCAAATCCAGGCTTGAAAAACCCTTTAGGTTTTTTGCCAAAATTGGCCCCTTGTTATCAAACTAGCAGATCGTTCATTTACCTTTCTAAGGACAAGGGAAAGAAAACAGAACAACAACCACAACACCCTGTGTGCTTATGCTTTATGCAGAGGAATATTTTACTTTATGAAAACTGTTCCTAATTGTTTGTGTTGTGGAAAAAATATAAATAAAGCCAAAGGAAAATTACCTGTAGCAGCTGTATAAAGAGTCAGAAATATAGATAAAGCTCACCTATAAAATGTTGCAGCCTGGAGTGATATGATTTGTAGAATGCCACCCCATCAGCTCCTGTGTTCAAAAGCTGGCCCGTAACAGACTTTTCTTCCTTTATGCTTTCTTGTTTCCTCCAAAACACTGACCTGAGTTCCTGAAATGGGTGTCTGCCCCTTCCCACCCCTCCCTACAACTGCCTTGAGCCATTAATGCAACCTAGTTGTGGTTGCACTTGGTTGTAATGTTGATACAAGAAGGAAAAGGCATTTTGCATTGCCAAAGAACAGAAACTGATCACACTAGCGGTTCCATATAATCAATTTTAATATTAATATTTAATATCTTTAATATTAAAGACTTTCATCTTTAATATTAATATAATCAATTCTTTAAAAATAGCCCACATGCCTTAGAAGGTGCAAGGACCATACAGAAAACTTGGGAATAACTTACTCACAAAGCTCTTCAGAGTCCCCATAGGCAGCATTCAGCTCTTATTAAAGCCCTGACAACTTGTGCTCTCCTCCTATAAAGGTGTGTGGGTATCACACCCACTAATTCAGTGCCTGAATAGCTTTAAAAATCATTAGGTTTTTAGTTTAAAATGAGTTCTGTTTTACTTAATTGTCTACCTTAGCAGGGCCACATTTCTGTGAGTACTACTACTTCAACCAAGATTTAAGGGACATTTACTTTTTTGGCTCCTCATAAAACAAGGTATTAGTAAGGCAGGACTGACGTATTTCTAAATTATTTATTAATTGTTTCGTATAATTCAGACTATGAAGTCATGGGTAGAATGCCTATTTTTTTCAGTCATTTAAAATTGAGATGAATACCAGCTTTTTAATCCATACCTGTCCTTAGCTACACTTAAAAGATTTGTCCTTACAGCTAACAAGAACAAAGTAACCATTCCAACTCAATCGCTCTTGTGTTGTATATTTAATGGCTTCTTCAAAAGGATGCATTAAAATGCGGGGAAGGGAATGTTACTGAATAGTAAACTATGCAGGGAGTTTTGCATAATTAAATGATCTCTGTTCTACAGCAAGATGAACAGGACAATGTTGAGATCAGGAGAGATTCCAGAGGCTCTGTCTTTCCCTCACTGTAGCTGCTCTTCAGATTGATCAGTCACCAAGCCACATTCCAGAGGAGAACACAATTCCTGCACAAACTCCTCATTGAGCTAACGGGTGACGCACCTCCCTCCCATCCATCCTCTGCACAAGGAGACAGCCCAAGGCAAATACTCCCTAGCTTTACACAGGTCAAGTTTAGCCCAAGGGAGACAAGGTCAGTAACAAAGTATCTCCCCACTCCAAAAGGAACTGATTTAAATAACCTGTAAGCACTTACGGAGGGTTTGCAGGATGAAGTGACATTGCATAGGGGCTCTCCAAATGTACAGCACAGCTTTTTTTTTTAAAAAAAGCTCCACATGTAAGACAAATAAGCAAAAAACTTAAAATAGAGCAAGCAGAGAGAGAACATATGTCCACTGATGCCACCACAACCCAAGGCAGATGACTTGAGGGGTCTGAATACTTCGAACTGCAGCAGAGAGGGGGAATGGAACAGTATTGAAAAGCCTCAAGGATACAGAGGGCAGACACTGTCCCCCCAGGCTGCCACCCCATCTTCAGGCCAAACATCAAGAGGTTAATGACCTCATTTAGTCCTCTTCTCTGAAATCCCTTGGTTTGGGCTTGATCTCCATGCACCGTCCATTTTTGTATTTGGTTATTCTTCTTTCTTCTAATGCTTTTCTCTTCCACTCTGGAAATGGCCATTCTTCTGGGGTGGCTAATTGGGGTTGCCTACGGGATGATACTGATGAGCCAGAGGAAAGCTGCTCCTTGTTAAGTACATCAATGTGGTGGTTCTTGACAGTAGGAATGGATTTGGCTACTTGTATCCTTTCACTTAACGCAAGTGCCCAGAATAAAAGGCTAGTGCAATAAACTATCGAATCTTGAATATGCTCCTAGGCTGAAAAAATAAAATTGTATCAACATTTAATAAATAGAGAACAGGAAGCAAGCATACAATAATGAGGATTCATCCCTCTGCCTTTTCTTTGCTATTTGTCAGGCATAGTTACATAAGAGAGGGTACAGATTTGGGATCTAGCAGTCAGGTTGCTTGTTCAATCCAGCCAAGGCAAACCTTGATCTTTTGGGTGAGCTTCACTACAAGGACAGCCCTCAGGCTCCACAACCACCCACAGTTGATTCAACTCCATCCACGGTGCGGGCCGGGAGATGATCTGTGAGGTTTCCAGCTTCCTCCCCAGATCCCTCCTTCTTGTCCAAGCTTTTCCCCTTGCCCCGTGGGGGATCAGTTCACTTCAGTGCCTGTCATGCCCTGTGCTTATATCCTTGGGCTTCTGTAGCTGGAAAGAACACAAAAAGTACAACATCAGCTGGTCTGCCTGCTCTCCAGATGGGACCAAGTCAGAGATCCCCTCCTTGTCCTCCTTTTCCCCAGTGCTCTGGCCTCTTATTGGGTCTGCACTGCCCCACAGCTGCTTTTCAGCTCTCCCTTCGGCCTATTGGGCATCTTTGTGCAATATCACAGTAAGTGGCTTGTGGCTAGTGGAAGGAGGAAGGCAGGTGCTTTGTGTCTTACTCCCTGTGGTTGGTATTTAGCCTGAGAAATGCCTCCCAAGGTGAAAAGTGCAGAGCAGAGTTCAAGAAACTTCTAACCAGAGCTTCTAATGCCCAGGCCAGTTTTTAAGAGTCTCCCCTATCTTGTTACCCAAAAGTGTTTGCAAGACAGTCTCCAACAGATACTTTTGCTCTTGTCCGCAAACCTAATTCCACCAGGAGGAGCGTTTCTCTCAGAAATGGGGAAAGCAGTCCAGTTTTGAACATTTCCTCTCGAGTGGATAGCTGTGGTGAAGCTATCCTGAGAATTTAGCTCCTGAGCACAGAATATTTCAGCCCTGAGGGCTGCGTTGAGTCTCCAGCAGCTCTGTCCCCTTAGGGACAGCTGTCCCTAGCACATGGACCGCTTTGCCCCCAGCTCACCTGGCTGCATGAGCAGCGTGCGGCACAGCCCCTTGCCCGGCTGGTTCTTGTAGACGGGCTTCACGCAGACTTTGCTGGTGGTGCCCGAAGGCAGGTCCGTGAGGAGAACGCTGCGGGTCTGCGGCGAAACGCTCACGAGGGAGGAAGGGCCGGTCTGCCGCCGGCACCTCACTCGGTAACCGAGGACCTTCCCGTCGGCAGAGTCCCAGGAGGCCTTCACGGTGTTGGGGCCCATGTTCTCAAAGCGAAGGTGCCTCACCTTGAAGCCCTCTAGAGAAGGGAGAAGAGCCACGTTACTGGAGCCATGTGTATAGAACTGTCCCTCCCAACAATCATCTCTTCATATCTCCTCATCTCTTCATATCTCCATACTGGAGGAGCTCAGGATGCTCTTAATTAGTCCGTAACTTTGTGCTGGTACCAGCACCAAATGTTGGCTCTGTTTGGCTGCCTCTCAGATCCTAGGCAGCTGTGTTCAACCCCAGCACTCTTTGTTCTTGAGTCCTGGTTAAAGCTGGAATTTGCCTCCTGAAGTATTTTTACAGGTAGCTTTTCAGAGTAGAAGCTTCTGCTGATGAGACTTCTACCCCCACGATGCTAGATCACACCAAAGCACAGAAAGTAAAAAGAGAGGAGGGAAAGGGCAGTTTTTTAGGGAAATCTAGGGACCTCTGAATCAGCAGGGCAGAGATGGGCACACTTTAGAGGTTTTCTGTGGCCATGCAGTGACCCATCAGCAGAGGATGCTGCTCGCTCACCTTCCTGAGTGCAGGCTTTAGCGGACAGGGATTTCTCCTTTCCCGATTTGTAGATGGCAGTCACTGTCACGAGATAGGTGCTGTTGGGTGCCAGGTTCTCCACCACGGTGCTGTTTTGTGTGCCATCCACCTCCAGCAGCTTCACCGAGTTCCCAGGCAGCGGCCCGTATAGGATCTGATAACCCGTCACGCTGTCCGGGGTGGGAGCCCAGCTAACGTGGAAGCTGTGTGGCTTGGACTCCGAGATGAGAACCTGAGCTGGACTGATCTCCTCTGCAAACAGCATAAAAACACACAAGTGAGTGTGTAATTCATGGCATCAGAATGCTCTCAGAAGACTATAGTTGCCTTGCACTCTATTTGTCTTCTAGGAGGTGGAATAAAATCTATTCAGCAACTAGATGTTTGTGGTCATCTATGTCAGCACAACCCTGCTCAGCTCTAAGAAAATGGTTTCTCCATCCACTGAGTGGAGACAGTGAGTACAGAGCAGCAAACTACTTAGCCAGATGTGTGCAAAAAGATTAGCTGATGTGCAAATTGATCTTGGCATTGTCACTCCCCTCTTATTTTAGATGTATAACTATTTTTTTTTAATGTTGCCATCCAACGTAAGTCTGAGTTATTTTTCTTGCTCAAATGACTAGTCTGCTTACAGGGGCCAGCTCTTGCTCTAAGTGTTACCTGCTCTTGCAGAGGGATTTCCCAGCAGTGGATACATGGGCCTGGAGAAGCAGCATGTGCTTGTTTGAGCAGGAAACAACAATCTCTAGTTCCCGTAAAACCTGCTCAGGCTATGGGAGTAAAAACTCTCCCCATCAGTAACCCATGCAGTGCAACACTGCTGCTGCTCGACCATCATACTGAGGCAGGAAGAGCTCTGGGCTCTGCTTTCCCCAATACATCGAGATTTTAAGGCTTGAAGGGCATTTTATGGGCATGAGACCTGACACACTTTTCTGGGCAGTCCAGAGAACCTAAGGAAATTGCGCTGGGGATTACCAGCACAAAGATGCTACCTACTTGTTACATTCTGTCCTGATCATAAGCATCTGCATGGATCCATCTACCTGTCCCAGTCACATCATGAGGGAGTGGGGTGCAGTCCTGGCTGCTTTCTATCCGCAATGCTCAGTTCTGTGGTGCCCTCCCACCTGCTCAGGGCTGGGCATGTTTTACCTGCCAGCGTCGTAACCTTTGTTGTCTGGGGAGGGATGTAGTGCACGTTGGATTCGGGAATGAGGGCCACCTGATAAGTGGTTTCTGGTGGAAGATCGCTCAGCACAAGGGTAGTGTGAGCCCCAGGCACTTGCTTTGTCCTCTTTCTTGATGGATCATCTATTGGGGAATATTCCAGGGTGTAGTAGCCAGTTTCTTGGGAGAGGACTTTGGGCCACACCAGACGGAAGCTGCTTGAGGTGACATCCACTGCGCGAAGCCGATTGGCTTGGATGGCATCTGGGGGAGAAGTGGCAAGAAATCACTACAGACATTTACACACACAACACAAACACATCCGAAAGACAGGCCCTTCTGGGTGCAACTGCCCATATCAACAGAGATAGCAGCTAAAATCACCTAAGTGCAGCTGGGTCCTTGCACAGGCAATCCAAGCCTACCCTGTGCCAGCCATGAACAACTCTGGAGCATCCAGCAGGTTCTGGGCAGCCACCACTGCCCCACAGTTGTGGGAGCTACTGTTTTTGGCCAGACAGGCACTTTCCTACACTTAGCAACACACTGCCACTGCCTGCTGCAGTCTCAGCTGCAGAAGCTGCTTGGGAGATAAGTGATTTTCCTTCTTCCCCCTTCCTACCACCTCCAGATGAATGAACCTTGCTACTCGGACAGAAGTCAGTGTCCAGGTGCCTAAATCCTTGGGGACAGCTCACCCCAAGATGCGAGTGGAAACCATCTCCTAGCCAAACCAAACAAAACATTTTATTGACCACGCGAAGTAGCCCAGAGTGGGAAGGACACGTTTGCTCTTTGCCTTAATGCAGGAAGAAGCAACAACTGGGTGCAGGCCAGCACTACTCTGCGTGCTGCATTCATCCCAGCTGAAGTCATCCTCCACAGAGGGTCACAGAGCCCCTTTGTGTCACAGAGCCCCATTGTTCCATGACATTCAATGTTCAGAGACATTCTTGTGCTGTCTTGCCTCTCCCTATATTGAAGCTTGTCATCAAGACCGATGCTCTCTTTGTATTTCAGACCGCAAATGTCATCTGTGGACACTGAAGTCCTGCAGTTCCCCAGCTTCCTCTATGACTTTACTCTTTGGCCACATTTGGTCATTGGAGCCCATCTTGGGTGAGATTCCCCTCTTCCCTGCCCTTCCAAAGGGCTTTGTTCCAGCTCAGTGGAAGTGGCAAATGAAGACATTAAGAGACTATTTGCTGACAGTGTTTAAAAGCATGCAAAAGCCCTACAGAAGTGCCTTTGCTCTGCATAGCATCACTTCTAACACCTCCCGATTGCCGTCTAGCTCAAGATTAATTACTTTAGGGTGCAGTAAGTAGCTCTCAGTAGCTACCCATCACCCAGGGGCAAACCAAAGAACGTAAATCTGCCCAGACCTACAGCAGAATGACCAAACGCTCTCAGGCTTGTCCTTGAGCGGGGGAAGACCCGCGCTCCTCTGCGCTACTGGCCTCCCTGCCAACTTCCCTCAATCAAGTGGAACGGCCTCATTTTTTCCTCTAAGCTGTTCTTTGGCTCTCCCAGGCAGGCAGGGACATTCCCCTTCTCCGTGCCCAGCTCCACACGCGGCCGGGGCCCTCCACCCTGCTGTGTGTGGAGGAGAGGGAGGGTGGAGGCCGCCATGGAGCCTGAGGTACTGCGAGCAGCTCCTGGTGGACACGTCACGAAGGACCCGGCAACGGGGAACCGGCCTGTGTGCCAAGGAGCCCAGGAATGGAAAAAATCCCCTTGGAGGCACAACCCACAGACACTGTGAATAAATCAGGCCAGTTAAAGTGTCAGGGTGAAGTGCCTTGAGGGACCTGCTGCACACAGGCCTCAACCACTCACTCTGCTCCTGGTTGTCCTGCTGCAGATGCCTTTACCATATAAAGGAGCTGGAACGGAATAAATAAGAAAATAGATGGGCAATAAGCTGTGGCCGTGGCCAGCATCAGGCACAAAAGAGAAAATCCATCCCCAGTCCCTGCCTTTTTCCTTTCTGTGCAGTTGTGTTACTGTGCTGCCATCTCCGAGACTCAACTTCTCCATTCCAGCACCCACCACATTCTCAAAACAGCAAACTGAGGCAGAGACATCCCATTTCTTGGCCTCAGAAGAACCTATAGTGGCCAGGGTTGCAATTTGGAAAGTTAAGGAACTTCCCTTTTGTCACCATGTCCTAGTAGTGGCTTCCATGCTGGCTCAGACTTAGCTGTAACAGCTCGTTTGGTTATTTGCCTGCTCAGATCTCTTTGAGGGCAAACAAAACGCTTCTTGACTGAGCAGCCCCTATATAAATGCCTCTACACCTAATAAAAGATACAGCGGCAGAGTTCAAACTCCTTCATGGTGTGTTCTTGGCGGGGTTCAAAGCGTTGCATGGCGGGTTCTTGGTCTACCTGAGACAATAAGGGCTCTGTGGCCAGGGACCGCTGTGTGGACACGTCTACGGAGTGGGGATGAACACACACCCTTCCTCACAGGAGATGGAGGGAGGGAAACTGCTCATTTCTTAACAAGGCTCCTTTGTGCATCTACAAAAACGCTTTTACACAGCGGAGTTTTGCAGAGAGAGATTGTGATAAGATAGCAGTGATAATTAAACCAGTCTGGGCCATTCCAGACTTGGAAAGGCCTGATTCTTGCCCTGCCAAGGATCCCATTTGTCCCTAACTTCCTAGGGGTGCAAGCAAAAGGGTGATAATGGGGAATTCCTCCTCCAGGCAGGGAAGGGTGATAATATATGGCATTATTAAGGCTAAGGCATGTGATGGTATCAATATCTGGTGTTTTGCTTAAAGCACCAGCCTCCAGATTAATGTGAGAATCTCACCTTCCATTAAAATCCCAGGCTAGAAAGTTTTAAACGGGGTGGTTTTGGAGAACTCTGCCCTCAAGTACAACTATTTGTTACTTCTTCAGGTCTTATGACCTTTAAGCTGATCTTTTGCTGCAAGGATTCACAGCTGTTTCTCATTTCTTAGGCTATTTTATACTACCTGGATGCAGGATACACTAGAAGTTGAAACAACAGAAACACTAAAAAAAAAAAAAAAATCTGGCACTTATCAGGTGTCTATGCAGCACCTGATACAGTAGAAGAACTGCTATTGCCCCAACCTCATACAGGAGAGAGGTAGATGATCACAGGAGAACACAGTCCCCATGTGCTATTTTCTAAATGACAGTGATTGAAAATTTAATTGCTACATTAAGAGGATTCTGTGCAAAGGGTTACTTGGACATACCAAAGTCAGCTTTAACCAACTCACATACGGCAGAAGCCAAGTGGGGAACTAAAACAGGATTTTCAAAGGAGCAAGAAGCTCCAGAATGGAAAGTCTGCAAAGCCATAGTAACTCACTCTGCTTTCCAAACAAATCTAGAGGCATCTGGAGACTGAGGCAAGAACCCAGCTTGGCAACCACGGACACACCCAGGGCGATGGCACTGCAGAGAGGACACGCAGTGCAACGTGCAGCTCAGCATGAGGCATCCCTCCCGGCGCCCAAAGCCTGTCCTCACTCCAGTTTGTGCCTTTGGGGCCTTGTTAGGCCCTTTCCTGGATGCTTAAGACTGCTGAAAATCAGATTTCTTGCTCCGTGCGCAGCAGCGGCCGTAACTGTGCAGGCACGAGAGAGGGAGCAGCTGGACGCCGCAGCCTGACAAGTCGGGGCTGGGAGTTTCTGCCAAGGGCTGCGCTAGCCAAGCCAGGCTATAGATCTGGCCTATGCAGAACACGTTGTAACAAGGGGTTTATGGAACAGAAACATTCCTCGCTACAGCCTTAATGCTGATAGCAACCACCGTTCTTAATTGCTTTTGGCAAAAGAACACCAACTGCCAGCCTCTAAGAGGCAGGAGTCAGCTGTGTGCTGTGCCAGCCACTGTGCCTGCACATGAAGGTAGGCTGAGGAAGTCAGACCTACCCTAGACAGCGTGTTCAACCTATTTGTGTCCTCTGCTTCCACAGGACTCGTGGACAGGCAGCATTTCAGAGAAAAAATGACTCTGAATATGAAAACTGGGCTCACTGGGGCCTGAACAGGTTGCTCTCATAGGCAACAGCCTCTTCTTTTGCAGCTAAACCACTCCCTGGTTTAGCTAACAATTAACCTGTGCAGGTAGGAGCTGAGGCCTCGTGCATTTTCATGCCTGGCTTGAATTGCAGGGAAGTCAGTGACCCACATAATTCCTTTCAAAGTCTTGTGGTTTGTAAAGGAATCCAGACAACGTGCTGCCTGTGCTACTTGCGCTGAACACAAACACAAGCTCAGCTCACCTAGAGGGCTGCAGAAGGGAACATATCTCAGTCAGTCACAGAAGCTTCCGACTGTAATAGAAATATTTGTCCCATACGTCCTCAAAGCCTCCAAGCATCCAGCTATATTGCAAATTCCCAGTGACTACATCCCAGCCTCCCTGTACCTGAGATGGCATCTCGAAGCTCCTTCGTGATGATGGGCAGGTCGTCAACATCCACAAAGTGCAGGTGCTTCTCAGGAGGTTGGCTGGCAGCAGCAGAGAGCTCCAAATAATTCCCCCGTCCTGTGCTGACAATGAAGACCGTTACCCCCATGTCCTTCAGGAGCTGCATGGGTTCAGAGATGTCATCGGTGGAGAAACCATCTGTCACCCAAACCATGACCTTAGGCACATCTGGCCGGGCACCAGCTTCATTGCTGAAGAACTTTTCCTTAGCATAGGAGAGAGCTTTGCCCGTGTTAGTGTCACCCATCAGCTGCTGAGTGTCCCGGATGGCTTGTTGCACAGTCCCACTGGACAGGTAGCGGTCAAAAGGGAATTCCATGGTCGGTGTGGTGCTGATGTGGATGATGCTGGTCTGCACATCATTGGGGCCAAAAGTGAAAGGTCGGATGAGGTCCCATATGAATTCTTTGACCCTGGAAAACTCATAGTTGGAGACGCTACCAGAGCTGTCCAGCAAGAAGAGGAGGTCTCCCTCTGAACCAGAAAGAGAGGGCAGGGGACCTAGCAAGAAAAGAAAGTGTTGTTAGTGGTGTGAACCCATGTGTGCATGGGCATCTGCGAGGAAAACTTGGTTACCTCAGGCCAGGTCTCAGAATTCTGTGATAATTTTGCTGAGCAGCGGCAGCCTCTGCCTCTGTTCAAAAATTGAGTTCTCTTAGCACCTTTTGCATCAAAGTATATTGCCAAAAATGGCTACTGTGAACAGCAAGCTGATTCCTAAGTCTCCCGAGCTCGCAGACCCTGGGTGGGTTGCAGGATCAATAAGAGGGACAAATGTTAACAAGCCTCTCCAGCTCCGCTCCACCGCATAGCAGCTCCGTGAGGTCACCTGGGTTGGATCACCGGTTCCGCGCTGCTTTCCATGCCTGCGGGACGGCCTTATCTAGGCCCTGCCCCATGGAATCACTGCAGGGACACTCCTGGTAAACGGAGCCCGGCTGAGCTCCACGTGCCCATGGGCTCTTGGCAAAAGCCCAGAGCTACAGTCAAATCTGGCTTTGTGGAAATCGCTCCTTTTATGGGCAGATTCTGCCCCTCTCTCCACTCAATCCTCCTGCAGCGAGGGACCAGGCTGAAGGTGCAGGATCCGCCCTGTCCAAGTTATTACTTGGGGAGCTAGAGGAAAAAGCCCAGTCATGAAATGGGAGAGGAGAGAAGCCAAGAGACTCTGTAAATCTGGGATGAAATGCTTGGCTTCACCCTGGTGTCTGGCTCCTGAGAAAATGCAGTTCCTTATGGAATGGGGAAGGGATGAGAGCCCAATATCCCTCTGATCCAAATTCAGCCAAGATGCATAGCAGATGGGAGCAGAAAGTACTCTAAGTACCTCCGAAGTAGGACAGAGAAATCTTTTCCTGCGGCGCCAGGCTCACCCCTTCACTCTTGTATTCCATACAGGGACAGGGGGCTGGGAAGGAGCAGGGATCCGGCACAAGCAGAGATCCCTGGACCTGCCAGCGCAGGAACAACGGGAGCTCTGGCTCCCACTTCCATGCTGCATCCACCCAGGAGCTTAAAGCATTGCACAGACTTGTGAAATGTCAGGGTAGTTTTGCCAAGGCCGTGTTATTAATCCATTATAGATAAACTACAAGCCCAAGGCCATGGGAGGAGGCAGCCGCTCGGGCACAGAAACAACAGCAGAGCCAAAGCAGAAGCTGGGATGCAGGTCCTGTCTCACTGGCTCTGCTCAAGGCACCCTCGTTGCACACACACCTCGTTACACACCAGGCTGCTCCCCAGCACATTCTGCTTTGAGCCAGAGATGGGACATATTCCAGAAGGTGGGAAAATTTCTCATAAACCTGAAGCAGTGAATATATTATCACTTTCTTACTCAGGTTTAGGAGCTACACTTGGAAGAGGCAAAGCCATTTGTGCAGAACACAACATATGAGGGAGAACCTGCTGTGCAAGAGAGGGCTGGAGTCATTATATGACCCATTTTCTTACCATTTCGATAAAATAGTGCGTGGGAAGCATGAAAACTCCTTCTTGTACCACCTTAGATCTTGAGATTTCTAGTATCTGGAATATCAGTAATGCTTTGGGGATTCTTTTAGCTGTTCTCCTGGTTTCTAACAGCTTTTGAGGTGCAAAAGCAGAGAAAAAGCCTTGGACCATAGATCTTTGCCAACATATTTGGGCTCCTCTACCAGCAATGCAATGGGAATGTGGGATGCTGAGCAGTGTGGGCGCTGGGGCATGGGTGGACTTGGTGCAACACGCACTGGGTTTGTGCTGGAGTCATGCAGGGGAGCCAGAACAAGGCTGGAGACAGCCAAGTGGAAAAGCTCCTGGGGAATTAATTGCTCCAAGGAAAAAAAAAATCATGCTAACAGCTCCCCGTGCCAGCTCTGCAAAGGACATGCTAAGGCAGGCCCCGAGACAGCAGCGAGCTTGGCAGGAACGAGCAGGGCGTTGCTGAGCCCTGGTGAGCAATGGGAGAGAACTCAGAGGCAGGTGCAGGACAGCAAAACCAGGAGGAGGATGGACCCTCTGGAAAGGGAGGACATTAGAGTGACCTGGAGGTGACTAAGAGATGCTGGCAGGCAGCAGGAGCGGGCACTTGGGATGTGTGTGACCCAGCACCACACAGCCCTGGCACACACACCCTGGCTTGGCATTTAGGACTGGGCAGAAAATTAAAGAAAAATCCTTTTTTTTCTTTCTTTCTTACCCACTGCAGGACGCAATTTCATCCTAATGTCAAACCAGTGACTTTCAAGTGTCACCGGTTCCTCAGGCTCCCTGATTCCCAACAGCATTCCAGCAGGGCACAGCACTAGGGGATTTTAGAGCTTCTGGCTGCGTGAAGCAAGTCAAAGACTTAGCCCCAGCTTTGTGCTTTGCCTTCAAGTGGAAGGAGCAGAGGCCATTTGGCTGGCAAGCCACCCTGGAAGATCTTGGCAACGTGATTGCCTCTTCCTGGCATGAAGTCACCCGTTTCCCTTCTCCCCTCCATTCCCCACCAGCCTGAGCAGTGTCTCCTTCCCCGAGTGTTGCAACAAGCAGCTGTGAAGGCTTCTGAGCCTGGCAGGGAGAGGATTGGTGACCAAAGGACATTGCTCACGAGTCATAAACAAGGTCACGTGCACTGGCAATTTGCAAGGGGAATAAGTAATACATCACCAGGGAGCAGGACGAGCAAAATCCCCATCCCGCTGGAATTACTGACAAGGGGCTGAAAACACCACAGAACGTCTGCTCCAAAGGGAAGGGAGTGCAGCAGGGCTTATAAAGCGACCAGACACTCCATCATGCTTCCCTTGGGTTTAGCTTTTTGGTTCCTTCATCTTTCTTCCTGTTTTTTGTCCTTCATCCAACACAGACGTCATCAAAACCAGAAGCGGGGCTGTGGATCAGTAAATCTCTGCATTACGCAAGCGGTTGCTGTTTTAGGCAGTTTCCCTGCTTTCCAGCAAAAGAAAATTGGATGTTTGGCAGGATGCCAAACGAAGACTCCTCACTTGCTGTGGGATTTTGAGAGAAGGGATATCCACTAGCATCTCCCTGCCTACCAAGCACACCTTCCCGAGCTGTCAGGCCTCAGCTTCTGAGGAGCTGAGGAGGAATTTAGCACAGTTTTGTCACCGCTGGCCTGAACTTTACTTAAGTCCTGGGAAAACAGCAAACAGGTGGCACTATCCTGTTGTTTCCCTCTAGCTGGTACCCAGTTGATGGATGCAGATCAGCCACACAAAGAAGTGTTTCAGGGAGATTGCTATGGGAGCAAAGTGTCACCACGGAGCTGTTTTCCAGGGGGAAAGCAGCTGCTCGGACGTGCCCTGCTGCTGTTCGCCGGGATGCTGACAGGGGACATCTGCTCCAGAGCTCCCTGCGCTCTCAGCTGGGACCCAAACACGCGCCACGTGTCTGATGTACGTGGAACAACTCACAAAGCAGAGAGACTTAACAGCCAAAAGAGACCATGTTCTGTCCCCGTTAACTCTGTGGTTGTCTCTCCTTCTTGCTGTTTGGCCGTGGATGTTTGCCTGGGCTGCAAGCTGCCACGTTCACTTCCATAGAGCAGAAACGCATGGAATAACTGCGGTCCAGGGGCAGCATCCCAACACAGTGCCAGGGAGCAGCAAAAATACCCTGCCAGTTTCTGCAGAACCTGCTCCATAACTTGGACCACTGAGGAACAGAATCCATGATCCAATGGATCCCAACCACTATCCCTAAACCAGCCTCATGAGCTTGGCCATCACAGCGTGAGCTGAGCAGTCACCCACGCACAGTTACAGTGCAGGAAACAAATGAGACCTTCACCTCCTCCTTGTCCCTTTCCCTACTGCCAGGTCTGGGACACTGACCCATAATCTTTGCCCCATACTCTTTTCACAGAGCAAAAACGAAAAGAAATAATTTTAACAAGGAAATGTAATGATTAAATTACAGAAATCAGCAAGAAACAACAAGACTAGCATAATATCAATATTGTTTTTACTTCTCTTAATAGAGTAGCCCTTAGTTAACAGGGAGGAGTTGGGTGTCTTTCTATATGATCATACCAATTGCAGAAAAAAAAAAACAGACAAATTTTCTTTCATGCATGAAAAGTAACATAGATCTATAAGTAAATATCTAAAGCAACAAGATAACTAACAGTCAGCTTTTATTCTGAAAAAGCTTTTGAGAGGAGGTATCAAAGGGGTCAGGCAGGAAGGGAACATCAAGCACTCACCTCCCTTAGGTGTGTTCTGCCCCGCAGCAAACTGCAGCCACAGACCAAGAGAAAGCAGAGTCTTGGCCAACATATCAAAAGCAGGTCCCGGGCAAACTACCTTAAATCCAGAAGCTTGGCGCTGTGAAGGCAGATGAAAGGCTTAAGATCAGTCATATTACGTGCGAGGATCCACCAGATCCCAGAGTGGCACTTCTGTGCTGCTCACGCCTTGCGATCCGACCGCCTCCTTATGTGTTTTGCTGGGCTGTGGTGGAGTCTCTGGCTCCTGAAGGCAATTTTCCTCCCTCCAATCCCGCCCCCCTTTTCAAGTCATAAATCCATCCTGACGGGAGTAGCCAGAGGAGAGGCACGAGGAGTACCCGGCTGCTGCTCCCCAGGAGCGCGGATTCAGCTGCAGGCAGCCCGAACGCAGCTGCGCTGGGTTAGGAAAATAGATCCCTATAGAGGAAACGTCGGCCCTGCAAGACGCTGGCAGCAGTCCAGCTGCGAGGGAAGGAAGCAAAAATAAATATACAAACAGATAAACCCCAACCTTCTCCCCCTCTCTTCTGGAATGAGCTAGGAGGAGAGAGGAAAACGTGTGCATATAGGAATGGAAAAGTAGAGAGGACAGAGCCCGTGCCCTGCCCTGGCATTACTGGCTGATCCTTTGGGAGGAGGCAGGCAGAGCGTTCCCGGTCCCGGCGCTCCTCGGGCTCCCGCTCCCTGCCCCTTGGCTGCCCAGGGCCCGGAGCCAAATCCCGAACGGAGCGACGCAGCGGCCGCCGGCTTTACCCTGCGGAAGAGCCGGGGCAGAAGTCAGCAGGAGCAGAGACCGCGGGAAGGCAAGCGCCGTCGAGGAGGAAGCGTCGGCCGCGTGGAGAAGAGCACGAAATAGCGTCTCTGGTCCCAAAGCAGCCTGCTAAATACCCCCCATTACCTCACTTCAGCTGCAGAGTTAAATACGGTCTCAAGCCTGTGTCTAGGTCTTGAGTCAAGGAGCCGCATGCCTAAAGATAAGTCTGTGACAGATATCTTACTGGATAGAGGGGGAAATTGCGTAGACCAAAGACCTCAGGTTTAACTTTCATGGTCATGCAGTCGCTGTTCATCTCCCCATACACAGGCAAAAGGGAGCATTTTGCTCAAGAACTAAAAATTGACCCAATCTGGTGTCCTTTCTCATGTCTTCCCTGCTGTCTATGTCTCCACTCTTGATTCCAGCTCATCAGCTGTGTGTCACATCACCAGGTGTGACAAAAATCCCTTTCTTTCCTTCAACTTCTTGGTCCTTGTTACCTGTGTCTGCATGAGTTTTATGGGTTTAGTTGTGCCATCCTGATCGCAACTACAGCCCCAGCTACAGTACGGCATTTTCCAACACATGGTCCCAAGCTGTTCCTCTCTTGAATTCTTACCACAGTATACATGGACAGTATTTTTCAAGGAAATTTAGAAAAAGCAGACATTTAGCTAATTCCTATAGCCAAAAGTGTGAAGAAAATTATTGCATGTGCTACTTCTGAACAGATCTGAGACATTGTTCATATAGAGAAGATGGAAAGTTACAGCTAATCATGAAGAAAGCAGTTGATTCTCATCTCATTTAATAAGGGGAGTGACCAACCAGAGAGGGCAAAAAATAGCCCAGCAGGAAAGTTTAGACATCTGTGGGATTTCTTTAACTGGTGAGCAATACTGCCCTGAGTTGATTTTGTCACTCCTGAGCACTGCATGAAATGAGCAGGAATTGTGTGCCAAGAGGCTGTGCAGGTTGGAAAGAAATTTGTATCCAAACCAATCAAGCAGGAGGAAAGTCAGGACAAGCCCAGGAAATCATATCCAATTGAGAAACCAGAGTCAGATAGTTAATTAAACTCTGGGGCTGAACAGACACTTGTTTGGGCTTCTCCTCCCAATTCCATTGGAGGTGGATGAGGGGGGTTTGGGATCCAAAGAGCTTTGCAATCAGGCTGTATGAGTCCTCAGCCCATGTATAGTAACTGTATACGAGTGAATCAGCCTCACCCACTGACTGATTCATCCAGGCTGGAATAAGCATTAACCTGGAACTCGGAAGAGTAAGGGCATCCACTCTCACACCTACACCCTGGGACTTGTGAGACCCCCTCCAAGATGGTATTTGGGTCCTGGTGGCAATAGACATCATGGCAAAGTGCTGCTTGTAGCCAGTTCTCCTGAGGCAGGGAGCCAGGCTTCTCAATGGGACGTCCTCCCAAAATCAGGGGGTCTGGATCTGGGCCACGATGTCTGCCCATAGGCAAGCGGGGCTTGACTGCTGCCTCTGGAAGTTAAGGGCATCCTTTTGCAGTGACTCAGTGCGGTTTGGGCCCTTTCCAGGGAGCCGTGCCTACTTCCCAGCACTCGCAGTGCAGGTGCTCTACCGAGGGAGCTGACAGCCTGCAGTCCCTTTGGCTGGCAAGGGAAGAACACACAGCAGAGCAAATCACATGGAGTGGTGCCCTCCAGCTTCCCTAGCTCCTCCGGCTGCCTGGTCCTCTTGGTCCCACTATCAATGCTGATGGAACCTCTGGTGCAGGCTGTGGAATCAATACCCTCTCCAAATCCCTGATCCCAGGCTGCTGCAGCCCCTTCTTTCCCTCTGCAGAGGTGGACTCAAGCTTAGCCTGGTTGCTTGTGCATTGACCATCCCCTTGCTCAAATGCCCAAAGACCTGTTCACAGAACACAAGAGCAGAATTAATAGGCTAGAAATACCAGTCCCCTGGGATCACAGGGACAGGTTGAGATCCCCCCCAACAAAGGCCAGTGGGAATATGGGGAAGACCTTATTCCATTCCCCACTTCCCAAGCAACTCTTTTTACGGAAATATTGCTCATCCTAGAATAACTTCCCTTTTTTGTCAATTTATTGATGTAAATACCATTCAGTCTTGCCCCCTGGAGAGATTCCAGCCTTTATCTTCCCAGAAACCCCTCCAGAGTATGGACAAGCAGGAAAAAACAGTCTGGAAAATAATTAGATCTTACACAATTTCATTTTATTTTTAAACTTACTGTAGTGGCCAAATCCTGTTTCCAGTAAGACTAATACATGCACATACTGATCCTTTCCCGCTTGATGTATCCTATCCCTGCACTCTGAAGCTGGCAGAGCTGCTCCAGCTTTGCTCCTGTTTTAGCATTTTCAGGATCCAGCTGCAGACATCAGCTCAGTGCCAGCTGCTATCCCTGGTAATCTTGGGTCCTCCGGCTGTCATCACCTTGACCAAAATTTACTCACATCTTTGTGCCACTCAAAGCAGTTCAGGAGCAATAAATGATCAAAATTATATACTGTTTGATTGTGATATTACTGAGTGCTAGCTATTAGAAGTGGCCCCATTTCAGTGCTTCACGAGGCAGCTCCTCAATGTTGAATCCAGATACGCATCCATACATTTGTGCAGCACAGGCCAGTTCTGCATACGGGAAGGCTTCATGGTGCACTACAGCTGCCATGGCATTCAGGACATAAAAACTACATGCAATTTCTGGGCAGATGCAATCTCCTCTGAGACAAATTATCACAGCTGGAACAAACTGGCTTTTGGAGACACAGCCTCCTTCAGCTCTGCACAAAAGCTTTTGTTTAAAGGAGTTTACACACGGGAATTTAGGAATTCCCCACTTGGAAGCAGAGCACAGCAGCTCTGAGCAGACGGTAGCAGCTCCCCTTGAACCGCAGGGGAGTTTGTGCAGCCCAGCACACGTGGGCAGGTCCCTGCAGTGCCAAAAACCCAACCAGGCTGCATGTGCAGTGCTCAGCTGCAAGGCAGGACTCCTGGCAGCTGCTCCCGAGCCAGCACAGCTCTGGTTTGGGGGCATCAGGAAGCAACCAACTCACCAGCATCACCCACAGCTGCCTCGGGCTCTCCTGCAAACACCAACCACCCCAGAGCCCCGTGCTGTGTTGTGCCCAGCACTAACAACTGCAGGCTCCATTCTTGGAGATGGTGAACCTGAAACTCCACCGAGCCCAGAAAAGGCATTCTGACTTACAACAGAAAGGATCTGCCCCTGCGTTTCGAGTTCTCAGTTAACAGTGGGTCAGCTCAAGCCAGCAGACCAGTTTCCCAGCTCAAGTTGGCTCTTATTTTTGCTTTTGTAGCCCAGGAGCTTGTCTGCAAAGCACGCAGAAGAATTGCACTAATGAAAAAATCAGAAGTTAGATAAAAATGCAACCACCCATATTGGGCTGGTACCAGGACATGGGGAGAGTCTGTTTCCCATCACAAATATCAAGGTACTGGCTATGCAGCTAAGGATTCTCAGAAAGAGAGCCTGGTCACATCCATGAATAGAAAAGGACTCTTAGAAACATCACCCTGTGTGAGCACTCGTGCTACTTCCCTCTATCCTCATACCGTGCCAGAACAGAGTTCCTGTTCTCTCCCAGGGGCATTTGCTCAGCCTATTTGGAAATGCAGCAACATTTCAAAATGAAGGAATTTATTGAGAACACACAGGTAGCCCCAGGCACATCGTCTGGAACTAGAGTGGCTCTTGGAGACATTTCTAAGTAGCAGGAGACCTGGATGCAGCTATTTTTACCAAAGGCTGCTCTCTGGACTGTATCATTTCCCCTATTGCATGACTGTCTTCCCCTATCTCCATCCTGTTAGGAAAACCCAGACAATATGGGGAAAGCCAAATTTAAGAAAGCCTCCTCAGAAGTAGGGTTTCCTGAGTAATTTCCAGCCACAAAAGGAAATTGCAGCTTCTTTTGAACTGCAAGTTCCCCGGTAGTTCAAAAATTGCAGCCTCTTGAGGGGTCAGCTTGGGAGGGAGAAGTCTGTTTAAAGCAGCAGGTTTAAACCATCGTTACAGACTGACACCCCTGCAGGAAGGTCCAACTCACATAGAACAGCTGACCCGAACCAGAGCAAAATGCTACCTAGTTTTGGCTCCAATAGTAGCTGCATAAGGAAAGACTATTAGGGCAGCAGTCTTCCCCCGTGAGGTTTAAGCTTCCAGCAATTTTCTTTCCTTACAGAAAAGGCAGCACCTGGATACAGCAAACAGAATTGATTCAGGGCTGGGCTCTGGATACAGCTCATGGAGTTCTTGTGTTCTGTACTGATATTTCAAAGCCAAAGCAGCTGGACCACGCTGAAAAGAAGCTCTCCGCTACAACAGCTGTGGGTCTGATGCCATATACCAGTTTATGTAGCAGGTTTATAGTAGACAGGCCTGTATTATTCAGCTTGAACTCACCTATGGAAAGAGCAAGATCCAAAACAAGCAGAAAGTCTTGCTGGAATCTAAGAGCAACGAGGGAAAAGGGGAAGAAAACTTCCTACCACCAGGAAGTTGTTGTTCATGGTGGGGAGTAGGGCACGGAACAAGAAGGAAAGCCTAGACCCAAGGGGTCCTAGGTTGAAAACTCTGTTGCATAAACGTCCACATGCAGGAAACAAGCATGAGGAGCAGGGAGTTCAGCTGGGAAATGCTATTGCCAACAACTATCCTTCTCATCGGGAGTCCCATCAGCTTTGTCCTCCTCCCACATCACACCAGGGAAATAGTTGCAATTCCAGTGGTCCATAAAGAAAGAAGTGACTTGATGTAAGCAAAGCGAGCAGAACAATTCCCATCTATTTTGAGGATAAGAGACTTCTGTTCTAGCACTGGGCGTTGTAATGCCTGGCCTAAAGTTGAAAAAGCAATAAGGAAAAAACCATAAAGACAAAAATACACCACATTCCCTCACAACTGCCTGGTGCCATTAGACAGAAGTGACCTCCTTGCCCTCCACCTCCCTGTGGCTGCACAGGCTTCTGCTCCAGAGATGGTTGGTTCCTCAGTGCAGCTGGGACAAGAACAGGGTCCCATCCAGTCGCCCTCCACTGGAAGGAGCCTCGTCCACCTCCTTGCAAACACGCTGCTCTCTACAAATATTCAACTAAAATGTCTCTTCTCTAGGAAGCACCCTCTATTCTTAGGGTTTCCATGCACTGATGCCTGGTCCCTCCTGCCAAGGCAGCCAGATGCAGGATGGAACTGAGACATGGGGGCTTTGCAGAAATGCTCCTCCTAAGTTTCCCTCCAGACAGCAAAGAAGAAACAAGCAAACGAAAGAGATCAAAGGCTTAAAATACCATTTGATCCTCATAAACTGGCTGGTCTTCCCCCTCACCCAAGGTGACCTCCCATTTTTGTCACAGAGGTTTGTAAATAACCCACCCTCCTCAAAATAGAGCGTGAGCTCTGGACATAGCTGCCACATGAGCTGGGCAGAGAACAGATGCTTTGACAGCGCTGCCCTACCCTCTGCAAACTGAGCAGAAAATCATGGGCAAACTCCTGGCTTACATTTAAGAAAGGCTGATGACAGAGTCTGCGCAGCCAACTTACCTCCCTCTAACAGCTCTCATGGCAGTATTTGTTTATCAACGTATTTAGTTTGGGGGATTTTAATAGAAGGAAAGGAAGAGAATGCCCCTAAATGCACACAAGCACCCAAAACAGCTTCATATACCCTGGTACAGACCCACACTTCTACAAGCTCCTATTCAGATCTCCCCTGAAAATGCAAAGTTTTCCAATTCCATCCAGAACACCCAACCACACAAGCAGAGCACTGATACTCACTATTTCCTCAGTCCTTTCTTCTAGCTTTCAAAAGAGACAGGCACCTCAGAAGCAGAAAAGAACCAGAAACACCCAGCAAAGCTGCAGATATACGGATGGGGCTGCAGTGCAGAATGGGAGGGAGAAATCACCCCAAGGCAGCATCACCTGGTAGACTCAGGTGTTGCTATTGCTGCTGTTATTGCTGCTCAGATGACAGGGCAAGAAAACTTCTGTTTGGGCTGCTGTAAGAGGGGTCCTTATCACGTTCCCTGCTGCATGTGTCCCATCTTGGGGACGGAGGAGCCCTGGCAGATGCTGCTCAGCGGAGCTCTCCCACACAGGGGCTTTTTTTGCTTCCTGGCACCTGCCAGGGCTACAGGCTGCTCTGGTGCTTTACACATGAAGGGCACTCAGGACAGAGCATCTCTGTTCAGGTGACAAGAATCTTTCCTGATCTGACAGATTGACAGGGTCTTGACGGGTAGATGATGCAGAAGGAACATGATGGAGCTGTGTCATGGAGGGATAAAGCAGGAAAAGAGACACAGAATGGAACTGAAACTGAAGTGTCTCTTCATTGTAGACTTTTCCCCAATTCTGTTTTTTTATTATTGTTATATACTGAAGGGCCTTCAGGCTAGCAGTTGTAGAGAGACACACTTTGCCCCAGTTTTCATCAGCTCTTGTTAGCTGACATGTCTTGAGGAACGCAGCAAAAACCCAGGTTTTTCACCCAGAGCTTTGACACTAACTGAAAAGAAACATTTCACAGAATTTTAGACCAAAAACCAGACTCACTTGGTTTTGGAACAGTGATTCTGGAACTCCTTCTTGTTACACTTTTTCATTAATCAGTGATGACAAGATTTTCCTGTGTTGCAATTCCAGGAGCATAAAAACAGGAGACTGAGTCTATGTCATGTATGCTGTAGTAGGCATCCTAATTCCTTCTGTAACAGACACAGACATTAAAAAGGTCCTAAAAGGGTCCAATAGACAAGTCCTATGTCAGAGCACTGTAAGACACTCTGCACAGGAGGGGCCCCACACCTAAAGAGGAGCCTAAAGTTTTTCATTTCTGGTGGTAAATGATCCAGGCAGTGGGAGGAATCCAGCTATGACCTCATGGAAGTGTCCTGTGCCAGAGGAATGCTTGGCCAGGCTTCCGAGAGAGGTAAAATCCTCCAGAATGTTCCTGGTGTTTTGCTGAGCGGCAGATCCAGCAGTTCTCACAGTGGGATTGAGCCTCTGCTCCGAGCAGCTGCTGCCGGCGGGTAGAGATGATTCCACACCAGGACAAGGACTCTCTGCGGGAGCCTCCGGCCTCACCGATTCCCTAGATCCTCCTGCTCGCTCCTGGGACAAGAAAATGGACTTTTTGGTCTCTAGGATTTCCTTGAAGCACCATTACTGAGAGCCTGTGAGTCTGTGAACCTGGATTGCTACAAAATGGTTCAGAACATGTTTTTATTGCTCTAGGCACAAAGCAGCAGAAGCATTTCCTTCCTCTGGAATTCAGAGTTGCTCTCTGCATAGTATTAGCCATGGAAATGCTAGCAGCCACCCCAATGCCTTTCCCAATTCACATTCCTGCTATTGAAGCACTCAGCACGTTTTTGTGCATTGCAAAGCACTCAGCAAACTACAAAGGAGTCTGGATTGTGCATTATTTGTCCATCACAAACACCCACAGAGAGACACACAAGGACACCAGTGTCATTGACCTGGGAGCGACCTTTATTTGATCCCACAAACAAAAATTAAATAATTGCTTTTTGCACTAAACCCCTTGATTATGAAGCTGGCAGCAATGCTGGGATGAGGATTATGTTTTTGTCATTGATAACCATGAACTAAAGTATTGCCTTAGGTGGAAATGAGGGAGATTCTGTTACTCGAAAATTTGTTCTTCCCTTCACATGTAGTAGCAAGCTCTGCTCTCAGTTGCTGCTGTCTTGGTGAGACAACCCTAAAATTACAGCACAAAATTACAAGGAGTTAAATTCTCTAGATAGGGACTGAGGCACCAAAAAACCCATCTTCAAAAAGTCCATAATCAGTGAAACAAAGAAGCTGGGATGGGTTCCACCCATGGTATCTTTGCAAGCCTCATGGAAAACTGATTTGCCAAGTGCTAACAAGAATGGTCTGGTCCCTGCAGACAGGCAGGCACAGAGCCATGCTCAGCTACTGGGAACAAACTAGACAAATAACAAAATTATCCACACCCTTATTCGATCGTATCAGATCCTTAAATATAGCAAGGCAAGACGCTTTGTCTGCCTTTCCCTGCTTGCTCTGTCCCTTGCTGTAGCACACAGGGTAGCGCATTATTAATAGGAAGCAAATGAGGAGGCTGGATGAACCTTTCCCCATAACCTGAACCAAAAACCTTGTGGTCTGGACAAGTCTGACTGACTGATTTCCTCTCCCCACTTCTAATATTTTTCAGGCTTCTCAGTATCTGGGCTCCAGCTGGGACTGGAAAGCAGAGGGGGGATTTTACAAGCAGCGTGTCCGGCTGCTGCAGCTGCCCTGCGCGGAGCCACGCGCTCCCAAAGGAGCTGCCCGCTCCGCTCTTCGCGGCGGCGCAAAGTGCAGCTGGGGCCCACAAGCAAAAGGGTCTTTGTAACAAGCACCTGACCCCAACGCTGCTGGGAACCAACTTTCCCCATCCCTGGGCCAAGATCGGGGAATGCCATCCCCGAGGAGAAACCAGCTCTCCAAAAGCGCTTTGTACAAGTTTGGATCTCGTCCCCGCTTCCCACGTACTGCTGCAGTAAAACCTGACTGGCCACGCTTTCCGAACACGCTGCACGGCTGAGCTCACTGCAGGAGATAAGGATGTTTGTTTTCCAGCTGGACTCAGCCAGCACTTGCTTGAAGTTTAGTGCTGGGGAACTTTTGAAGGGGGTTGTGAAATGCAGGCCCAGAGAGGGGAGTCAAAAGCAGATGCTTTAGCGAGATACCAGGCTGAAAACTGAGCATGGGACAAGGAGAAGACGGCAGAAAGCCCGAGGAAAAGGGCACATCCCCTGCCGGGCATCCCAGGCCTTGAGAGCTGTGCCGCAGACTTTGTCCTCACTGGCACACGAGGATGGAGATTGTTCGGTTTGTTAGGACAGCAACACACTTCAAAGGGACACGGGGTCATGATTTATTGACAGCAGGGACAGCACAGCAGAAGGGACCAGAGAAAATAAGGCAGGAAGAGGTCTGGAGTGTCCCAGGCTGAACGAACCTGTTCTTCCTTCCAGCTGGATATTTGTCTCACACAGACTTTGAAATCCCAGGGGTGGAGAATCAACTGCTTCCCTTGGCGTTCCCGAGGACTGAACGGTGCCTCCAAGTAGCTGCCTTAGTGGCCTCTTCTCGCTGGCTGTTTTCCGCCAGAGGTTTGGCAGAGGTTCTCTGAAATGTGGAGCACTCTGCAGCCTCAGGGGATGCAAAGCTTCACTGTTTGCACAATATTCCAAGATAGTGGTTAGATATGCTAAAAAAATACACCCCAGCTGTTGCTGTCTTCTTCTACGAACCTCTGAAAACACTTTTCTGATACGTTTTTTTCTAGACACCACCCCCAGCTTTCTCTGTAAACACTGCTATGCTGCAGCTAGCAAACATCTGTGCATGGAGCGTGAGCCCTGCAAACGCATGCCTGCAAAGGGAAGAGGCAAAACTCTCCCATAAAGGACACAAGCAGAAAATGTGCATCATATTATCATTCCAATGTGCGATATGGGAGCATCCCTGGAATACTAACCCTGTTTCAGCCTGTATTGGCTTATTTATATTTTCACACACTTTATTCTCCTGTTACTTCTTCCACACTGTTGCAGAAAGCGAACGTGCAGTTACATTGCACTGCACTTCTACCTTCCATAAATCTGGCACAAAGATGCTCCAATGATTCATACAAAGAATATATCCTGCTCTGGCTCATGGCAAACCGACTGCTGGGCACAGGCTGTCAGCACTGACAATTCATTCTGTGTGATTTTTATTCTGGGAATTCACACTGCAGAAATGAAAGTCTGCAAAAGTTGGCTAATTTCTCAAAGCACAGAGGCTTTCTGGACTTTTCACAGTCCTGAAGAGCTGTTTCTATCTTAGCAAGCTCACTGGGTTGTACTCGCAGGTAATTACGGAGAACAGGAATTCTCTGTGAAGATCAACAGAGAATTGATCCAGTACAATGTGGAGAGGAAGGGCAGGAGATCTCCTTGCTCTCCAGCAATAGATGCTTAGAAAACCTTCCAGCCTCCTGGCAGGTCAGAGGCATGATCAAAATTAGAAAAAACAAAGAACCTGGAAAGTTGGTCCTTCAGTATTATGCATCAAAGCCACTTAGGAGCAGCATGAGCGGTTGATAGTAAATTAAGTGGAAAAGTATAGGGAGTGAAATACTGAAGACTGGTAACTAAGGGTACCTTTTTCTAGCTGGAGAAGCCACCGTGAAAAAGGTGTTAACAGGCGTTAACAGGCAAGCAGAAATATCATGTCATTTTTAAAAATAACTAAGAAGGCTAAAACTAAATCCAGTGAAGCTTTCTAAGCATCTGTTATGTAAATGAAAATGCAGTTTAACATATGGGAGGTCTGAAAACTTTTAACTTGGTTTTCTTTTGGGAAAAAACACACACGTTGAGATGATTCTTCTAATAAGCAAGCTAAATTAAAATCGAATGTCAGTGACAGTTACAAAGATTCCCCGAACCTCCAGTTCTATAAAAATCCCACATCCCTCACAAGTAAATTCCCTTAAATGGGAGGGATGTCTTGATAAGTGTGCGTTTTCTGGAGCGGTTTCTCGGTGCTGTGGCGGCAGCCCGGCACCCTCTTGTGGTTCGTTGCAGCTCGTAACTTCCATTTCATTCCGTGCGGTCTCTGAGGGACACGAGGGTACCAGGAGATGTGGCCCCGGGCACCCCACACAGCTTTCGGCATCGAGCGAGCCGCACTCCCCAAGTCCCCTTGCTGTGAACACCACGCGCAACCAAAAGACATTTTTAATGAACACACACGTTTTTATTTTTAATTTCTTGGCGTGCCCGCGTGGCGCGCGGCCCGCTCCCCACACGCGCCTCCATCATGGCGGGCGGAAGCGGCGCGCGCGGAAGCGGCGCCTCTGTGGGCGCGTGAGGGCCGGGCCGGGCCGCCATGGTGCTGCTGAGCGCGCCGCGCTGGCTCCGCAACCGCCTCTCCGACCGCTTCTGGAGGGTGCAGGACCTGCTCAAACATGCGCGGGTGAGTGGCCCTGCAGCCGGGGGTGCCGGGGCGGGGGGTGCGTGAGGATCCGCGCGGGGTGACCCCCCGCGGTCTGTGTGCGGGTGTTTGTCCGTTTTGGGCCGAAATACGGGCAAAAAAGGCGCGGCTGGCATGTCTGTTGTGACACGGTTTGTGCATGCATGGAAATAAATGCAAAGAAATGTAACCGAGCCCATTTTGGGAAGAAATACAAGCATTGCGGGAAGGGCAGCCTGTCAGGATGGCATGCTGCAAACTGGCAACTTTTCTCCCCTTTCCCCCCGCTTTTTTTTAATTGGACAGAACAGCACCAAATACATTTGTATATATATTTTTTTCAAGTTAATTTTAAAATGTGAAAGACACTTATTCACAGCTTGACTTGAGGTGAATTTCCCACTATAGCACCTAGGCTTTCTCAAGGGCGAAGGGTCGGTGTGCTGGTAGCAATGCCCCTTCCTGCAGCAAGGGAAGAAAAATATTAAAATCAAGAGTATTTTAGTCTTGTGGTGCGTACGCTGCCTGCTGTAACAGTGCTGGTCCTGGAGGAGGTTCAGGAGTGCAGATAAATACCTGAGCTTAGGGGTTGGTAGCAAGCACTGATGGGGATTTTGCTGCTGCCCTCATGCTGTAAAATGAGGAAAAAAATATTTGCATTGCGTGCAACTGAAGGCCTAACTGATGGTTTTGAAGTATTTTGTGATTCTTCTTGAGAAAGGCTGCAGAGAAATGCAAAGGAACGTATATCAATATCATCAAAGGGATTAACAGTTGTAAAGATAACTGAACCAGAACATCTTGTTTTTGTTTCAGCATTTTCGGGGAAGGAAGAACCGCTGCTACAAGTTGGCAGTACGGAGTGTTCGGAGAGCTTTTGTGAAGGCTACAAAGGCCAGGAAAGAAAAGAAGAGATTCCTGAGAGCGGTAAAGAACAGATAAACTGTAAAGGAACTGAAATAGCCATTTTTCCTTGAAAATGAGGGGTGATCTCACAAGATATTTTTAAAAAACATTTGGAAAATAGTGGTATGAATTTAGAAGCAAGCATAGTCCTTCTGTGGTATGACAAAGGTCACATGCTGAAGTCTATAGGAGCGTATGTTGTACTGAGAAGATTGTTTTATTTATGAAGTGTAAGCATATCAACATAACTAAAACTTTTATAATATTGCATCATCCAAAATTGTACTTTTTATACCTTCAGCTCTGGATCACAAGGATTGAAGCAGCTTCTCTTGAACATGGTTTGAAATACCCAGCTTTTATAAGCAATCTGCTTAAGGTAAGAGTGAGGCTTGAAAAAAAAATACTTTGAAACAAGTTGGACAAAATGTCTGATATTGATCTTCTAAAATGTCAGACAAATGGATTTCTCCATTTCTCTGTTTCTCGAAAACGTCCAGTTCTAGTGATGTTTAGTGTGATACTGCTTATGGCAGGAATTTCACTTGCTCCAGGAAATAAGCTGTCTCTAATATGCATAATCCCCTTTTACTCTGGTGAACATTGCTTCACTCCTTCCTCCTCTTCTCTCCCCCAGTTTTTTTCCTGCTTATTTTTAAGAATGAGGCTATTGTTATTTATTCCATAAAGAGATTCAGTCCACTGAAGTAATTTCTTGTAAGATGATCTTGCATCTGTTGCTACCACAGGTATTGAACAATAGCTCCCTTTCTTTTAGTTGAAGAAATGTAAAAATATGCATGTAGTAACACGCAGTCTTTTGTGACAGAAAGGATTTCTTTTTCTGTTCTTTTCTTCTGCTTCAGGGACTTTAACCTAACGGCTTAATGTGGCATGATTGTCATGTTTCACAGTTTTCTATTTCAAAATTGTAACATGTAGAAAAAAAGATAATGTTTTAAAATGTGAGATTTTGTACAGGAATACAGCAATTTCAGCAAAATCCTTAGAGATTATTGTACGCAACTAACAATTTGCCTCGTGTTTAGTCGCAGGTGGAGCTCAACAGGAAGATGATTGCTGATTTAGCTATTTATGAGCCAAAGACATTCAAGGCCCTAGCTGCTTTAGCCGAGAGGAGGAGACAAGAAGGCTTCCTTGCTGCCCTTGGAGACGGAAAAGAGCCGGAGGGGATATTTTCACGTATTGTGCACCACTACTGACAGCAAAATAATCTCTGGGTGCGCATTATGAACAGGAACTGCAGGCACTGCAGTGAAACTCCTGGCTGTGGAGCAAAGTCCTCCAAAGATGCCTCTTGCAAGGAGGAAAAGGGGCAGGTCTAGACATGAAGTTCATGTTTCTTTTTTTTTTTTTCTCCATGTTGCTCTGACTGAAACACAAGGGATTAAAATTGCCAATGTTGGTGGCAAGCCAAGCCTGTAGAAGTTACATGTTAAAAAGATATACATCATGTGTATTTCTTCCGTTAAGGAGTTAATAAAGGCTTCTTCTTTTTTTTTTTTTTTCCAAAAGTGTTTTAAATAAATCTGAGGGGTGAATGTTGGTGTGTGCAGCCCCCTGTTGTGGCTTGGCGCTGTGGTGCGGGCAAGCAGCCCCGCACCCCGGGGGGTGTCAGTGCTGCCTGCAGCGCCAGGACCCTTGGGGGGCTCTGGGGAAGGGCTCGGGGTCGAGGACGGGCGGCTGCGACGCGGCCGTTAAACGGGCAGTGGCGGCGCCGTTGGGCCGCACCGGAAGTTCCGCTCCGTTCAAATCCCCAGCGCGTGCGTCACGCCGGCCGCAGCAACGGGCGCGCGCGCGTCCGCCAATAGGAGGCGGGGAGGGGCGGGCCGGGCGCTGAGGCGGGGGCGGGGCCGCGGAGCCGGGCGAGGCGGCGGCGGCGCTCGCGGCTCCTCCAGCACAAAATGGCGGCGGGCGCGGGCAGCGCGGCGGCCGTGGCGGCCATGGCGGGCGGCGCGGCGGGGCCTCAGGCTGGCGGGGCCGCGGGAGCCGCCCCAGCGGCGGGGAGCGCTGCGTCGGCGCCGGGCCCCGGCGCGGTGCTCATCGGCGACCGGCTCTACTCGGGCGTGCTGATCACGCTGGAGAACTGCCTGCTGCCCGAGCACACGCTGCGCTTCACGCCCTCCATGAGCAGCGGCCTCGACCCCGACACCGAGACCGAGCTGCGCGTCACGGGCTGCGAGCTCATCCAGGCGGCCGGCATCCTGCTGCGGCTGCCGCAGGTGGGTCCGGAGGCCGAGGGGGGACGAGGGGCCTCGCGGGGCCTTCCCGGTGCGGGGAAAATGGAGGCGGCGCCGGGGCCTCCCGCGGGGGGAGGGGAGCGGCTTTGTTCGCCGAGGCGGCGGGGGGAGCCGCCGTGGCGGGGCCTTCCCGCGGCCTCCCCGGGGCGCGGGGCCGCTGCGGCCGGGCGGGGGGCGCCGCGGGGGCCGCCCTCGCGGCCCGGTGCCCCCCGCCGCCGCCGCCCGGCCGGGCAGGAAGCGGGTGATGTCAGCGCCTTCCTGCGCCGCCCCCGCCGCTTTGTTAACGCCGCGGCCGCGCAGGGAGGCTCCGGGGGAGCCCCGTGAGCGTAGCGGCCTCCGGAAGGGTTTATTTCCCCCCGAGTTTCGATTTCGGTCGGTTTTCGCTGGTGTCTGGAGTGTAAAATTTCCCGTGCCTCTTGGCTACTGAGGCCTGATGCTCAAATCGCATTGTGAGGAAAAGAAGAGCATAGTTCACCTTTATAAAAAAAAAATAATAAATAAAAGGTTTTTTTTTTTTTTTTCCTTTTTTTAGGAGGGTGTGGAGCACTTTGTCCGAACTTTCAGTATCGCTGTTTTCTTTTAGTGTGTTTCTTAAAAACTATTTTCTTTTTAATGGATTAAAAATATGCACCTTGATCCTGTAAAACATGTCTTGGCTTGTTGGTGGTAGCATTTCAAATGACTTTAGTTATTGAAATAGTGGTACCAGTTTTCTTTAGATGACACTGAACTTACTGCTAAGCTTAAGAGTAGTTAAGTATGGTACAGTTTTCTGTGCCCCCATATGGGGAGTATTTTTAGATGCTTTCAGTTTTGCTAATTATTATTCTAGTCCACATAAAGTATTTTGCTAGAGCGTCATTGCAAATAAACTTGAGACCAGCCGTTCAACCGATAGAAATGGTGTGAGTTATTTGGATTGAAAGCATGCAATAGCATGAGCTGTTAGAAATATTATCCGGGATTGTGATTGCTTTTGCCTGGGTATTGCAGCGTCTTTTCAACTATTTTTTTCTGGGGCGTAAATCTTTGGAAGTTGTTCTAGATAACTTCTCTTTGGAACTGGGACAAACAAGCTAGTATTTGTTTTGCTGTTTTTAATACCTGTGGTGGTTTCTTTGTTTTCAGGTGGCTATGGCTACTGGACAGGTGCTGTTTCAACGCTTTTTTTATACCAAGTCTTTCGTGAAGCATTCCATGGAGGTAAGAAATTTTAAAGATACACTAAATATTCAAAATATTTTAAATGCTACCTATGTGATTAAAGCTTTGAACTAGGTATGATCCCAGCATTCGGGAACCAAACTGTAAATTTGAGTTATTGATCAATATAGTCTTACAGAGCTACATAGAAGCAAATACTGATTTTGCCAACCTTTGAGTATTTCCTGTTTTTACCACAGTTTTCTCTTGTTATCCCTCCTTAAGCTGTTGGAGGCAATCAGCTCCAGATTTGAGCAAAACATCAGTATGTTGCAATACTTATATTTCAGCATGTGTCAATGGCCTGTGTTCATCTGGCATCCAAAATCGAAGAAGCACCGAGGCGCATAAGGGACGTTATTAATGTGTTCCATCGCCTTCGACACATAAGGGAAAAAAAGTAAGCTTAGACTTTGAAGTATTACTTTGATTTTTTTTTTAATAAATACTCCAATATAAATAAATAAATAATAATAAATTTAATAATAAAACTCCATGGGATAAAATTACTAATGTTCCCTCCCTTATAAATCAGGGGATGACTTGGAAAAAATCTTATTAAGGAGAAAAACATGTTGTCCAGTCTTTTTCAAGTAAATATTTCCTGTGATTTATAACTAATGGTAAAATCTTCATTTTTACGTGGATGCGACTAAAGCTGCATATGAGTCCCCCATAGTGTTAAGAATATCTTGTTTGATGGCATTTGAAATTGTCTTACAGAAAACCTGTGCCTCTGATATTGGATCAAGAGTATGTTAACTTGAAGAACCAAATTATTAAGGCAGAAAGAAGAGTCCTAAAGGAGTTGGGATTTTGTGTTCACGTAAAGCATCCGCATAAGGTTTGTACTATATGAGAACTTAAACACCAGTCAGTATATGTTCAGTATGTTCTGCAGTGGTTTGAGTAGACTGCTTAAATGCACAGCAGTTATGTGATTTGCACCTGGTAACACAAAATTAGTAAAGCTGGCTTCTTACAGTGTTGATCCTCTTTCTCATTTGAGATATTCTTGCTAGTTGGTCTTGCATTGCTGCTGAATGACAACTGGTTGCAGATGTTAAATGTTCCTTGAAGTCAAATTTACTCGAATGGTTTGCTTTAGAATAAAACTTATTTAGGCAGGTAACCTTGTTTAGAACTTAGGCCACAGTGTTATGCCAAATGTGGACCCTTGGGCAGAAAGGGTTTTAGAGCCCCAAGGCTGTAATATTTTTATTAGATAAATAGCCTCTGTCATGAATATTTTAGAAGTATGCTGAGGATATTAAGCCCGTGTGCTGTAGCAGTGTTTGTTCTAGAAGTTAATTCAGATGTGAAGTGGCTTACCCAAAAGGAGACAGTTGTTATCAATTTTAGGATGCCAGGCAACAGTGACACTTCAGAGGTGTAGGTATTGTGCACATTTAAGATGATAATTTCTAGCATCATCAGTATTAGCATTAGACCTTAAATAGCTGATAGGATCTAGCTGATCATTTTCTGTATCTTCAGAACTTGAGATATTACTCTTAATTTTTCTAACAGATACGATTGTCTTAAGGTCTTGAGAGACTACTTGATTTTTAATATTTGCTCAGTGCCTCAGAAGAGAGCTGTACTTGTTTGTTAACTTCAAATAAAGCAATTTATATGTGTTCTGCTGGGTTTGGTGGGGGGATGTTGTGGTTTTGTTTCTGTTTTCAAGCTGAAATACTCAGGACTGAATAAAAAATAACATATACTGCGTGCTAGGTTTGTTCTCTGCAAATGCTGTTGCTCTTCCGTTGTCATGTACCACAGTCAGCTGTGTTTTCTTCCAAGCTGCTGCTAAAAAGGAATGGTGAATTGTATAGGAGAACATACCTAGCTTGAAAGCAGTTGGAAAAACAGGCTTCTAGATGACCGAGCTCGGAAGTCGGCGAGCTAGGAAGGCCACGTTTGGCCATGTGTAACTCATGCAGGCTTTTGCACTGGAAGGCAGAAGCTGTGTGGGCAAATGCTGGGCGTGTTGCAAGCACCTTATTGGAGTCTTAAAACCTGAAAGAGTAGCAGATGCCTCGTGGATGTCCCTCTGAAATAAATAGGTGGCTCTCAAGATTCTTGGTAATAACTCAATAACCCATATCTTCCAGATAATCGTTATGTATCTTCAGGTATTAGAATGTGAACGTAACCAACACCTGGTCCAGACCTCATGGTAAGTTGATGATTTTGTATGTGTTTGTGTCTGTTTTAAGAGACCAGCAGGGGCAGTAGCAGAAATATGTCACGTAAGGCTCTCTGGGCAGCATTGCTCAGAAATGATATGGGCCAAACCAGACAGCTACACTCTGTTGCTTGGAGTGCCCCAAACTACTACCCAAATGTTGATCAGCCTCTTAAGTTTGAGGCGCTCGTTATGGTAAGGTTGCTCTCCACCCTGGATTCTCACTTAGCTCTCCTCTGCTTCCACCTTCCAGCTGAAGGGAAAATATCGAGTGGGTTTGGAGGATTACTCTTTTTTTTTTTTTTTTTTCCTTTCTTTTTTTTTTTTTTGAGGGACTGGGGGCGGATTGTGAAGTGTGCAGTGTTTGTTCTCTGCATAAACTCTTAAGTGCAGATAAAGTCTGTTACCAGTATTTGGGGAAAAAGCACTTTCCCGGTGCTTCAGGCTGTTTGTTATAACAATTGTATCAAGAACTCGCAGCACAGGAAAATTCTTTTTAGCCATATGGATAATGCAAGATGTCAGCTTCTAAGACTGGATATATCAAGTTGAATGTTTGCTGAGAGGCATCCTCCACCTTGTTATTCTCGTTACTGTAAAGCTTTTTGGGAGGTGGGCAGCTAAGATAAAATTCCAGATCTTGAGTTTAACAGATTGATAATGTTTCTAAGCAAAATAAAAGTTCTTTTAAAAAAATGAATCCAAATATCATATTTCTGCTGACTGAACTGTCTGGTACTGTGATCTGTGTGTAGAGAACCAGTTTTGACTTTTCTTTTCTGTACTCTTTTGATCAAAGGGTAGCCTCTGAGGGTAAGTGACTAAGACTTCTCCTCTGCTGCCCAAGCGCTATGGTGCAGGGATAGCTGCCGTCTTCAGTCAAACCAAAGCAGGCTCTACAAAGAGAAGGCTGACTCTAGACAGGTGGTATATACATGATAGTATAGTAACTGGCCAACTGCTGCTTGTGCTTTTTATACTTTTTGACTTCTTACTGTCTGTTATTTTTTTTGTTATGCCTTTTGACAATTGTGTACTTCATAACTTGGTTGTTGAAATTCTGACAGACTTTGAATGTTGAATTCCTATTACTGTTAAAATGGTGTTATCATAGATGATAAAAGAAATGAACGTGGGACATGAGGGGCTGAATTAACAAAAATTGAAATCTAGCTTGTTTGTAAATTTTTAAGTAACTGAATGGATGTGAAGCTTAGAATCAAATGCATCTTTGACTGGGGGCTTATGGAAATTTTCTACTACTAGCTTCCCCAGTACCGTTGTATGGCATATTCAGATACGAGTTATGGACTATTAGTTGCTAATTTTCTACTTCTTGTGAAAGGAAAGATGGATGAGGAGGAGGGAGAAAATAACCCAAATGAGAAATGGTTGAACTGTTTAAGTATTTGTGTTCTAATGCTTGTTGCTTCTAGTATATGAGAACTGGTGGGTATCCAGTATAGCCTTTAAAAAATTGTTGAAATATTTGTTTTTATTGCATTACTTTCTTTAAATATTGTGACAAGTATTCATTTCCTCATACATCTGGATTCTGAGACCACAGGGAAGTTATACAGAGGGCAGACCTGGAAATAGGCAGTGTTAGTATCAGCTTAAGTTAGAAAAGGTCTGTATGACTTTCAGATATTTGGAGTGCCTTTTTTTTTTTTTTTTTTTCTTGTCTCTCCTCATAAATTATTTGGCAAAGCTTTGTGTTCTGTTTGTGCTGTTTGGCACAACTTTTCTGGAGTAGCAATTGCTTTTTGTATAAACAGGAAAACAATAGAAAACTGTGGCAGATGGGAGTTTGATATCCATGGATTTCAAGTTCCTTTTGTCTTTCCTATGTAAACTGGATTTAAGTGGACTGTGGTCTCTGTTTTGGATGTCTTGGGGCTTAGTGAATCCTTGTGTACTGGGCACCCACACGGTCAGTTACCTACTACTTCCAGAAAGCTTGTTATAGAGAGGTCTGTAGGTGGGGTGGGGGTGATCTGGTTTTACTGCTTTTTCTATATGGTGTTTTGAAATATGTATTCAGAAACGTAGATCTCTAAGCACGTCAGCTGACAGATACAGAGGAATATACTCACTATGCTTAAGACTTCGTAAGAATAATTTTAATGTGTACTGACTGGAATATATGCAATATTTTACAGTTTTCTCATTCTGTGACTATTCATTTTAAGCAACTTTATTGAAATGGGACAATTTGGATACCATATTTCATATGCCAAAGAGGAGAACTGCCTGAATACGAAATATTCTTCTGAGTTGATATTCCCGAACAACCCAGTCTGTTCTGTGACTGTCTTTTGCATCATAATGAGTTTGATTCTGGATGGAAAATGGCCTTTTTGAAGGAAAATGACCACCTTGGAAAAACTTCCCTGTGGAACATGTTGAAGTGGACTGCATTTTCTTGGGAGAACTACCACAGGACCTCCAGCTTTCAGCAAACTGCCCAAGTCCTGTCACATTGCAAAGAAATACGTGAAGCTAAAATTCTATAATTGAGTACTTCAGATATACTGTATGTTGCGTTGAGGGGGAAAAAAAAATCTCTTATTGCATGAGAGCAGGCCAGTAGATATTCAGGGGGAAAAGTGAAGTTAAAATTGGTTCTCTTCTCACAAGTGAATTTTTAACAGCCAGCCAGTCAAACTTACTTCCATTTCTCATCCCTCCACTTGAGGGATTTATTTAGTAAATTTTTACTCAACTTTTGTTTAGATTTACAGGAGTATCATGTTGAAGCTTAGTAACTGAATGCAGAGAGAAATAGTCCTTGTAGAAGTAAAAACAATAGGAGAGAAATCACAGCATCCTGTAGGTCTGCTGATATCTTGTTTTTCAGGAATTACATGAATGACAGCCTGAGAACAGATGTCTTTGTAAGATTCCAGCCAGAAAGCATTGCGTGTGCCTGTATTTACCTTGCTGCCAGGACACTGGAGGTGAGTGTGGAGTTCCATTCAATTCAGGTCTATTATGTCTTAAAAGCAGCAAACTGAGTGTCTTATCCCCTCCCTTTCAGATTCCCCTTCCTAATCGCCCACACTGGTTTCTACTCTTTGGAGCAACAGAAGAAGAGATTCAAGAAATCTGTTTAAAAATTTTGCAACTTTATACTCGGAAAAAGGTTTGTTTTCTCATCATAGGTCTTTGTTGACTATGACTTTGAAAGGGAGTCAGAAATCCATACTCCATTTGAAGCCAGCTGCAAGCCTGGTGGAGTAGTGGAGCAGCATATTGGTCAGAGTCTGGGTCTCTAGGTTATTTCCCCTGTCATGAGGCTGTAGAAAGTCCAGTTCGCAAAACTTCATTTTGATCAGTGTTCATTTCTTTGAAGGTTGATTTAACTGATCTGGAAAGTAAAATAGAAAAAAAGAAACTAGCAATTGAAGAGGCAAAAGCACAAGCTAAAGGTCTGCTACCTGAGGGAACCCCAAGTTTGGATAATACATCAGGATTTTCGCCTGTACCAAAAAATGGTAAGTTCTAGATGACTGAATCCTCCTTGTCTTGCAGGCCCCTTCTAGTCTTTACTATGATTCATCCATTATTCATCCCTGCAATCAAGGTAACAAACTTTTATTTATGTATTTTTAGAATCTCCCAAAGAAATTAAGGGAAACAAACCTTCACCACTACCTGTACAGGCAATGAAGAACGCTAAAAGAAAAACTGAGGGAGCAAAAAGAGTGGGATCAAATAGCCCAGTAAATGGGTAAGTCTTACATAATGAAGCCTGCCTTCCCCCCACCCCCCCTTGCTATTTTAAGCAAAATACGTTATTGGCTTATTATGCCTTGCAGTGTTCAGAAAGGAAGAGAAAGTAGAAGTCGAAGTGGAAGTAGAGATCAGAGTTATTCAAGATCGCAGTCCAGGTCTGCATCCCCTAAGCACAGGTACGTGCTGTTGTCAAAAGAAGGGCATTCTGTGAGAACATCCCAGATTTCCGTACTAAAGAAGGCTGTTCAAGAATAAAAGTTCCACTGTTACGGCTAACATGTCAAGGGAGTTTCAGAGAGTTTGATCATGCCTTATCTGTGCAAAATGCACTGGAAAAAAAAAGTGTAATAGTGGGGCATTTTTGAACTGCAGCTTGTTTTTTGCTGGTGTACTGTCTTAAGCAGGATTTGGTATTTGTATTTTTGTGTTTCTATTTCATACTTAAAGTTGGGCTTCTGTGGCTGCGGCCACAAAATGTGAGAGCTGGGTGAAGATGCTGCGAGTGCTAGTGACAGAAAAGTTGGGAGATTAAGTTAATAGTGATGAAGAGCAGTCTGCTTCATCAGAATTTCATATTAAGAAAGTCATGGGGGCTTTCTCCTGTACTTTTTTGCTATAGGAAAAGTGAAAGTTACTCCACTTCAAGTGGTTCCAAATCCCACAGCCGCTCTAGGAGTCGCAGTGACTCTCCTCCAAGGCAGTTCAACCACACTTCTGCTTACAAAGGTTCCAAGATGAGAAGTTACAAGAAATCAAAAGACTACAAATACTCAGCACACAAACCAAGGAAATCCCGCAGTAGAAGTTCGTCGCGTTCCAGGAGCCGGTCCCGGGAGCGCTCGGACCATTCAGGAAAGTACAAGAAGAAAAGTCACTACTACAGAAATCACAGGCACGAGCGTTCGCGCTCCTATGAGCGAACGAGTCATCGCTATGACCGAGACCACCCTGGCCACAGCAGGCACAGGCGATGAGTAGGACAAAGAGCTCTTTCCTTTGGAATTCGGGGGAGCTCTTCCCTACATCTGATCTTTACAGCGTAGCGTTAATCTGGTTTATAAACCACTTTAGCTTGTGATGTCCATTTGGCTGCTAATTCTGTACTTTAATCCAAAGGAAATATGTGAACTGGATAGGATGATGTGGAAGACTTAATCTGATAATGTCCTAGTTGCTGTCTGCTGGAGCGTCATCCAGTAATACTGCGGAGTTTGCCTCTGGGTGTGCTCCCATTGCCTGCTTTTTAGTAATTTAAATTGTAGCACGAGGAAGTGTTACTTGGGATTTGCAGCCCTGCAAGCAGGGAGCTCCACGGCTCAGTAGATGATGGACTGTGATGAACAGTCCTCCCCTGCGGAACTAGAAGGCTCAGATGGTTCTAAAAACCATTGGAGTGGCTTGGTGCTAACAAAGCTGTCTTTTCATACTGATTCGACTATGTTGTACAAATGTAAGGTGACTTTTTTTAGAATTATGCCTATATTAGGTTATATATGTGTATATATATTTTGCAGTGTTACAGTATAGTATGGGAATTTGGCCTTACTAGCCTTTACACTTTATTCACAATGTAAATATGCATTTGTTTAATACAAGTGAAAGATATATACAGAAAATTCAAAACTTGAATTCTATCAAAAAGACTTGTGTAGAAAGTTCTGATAAATGTGAAAGTATTTAGCTCTGTGTATTGAAAGTAGTATATTTTTTATCCGTGCAATGCTGTGTGCCGGTCACCAGCTCATAATAGACATTTCCTATATATACATTCTATGTGGTTTGAAATTCTTTACTCAGGATCTTTGACACTCTGGAGTAGTAGTTTGTCAGTCTTCTTGCTTGTTGAGGAATAGAACATGTTTAAAAACAAAATGAACAAAAAAAAAAATCCCAGCCCAGTAGTATCAGTTCTAATGGTATAATCTGAGCTGTTGCTCTCATGCTCCCTAATTTCATTAAAGTATTTGATTTTTATATTAAATTACTTGATAGTAGTTTCTCATGAGCTGTATGCACCATGGTGCCTCCTAAGGAAAGAAGAAATCTGGTTTGAGTGAAGAGACAGCAGATTGTAGTTCACTTATTTCAGCTTCATGTGTGACATCCTGAGTGGGGTGTATGTCTTGCTGGAGGAGAGTACGGATGCAGTGTGTGAAATCGGTGCTTTTATTTAAGTTTGCTGCCATAGCTTCCAGGACTTGACTAAAAACGCCATCTGCTGGGTTGGTGTCCCTTGTCAGCAGAGTAAGATTCCTTAGTGGCTGGTGGTGGTTGCGCTTTGGATGCCTCAGGACGATAGTGAGGGGTAACACCCATCTGTGGGGCTTCACCTTAAATACTTTTCAACTCTAACTTTCTTATTTCTGCTTAGCTGCCTTTCCCAGCTGGGAGAGGCAGCAGATAGATGGAAAGTCAAAGTAGGGGAAAAAGGATACTTGCATGGAGTTGGGGTGAGTGGTTTTTAACTGGCCTGGCCTCCTCAGCAACCCCTGAAGAACTGAAGCAGTACTAAAGTAGCCAAAGACAAAATGCAGTACAAGGTAATTTAGATCCACCCAAAGTGCTTTTAATACCATCTGAAGTGACTGTTTTCTCCAGTGTTTCCCTTTTAAGGCTTTTTGATTTTTTTTTTTTTTTTTTTTTCCTATGTCGTACTACTGAGGCATTTGACCTGCTGAAGTAGCTGTTTGGTAATTGGGGTCCCAAAGGGACTGGGTGTCTCCCTGTTTAATTGCTGCATTTTGGCACTTAACTAACCTGCCTGCCTCTTACCCAGGTGCAAGGCAACATTAAAAATAAAAGTTAAGGGTGTAAGGAGGGGGGCTTCCCCCCTGGACCGTGTGCCCCTCGGTCCCTTTGCCGTAAATCGCCATTTTTCGAAGCGTTTCCCCTCAGCGGCCTCGTGGCTGCGGCCCCGGCGGGCGCCGCCGGGGGGCGCTGCGGGGGCGGCGGGCGGAAGTTCCGGCGCGCAGGCGGCGGCGGCGGGCGGGGATGGTGAGTGATGGCGGAGCCCGCGGGCCGGGTAGGAGCCGCGCTCGGGCCTCGGCCGCCCCGGGAGCTCCGCGCAGAGCCGGGCACCGCGCGGGGGCTGCGGCGGCCGCCGGCATCGCTGCGTGCGGTCACGGCCCGCTCCGGCCGCGCTGCGCTCCCTGGGGAAGCGCCCATTGCTGGGGCGGGGGGGAACCGCCGCTTGGGCCTGGACTTGCTTTGTTTTTTTCCTCAAAAAGCGCATTAATCTGCCGTGGAACGCCGCACTGTGGCGGTACGGGCTTGTGGACCAGGCCTCTCAGCAGAATAGCACCCTGTTTTGGTCAGAAAAGGAGTTTAGAGGATCTGAGCCTATGTGCCTTGAGTTTTAAATCTGGAGGAGGCATTTTGGGGTGTCAGGACAGCATGTTTGCCTTATGGAATAAATGTGTTTATTTTAACAGTCACTACTGAAGCTGGAGGAGTGGACCAGGTGAAAAAAAAATGTTAGTATCACGTCTGGCTTCCCAGTTAGTGAAGGCTTCACGAGTTGCAGGTAAGAGGATATTGTGCAACTTCTTTCTTGTTTTTATGGTGAGAAAATAATTGCTTGTAAACAGCTTCCTGTGTTTGACTGTATTGGCTGTAATGGGTGGTTCTGGAATGGAGCAGTGCTTATGTTGAGATAATGTCCAAGAATTCTGTCTCTTAAATGAAACTCTTTTCTTCTCCAAGGACACCTTTGGCCAAGGTCAGTCTCATCCGTTCTTTATTCTCATTCTGCATCTGCCAAGTACAGCACTCAGCCCTCTAATAAGAATGGAGCTCAGTCTCAGCAGTGGCACACGCAGGACCCTGACCTGGAAGAGATGCTGGTTCCCAGGAAACTCTCCATCAGCCCCTTGGAAAGCTGGCTCACAGTTAGATACTCTCTTCCTAAAGCAGAAATAGTCAATACTCAGGAAAAAGTAGATTATGAGCCTGTCCAGCAATATGACTGCCCAGCAGCTGATGTGGGAGCTGATGTGGAAGAAGGAGAAGGAACACTCGGCAACAAACTGGAATGTAAGAACGTTTTGAAGATCCGCAGGAGGAAAATGAACCGGCACAAGTACAAAAAGCTGCTCAAGCGGCGAAAGTTTGTGCGGAGGAGGATAAAGGAAGGCCGCAAGAAGAAACGTCAGGTAAGCTCAGGGTAGAGAGAAAAACAAACTGGCCTCTGTTCCCTTTAGGTAGGGGAGGAAAATTTCAGGTAGAATTGATTTTAAGGGAAAACAGCAGCAGCTCTGAGAGCTCTGAGCTCTCCAGTGTTTTGCTGTTTTTCTAATTTTTCATCTGGGTATCTTCAGAAATTAAAATTTAGAATATTTCTGTACTTCTAAACAGATGCATAGTAGCTGTGTGTGACTTTTCTTACATAAAAGTAACTTGTAAATGTCTAACGAAATAATTTTTCACATGTGTGATAAAGTAATGATTTACAACTTCCAAAATACCTGGGAGGTTGATTTAGGCTTAATTTCCTTCCTGTTATGTCAACATCCTCAAGTGGTTCCACAGAGCCACTGGAGAGAGAATCCTATTCTTTTGTCTAGAATCCATTCACATTTCTTAGCCGAGGGAGTAGGCAAACCAGGGCTCAAGTTCCTCATGTTTCAGATGTGTTTTCTGCAGTAAGGCTGACTGTATTTTGACAAATAGAATAGGATGCCTAGATTTTTTTTTTTTTTTTAAATGCAGATTATACTTGGATTATACAGGTAATTTGGACTGCTTTGGCAGTGACTGAATGATTTGCTATCACTTCTAAGCAATTTTTTTCTTCTTTCTGTTTCAGTTAAAGTTTGAGAAAGATTTGCAGCGCATCTGGAGAAGAGCTGGTTTGAAAAACCCTCCTGAAGGATGGCAAACACCCAAGATATTTTTGAAGAGCTCAAAGCGATAAAAATGCTTGTAATGAGTTTTGACATATAATTTTAATTAAAAAATATTTAAGCATACTTCTTTTAACTTTTTTTTTCTGAATGTGGTGAGATTAGGAGATCACTTTACGTCTTTAGTAAGCAGTTTTCTGAGGGCAAACCTGATGTGGATGTGCATTTCTCCCTCAAAAAGGTATTTTAAGCCATTTTGAGCAGTGTCTTGTGTGCAGTCATGTGCTGCTGTTCCTATCTGTGCCTTTGAGCACATAAATCTTTTAGACTGTAGCTGAATTTCTGAAGTTGCTGTTCGAGGTTAGACTGGATGGTATATGATTAAAAACAACTGGTTGTGGGAGATGAAATATGAAGTGAATGAAGTCTTCTGATTGCGTAACTATATAAAGCCCCAGCAATTAGAAAGGTTATGTTAAAAATGACCATATTATTTTATAGTATTATGAAATATATGCTTACTGTAGAAGACCTGCTATTTAGTAAGAGTTAATTAGAGAAAATTTGTTGAAAGGCTTACTATTTGCTAATGGCAAAAACTGCCTTTTGTCAGTCATAGCCCTTTTGCAATCAGTAATTTCTCCATGGTAGAAGAAAATAATGAAAGCCATGAAAAATATGGATATTTATTTTATATCCTGACATATATAACCCTTATATCTGAGTTCTGGTTTAGGTTCTGCTTTCCTTTCCTATAGGAGGCCATTAACATCACTTATCTATGCTTTAGTTCCTACTTCTGTGTCAATAGATAAATGTGGGGTGGACTGATGTTGGAGGGGAAAGATTTCTTAGGTTTATTCTGCAGCTCATTAGGAGAGTTAAGTTCAAAAGTATGTTCCTTTTATCTACTAGGAGCAGAATGATTGACTAAAGTGAAAAGGAGGAGGAAAAAACAAAAAGGCAAGCAAGCTGTGGAACTCATAGCTGCAAGGTGCAGTTTCATCTAGCTACAGGAAAGACAGGTGACTCGTAGCATATAATATAGTGAATGTTTTTGAGATTCTGTGTATTGCTTTCTGATGTAGCTAGCAGAAGCCTGTTTAAAATAAGCATTTTTGAGTGATGGGCATGGTAGCTTTGTCCATCTTCCTGTTGTCCTCTCTGCAACCAGAAAATATCTGCTGCTCTGTGGATAGATGGCAGTAAAGACACAGCCTGTGAAACTCCTGAGGACCAGTTGCAGAAGCTCTCTGGATCTTTCTGTAGCTATTTTAAGGAAAACGTACACTGAGCTTTAAAAATCGATTAATCTGGCCAGAGAAGTGTTGGCAGCATGAGAACTGTGGTGGAATCCTGTATTTTTTTCTTTTTTGTTTTGCTTAATAGCATGCCTGGCATTTTTGTTCTTTGTTTCACATATTCCACTGCAAGTGACTGCTATTATATCACAATCATTTTGTTAGGGTATCTCAAGTGCAAGTTTCTCCTATGTAAACTATTTTATTAAATGGTATGCTTTCTAAATAGTAATCTAGCCCTCTAAATGGTAATCTACTAAGTATAGTCATTATTTTTACATCCATTATATCTAATTACACAACCATATATGGAAGTCTGGAAAAACAGTGTAGGTTACAAAGGGCTTTGCAAATCAGCCCTAGGAGGTTACTCTACAATTACATTCCAGCCTTACTCATCTAAATGCCATATTGCTGAAGTACCTCAAAGCATGTTTGAGGATTTATATTTTCTTTCTGTAGTAGATACTGCAAAGACTGATGTGTCACTAACCAGGTAAGATACAGGGTTACATGGTTTAATTCTTGACCAGGTGATACAATTTTTTTACTTGATTACTTTTACTTTTCTCACTTTGCTGATTAGGGTGAATGAGATAGCCAAATAGATCCTGTTTTTCTTCTATAGGGGGAGCATCAGTACACAATATTCAACGTACATATGAAGTATGTAGTTACAGCAAAAAAAGCGCTGTAAATAGGAAAGGTTTGATTTTTATCATTCTGAAAATATTTAAGGTTTGAAGGTTTCTCCTTTATCTCCCTGTTGTTTTGCTGTTCTGAGAGGAAATGGTTGAACATCACCAGGAGGATCCTAAGTAATTTGTGCTCTATCACAGGCTGGAGATACCCAGTGAAGACTGATTTATATTTGAAATTGTTCCTGACAGCCATGGCTCCAGAAAGATCTCTCAAAACTGGAACCTCTTGGGGAACTATAGGGCATTGCTCCCACTATTACTGAGCGACCTTTTTATAAGAATTATTAAAAATTCAGGAAGAATATTGTCCCATACTTCCTAAAGAGAAACAATGCATCTTTGTATGCATTTGTCCTCTTCAGTTGTTTAATAAGCAGGTTTTTGTGCAGCTCGGGTAGGTTTCATGCTGATGGGTGTCACTGCTGGATGTGTCTTAGTCTGCAGAGGACTTGGCACCCTGGGAGTGTCTCAGCATTTGAGGCCCGAAACTGCTCACAGATTCATTGCTTTTAAGCCAGGGCTGCTGAGTCCTGAGTTGGCACACGAGCTGAAAAGCAATAACTTGGCATTCCTAAGGTTTGTTTTAAAGGAATTAACAAATCATGGCAGGGTGCTTTTGGTTGAGCTCAGTGACTAGCCAGTGAGGAATCAGTTAAGTCTGAAGAATAAGCAGTTGTTGAAGAACGTGCCAAAGAAATAACAGTAAAAGGGGCTAGAACTGTTACGGTCAGCAGTGCGGTGTGTAAGCAGCCCTGGGTTAGTCACCAGCCCTGCTCCCTGGGTGCTCTGGGTCAGAGCCGTTTCCTTTGCTGGCAAAAGGTTTTTGCTGCCCTGAGCAGCAAGGGAGCCAGGGAGGGGACCTCTACCTGGAACAGTGTCACCACAGACATCCTGGAGGCAGGAGCTGTCGTTGTTCACGGGCAGCTTCCCCCAGGCTTTGCGGGCCTTGAGTTGGCTTCCCAGCTCGTCCAGATTGTTCCAATTATGATCCAGAAGATGTTTCTACAGATGATCTTTTCCCTTGCTTCCCTTGCAGAGATCTGAATGGCCATCCTCTGGAGAACACTGAATGTCTAGTGTTTGTCTTGTGTGATGTGGGAGAATGACCCACATGCCAATTTTATTTTTGGCATGCTGCTATCTGTAAGACACTTCACTGTTGGCCATCAGAAGGTAGGACAGAGCTAACTGTGTCCTACTTGTGATAATACTCCCCATTCATTGGGAAGGAGAGGGTTGTATCCTTCAAAGACAGGAAAGGCTTCCCCTCGTGGGCAGTTTGTGCAGAGACCTGATACTGTGAAAAGAAATCAGGCAGAAAATCATATCTTAATATCCCTGCACTGGATCCACCCTCTGCTTGAGAGATTTCTAATTGAAATTAGGCTGGGGATTGGGAAGCAGAGCAAATAAAAATCTACCTATGTAGTTTTCAGTGAGAGGACAGAGGCAGCAGTGTAGGATATGGATGTACTACTAGGCTGACATGCAGCTGGTCTGGGTTGCATTTATAGGCAAAAATATGCCCAGAGCATTTGATTTCTAGAGGAGGCAAAGGCAGCAGTGCTCTGTTTCTGTCGCATAAAGTTAAGGAGTCTGGGTCCTCCAAAGGCTGGATCTAAAGCAAATACACAATTCACATGTGGGCTACTCTTGCAATGTGGGGTTTTACAAGTTGTCCAAATACCATGTTTGTCTACCTAAATTTGGCAGCAAGCTTGTATTGCGTTGTGGAAGGCAACCTCCTTTCAGATGGAGTATTTTTATTTTAAACAGTGGCCTGAAAAACTGAGGTAAATAATAAAACTGTTGGAGGCAATCTTTCAGCACAATTTTTAGAGCTAAGCTATTAATTTTTCTACTCTTTCGTAGTCATTTCTGATCTCAAAATATGATACAGTGCCTGGAATGCCACTGGTTGATTACTTTAGGCAGGCCCAAGAGATGAACTGCAATTACTGTGGGCAGTGGAGTCCCCCTTCAAAAGCTCCGTGTGCCAAACCCTGTTCCCATGTAGAGCGAGACCCAAAGATGTGGTTTGAGGCACAAAGCTGATGGTCCTAAAGTGGCCTCTTAAGTGGCATCTCTCAGTTAACGTGTCCCCTCTGTGAGTTCTTGCAGGGCTGCTGGCACTTTGCAGAAACATGGTGCTGTTTTCTTGTGGTTTGGGTCTTTTCAAGGTTGAAGAAATGTGACCGAGCGCTGCCTGTGTGGGCGATTGCTGGAGAGCCCCTTTCTGGGGAAATGCCCTGCTTGGGCGCTGTGCTAGCACTAAATTGGGGCTCTTCTGATCACTGTTGTTAATTTTGCTCTAGCATGGGAGTTTAGCAGGTGGCTATTTTGAGACATGCAAAAATAAGGAGTTGGACAGGGCAGTTGCAATTACGGAGGCAAAGCCTGTTTATGTGGATCTTCTCTCTGGCTTCAGAGCTGGGATGAAGAGGAATGCAGAATGGAGTCGCTTCCTTGGACCAGGCTGCTGCTTAACTGAATGATGGGATCCAGGTTTGCTCATTTGGTGCCTCTTTTCAGCCCGTGTCCTGTTTTATTTGTTTTTCTGGAACTTAGAAACTTTAGGAGCTTTATCCAGATCATTCACCAACAGACAGGAGTAACAAGGTGGAATGTCAGTGCTCAGCACTGTTGCTTTCTCATTCCTTTAGACAAACACATCGGCTGGGTGAAAGTTCTCAAAAGTGACCTGATCCCTCTGTCATTTCCTCCTCTGTCTTAGTGCTGTCTCCCATCTGCTGAATTGGACCCGGACTAAATCTCTATCCCCTGGAGGGGGGCCTGGTGGTTTCAGTGTAGCCATGGAAAAGCCAAGATCCACAGAACTGCTGCTCCTGTGGGAGTGAGTCAGTCCATCCCGTGCCATAGACTGCCTGTCTGCCTCCTGCACTTGATATTCAGGCATTAACTTAGGAGGTCTCATTAGACTATACAGATTACATCTGAGTGCCTCCAAAATTAGCAATCAGCAGCTTTTCAGGAGCCTCAGGAAAATCTGCCTGCTTCCCAGCAGCGTGCAATTGCTGGCTGCTGCTAGGGACCTCAGAGGGAGGTTAATGTGTGCATATAAACACACAGAGCCAAGTCCTGAACTCATGACTGATGGTAACTCCAGTGCTCAGATAGTGTGTGTTGTGATTCTGAGCCCGATAGCTGCTTTTTTTAATCCTGTATGTTGATAGCACTGCTGGCTTGCTCTTGTAGTAGGTTGGGAGATAGTTAAGTATTTTAAAGGGGGAAAAAATATATTTTTCACTGTTGTCTCCTCAGAACAAGCAGGAGGCAATGACTGTTGCTCTTCCGAGGGAGTTTGGATTCTGGAAAAATCAGAGAGGCACGAGGAGTGCAACAGCCGCTTCCAAGTTAAAAATCATGGTTCTGACTAATGTATCTTGTCTCCGAGCTGCGTGTGTCATCGAAGCTTTCCCGAGGTGACACACGGGAGGAGGTTTCGTGCAGCGCTGCCCTTCGCTCGGCTTCCTCGCGGTGCTGGCAGTTGATGTGCGTGAGTCCTCGCGTCGGCCAGGACTTCCCAGGCCTCCTGAGCAGACTGAGACAGCAGCCTGGGATTAATGTGCTACTAGGCTGACACGCAGCTGCTCTGGGTTGTGTTCCTGATTCTGCCACTGATTTGCTGTGACCTCCCGTGAGTCACTTCCTCTTGTGCAGCTTGTCTCACTGCTGCTCCTGTTTGTCTGACTTTCCCTACCAGGAGCTGCCAGAGCAGCGTTTGCCTCTCTGGAGCATCTGAACGTGATGCCACCAAAAAAGGAGGACCCTTGCAAAGATGAATAAGGGCTGCTTTCCATCAAAACGGGTGCTTAAATACTGTGGCATCCAAAGGTACTGGATGAGAGGAACCAGTGAGCTGGAGAGGTGCTTTGTGGCAAAAGCAGCAGACAGGGCTCTTTACACCTTACAAGGACAGAGGTATTGGAAGAGCACACACATGCACAGATCATTGGATTCAGTAAGTCTGCTTGGGTGCTCTAAGTCCCACATTGTGCAAATCTTGGTCTTTGCTAGGAAAATTGCAAAGCTCAGTGTGTTGAGCAGAAGATTAAAAAAGTTTGAAGGTTCCATCCAACCAAATATTGTAGGTCCTTAAACAGTTTTATTATTACTGTATATGCACACACCGTGTGTATGAATTTATACTTAATTTTGGCACATAGGGGAGTACAAGGGGAAAGAAGGGGATAAAAAGACAAAAAGAAAGTGGGAGGCAGAAAATCACCTGACCTGACCAGACCCTCAACTCGTCATTCTGAGGATGCCCTTCAGAAAAGGGATATTGGTGTTTTAACACTTAGAGGGAGCACAAAAGAGAACATTATAACATCAGGCCTGTAGGAGAAGCCACTGCTCTTGCATGCCTAGAATAATGACATACTTCACTTGACAACCCTGTCATTGCAATTGGGTTTCAGTTTTGCTTTTTTAGTTCCCAGCTCTTGCTGCAAGTTAGATAATTTCAGGCTTGCTTATGGGATTCATTGCAGCTGAAAGGTTTATTTTAATGAGAAAAGCTTTGCAACCAAATGAAGCCTCCTGAGAAACATGGACCCTCTGGTAATTCACATCAATCTGTGTTGCACTGTTGTCTGCCATCAGCAAAAATAACAGTAATGGGTTCCTGCTACCCCCATCAGGCCTTTCTCAGAAAAGGGGGGTGAATATAGATATGTATTCATCCTGCTTATGTTGATATTTAGTGTTCATATTTAGGACATATTAGTAACCAAAAAAAGGGTTACTTAACCAATTCCTGCTGAAGGATAGATGGTGTTAGTGAACTGCAGTTCTCCTGCCTTTCCCTCTTTGCTGTTTCCATGCAGAGCTCTGTTTGTGCTTATGGTTTTGGTCTTGCTTGTGGCTTTTGCCATTCTCTGTCAGCACCTTCGTTCCAAGCTGTTTTCTTCCACTTTACTTTCCAGTTTTGTGAGTGACGCTTGTTTCTGCTCATGTGCAGACATTTTCTGCTTGCAGTGGATCACGGCAGAGTGCGATGGTTGCTGTATTTAGAGAACATCCAAGTAAGTTGTCAATAATATAAACTGGAATGTTGACACATCTGCCCATGGCCTTGCGCTGGAATTTGTGTCTTCATGTCAACACGGTGCTAATTCTGTCATTCCTTGTTAATACTTTGCATTTGTTATAATTGTGAAAATGGGGCAGAAAACAGAGATTCAGGGCACCTTTTTACATCACACCTTCTTTCGTGTCTGATATTTGCTCAATTTTCCAGATTGCTGATCTTCAGTCCACATTTATTGGGAGGTCTTCCAGTGTGGTCTACGGCCATAGAAATGGAAAACGTTGCAATGGAAGTGAGCAGGGAGAACCAATTTCCTGATAGATGTGGCTTGTGCCGTATCGTTTCCCACAAGCCAATTAATCTTGTGACCCCTGTGCTCTCTTTTGGCAGGGATTTTTTTTTCCTACTCACCAGCACTTCCAGCTGAACTAGAGTTGACTCAGGCAACAGAAAAGTCTTTCTTCTCCCTGCCAGCCTGAGCTCTGTTGAGGACAGCAGGTGAAAATTAAAAAACAACTTGTTTTGGTGCTGGTGGTTACCTCCCCTTGCATGAAGAAAGTCACATTTTTGGACAGGCTTTGTGGTCAGGGCAGGCAGTTAAACTAGCATTCTTGTTTGAGAGTCAGTACCCAAACTGCCACTGGAAAGGAGAATGGTTAAGGAACGTGGCTCAGGCTAGGCTGGGAGTTAAAAAGTGAGGGCAAGGCAAGGATCTGTGAAATTCCCTGGTGTCCTTATCCTTCTCTGGGCCTGCAGCTCCTCCTCTCTCCTCCCACTGGGTTGTTTTCTTTAGGGGGCAGCAGTGGTTCAGCCTGGCCTTGGCTTCGCTCACTCAGGAAGTTGCCTATTCGTGACAGCAGCAACCGCAGCATCTGCCCCATGCGGGAAGCCCTGGAGTGGGCAGTAACCTCTGCAGTGCCAGAGCCAGGGGCACAAAGGCAGAGGAACCTCCTGGAAGCCCCAGCCAGGGTTTGAGCAGAAACAGAGCAACAGGAGGGTGGATTTGCTGTCTGCACGGTGGGAGCAGCCTCTTGCTTTCCAGGCTGAGGAGGTTGCTGACCAAGAGGTTCTCAGATCAGAGCCTTTTATCTAGTTCCCTGGCCTCGCACGCGGCAGGAAAGGCTCCTTCTTCCATTGCACTCGACCTGCTACTGAGACACAGCACATCAGTTGCTGTAGATGAGAACAGTCTCTGTTTCCATATGCACAGAAATGATCTGAGACTCTGGCAAAAAGTCTGCAGTTTAGGGATGTGGAGTAACAGGAGCCTCTGCCCACAAGGGGTTATCGATAATGCAAATATCTGGGCTTGTGTTTTCTGCAAGAGGGTTGCAAATGGACTGGAAGTGTGAATGTATAGGCATGGTTTAGCTGATGAGTGTGGGAACCTGGGCTGTGAATGTTAATGTACATCACAAGTGAAGAAAATTGCCAGACTTGCCAGACTTGCAGTAGAAATCTCAACTGCCTCTGAAGAGTTAATGGGTTTCAGATATAGGCCTGACTTTTGTCTCCTTTCCTTTACTTTTAGGAAGAGCTGCTAGAGCTGCCCATGGTGAGGCAAAACAGCCTTCTGCAGAGCCAGGCTCCTCGCGTAGCTCAGCCCTCATACAAGGCCTTGGAAACAGAAGGTCAAAACTCAGCTCAGTTTTCTGTGTTTGGGCCTCTTTATTTGGGAACCTGCACCCAATTTTGGAGTGTTTTGAGGCTTTATGTTCTGGTTTCTTTTGCCTATGCTGCCCTAAGCTTATGCATATTTAGCTCTTTGTCATGAGTATTCTTTTGCTGGGATAGCTGTTGTTAAGCTTTTGCTTACAAATCACAGTCCAGGGAGGAAACCTTGTTTTCTAAGTTCTTTTGAGACTTAAGCTTAAAGTAAAACCAGATGAGGAGACAAAGATCAAAAAAACACTGAAGGCAAGAGAATAAATTCAGTTTCAGGCAGACAGCTGGATGAGTGTCAAACAAAGGAAGGAACAGCTGGATCAAGTAAAGCACAAGCAAAATTAGTTCCATCCCCAGAGGAGGAGAAAGATTGTTTCTGGAGCCCGGAGCTGAGCGGGACTAACTTAACCCAATGAAACTCCTACATCAAAGTCGGGGCAGAGCAGAAGTTCCCAGAGGGAGGGGACGGGGCCAGTGTTTGGAGTAATTGTGCGGAGGGAGAGGAAGGAGGAGGAGTGTGAGGAGGGGGCGGAGGGCAGCGAGGGGAGGTGGGGAGCTGGAGGTGGAGTAATTCAGCAGAATATGAGCTGCTGTCACGGCTCTCGGGCTGTAAATTGATGAGATCATAGTGTTTTCAAGTTACCAAAAAAAAGTATTTGACTTGTTTTTCGAGAGAGGCAGAAACACGGAGAAGCTGAAGAAATGGAGCAACTAGCAAAACTCCTCCTGTGGCAGCTCTTGCTCCAGCAAAGTAAGCTCCTAGCTGGTTGTCACCCTGGGATTTGTCTTTTTCACCTGCAGAGGACTGGTATGGAAGTTATCTGGGAGGCTTTGAACCGTCATCTTTGTAATGATTTATTCAGATTCCCAAATTACCTGGGATTTGGACTGCGGGTAGAGGAAATGTTGGATTTCTTCTGGCTTTTGGGGAGGGAAGGAAAGAGGAATGTTTGGGAACTCCACTCAGCATGTTTGTGCTTTATTTTTATTATCTATCCTTTACCTTGCTCAGCAGATTCAAAAACGATGGGAATTGAGCAGGAGTGCAGTAAGGCTTGGGTAGGGGTTAGATTTATGTGATTCTGCTTTTGAGAAACAGACAACTGAAGACTGAGGGTGTTCGGGAGGAGGAAAACGTGAGGTTTTTGTGCTGGCAGCATGAAGACAGGAGTTGTTGTGAAGGAGAGGTGCAGGGAAGGGCTGGGTTTACCGCAGCAGAGTGGCCCAGATGCCCTTTATTGCAGCTTTCTGTGAGGGCTGAGAGCAGATCCTGCGTCCTGAGAGGCTGAGCCCGAGCTGGACGGAGATACCCCAGTGAGGGAGCGGATGAAGGGAGGAAGATTGAGGACACGGCGTAGATGTGCAGCAAGGCAGCGCTGCTGGAGGCACCTGTGATCAGGCAGCGATTCCAGCTCGGAGCTGTGCGGGAAGCCTGGCAGGTGCTGACGGGAGCAAGGAAAGAGGGAAATTCTGGGGGTGACCCCCCTGCTCTCCACAGCCCTGGTGAGGAGAGGCTGCAGCAGCCAGCTAAGCCTCCCAGATGTCCCTCAGTGCCTAGATGGAGCGAACCTGGATCTTCTCACTCTGCTCCCTGATGAATCTCGTCTCTCATTTCCCATTTTTGCAGTGCCTGGAGACAGGGTTAACAATAGGGTAGGATCAGTCATGGGGGTAGAAGGCAGCTCGGGAAGCGAGTGTGTGTTGTGGGGTTGTGCTTGGAGAAGGAAGAGAGGCCGCGGATTGGAGCTCGGAGGCCCCAACCAGCCCAACCGCTTCCTCGTGCGGTTCGGGCCTGCGGCAGGACCAACAGGTTGGGTCGCTGTGGAGCAGCGGGAGAGCTCGGCACGGGCACCAGCTTCCCACCTGGGAATGGAGCATCCCTGGCAGACGTTTCTGGGAGTCTTGCAGAGATGCCCGTCCAGATGCCAGCCATGATATCAGACCCAAATTGGCCTGGGACATCTAGGCCCTTTAATATTCACCCAGATGGTCCCCTCTGAAGAACCACCCCACCCTCAAGTGTTAATCTCTTGCAGGGAGGAACTGCTCTGTGTTTGGAATGGCAGCGCAAACTATTCCACGGGCCCGAGGCCAACACAAAGTACATGAGGCAGAGAAGTGTTTACGAAGCCGAGCTAATATCTGAGCTGTCTGTGAGAGAGTCGGGGTGAGTCCGTGAGGGATCCTGCCTGCGCAGAGGCCGAAATGGCGCTGGGTTTCTTGCGCAGACGGAAGGTTTCTCCCTCTGTGCTGAGGCAGCACATTCCTGCTGCTTGCCGGCTCCCAGACGTGCTCCTACTTGCAGCGAGGTGTCGGCGTTGTTGGGAGCAGATGGGTGGTTAAGGGCTCTCCAGTCCTCACGTGCTCTTTCAAAGGCAGAAACCTCTGCTGCTGAGAAACCTGGCCCAGCAAGATGCTAGAAATAAAGAAATAGAAAGATTTAGGAAAAAAAATCGCAGCTCAGGGCCTGTCTGGATCACCAGTTGACTTTGTAGAAAATTTTGTTTTTGCTAAAAATCTCAGGCTTGCAGTTCTGGACCAGCAGGAGCGGATGGCAAACGGGAATGTCCAAGCACGGCGCTGTGGTGTTTGCACTCCCCTCAGGATGAGCCCGGACCTTATTCCTGGTCACTGGTCAGCAGACCAAGAGGAACTGCTGCCAGGAGAGAGCTGAGCTCAGTGCTGCTGCTGCTGCCTTCCTATTACTGTGCCCTGAGCCACCATGACCCCTTAGATACTGTGTCAGCTCCCTGAGGAGCCGGGCTGGAACCGCTGCTGTTCTTCAAAAGCAGTTGGAGACAGTTCAGGAGCAGAATCTTGGAGTTTGGGCTGATTGAATGCCCCTGTAGAGCCTCTATTCAATCTCCTACATAGGGGCTGCCATCAGGAAGATGAGGTATCTGCTGCTTGCGTGGTTCCTGAATAACGAGTCCTTTCTCCAGGACTAGGATCCTAGCGAAGGGTGATGTTGCCTCCCACTTAGAGAGAAAAAGAAGCCGGGATGGATCAAGGGGAAGGTGTGAGGAAGACCTTGGAGCTGAGCTTCCTCAGGCAGGCAGGGATGGTCCTTTCAAACTGTGCCTGCTGGGATGTGTCGTTTGTTTTTCCAGGGATTTTTTGGTTTGTTTTCTTTCCTGATCACCACTAACCTGGACTTCAGCAGTGCTTATTGTCTTGTAAGATGCTGATCCAGGCAGCTCGTCCTGGGTCTGCTAAATCCCATGGCAAAAACTTCTTCCCGAGCTCAGCAGAAGCCCTGCAGTTAAAGCTGGTGGGATGGTGTCCTGTGGAGCGTGTGCTCCTCTTGGCACCCAGGCTGCCAGTTACGATGTTTGCAGAGTTTCTTCTTTTGTTCTGCTACAGCTCTTCGTTCTCCAGCGTCAGGCAGGAGCTTAGTGATTTGTGACACGGCTCCTAGCTGTGAAGTTGTCCCTGTTTCCTCTGAGGACATAAGTGACAGTATCTTCAGGCAAGGCTTGAGGGGCATTTTCCCCTTTAAACTGCTCCTAGGACTCTGCCTGGAGAGTTTTGAGGATGAGAAATGTTTTTTTGCAGAAACTGGGGCTAACAGCCCCCTTCTCCTTAGCCTGCTGGATTTTTTTTTTTACCTAATTATTTATTTGAAAAGTGAATGAGATCCAAGAAGCGAGACCTGGCTGTGTATTTTACTGGGGATTAGGAAGCTGTTGCAGACTGCTTTTCTATTTCTACATTGTGGGTCCAGTTCAGTACTTCAGGATCTTGCTGAAAGGCAAGCTGAATTGTACAGAATATATTGGGGCAGTGTGTTGACCTCTCCATGCTGTTTTATAAGTGTGTGCATTACACAGAGGTAGGTGGAAGTGATTATCCTGCACATGGGACTACAAAATCTTAAGATGAAAACTAGAGGGAGTTCCGAGTTGTCAACTCTTAAGGCATTTGGAGATTTGGAAGCTCCAGGTCGTGGAGTCTGTGATTACAAAAGACACCAATCTTTCAATAAAGGCATAAATAATCCTTGAGTTTACACTTGCAGGCTGGGAAGTGTGACTCACCAAAATAGTTTGTTTGCAGCTGACCAGCATGACTGGGGGGTTTGTCTCATTTGTGGATGCAGGTGGGGACTCGCATAGCACAAGCAGGAGGCTGGAAGGAGGAGGTAGCTCATTCCATAAAAAACGACTGTCTCCTGTCTAGGCTCTTGAAAGTCCGTTGTTTTAACTGGCCTTTTCTGCAGGTATAAAAGGGACCAGAGACACTCGGCATTCCTTAGTTCGGCACAGCTGCTGCTTCCTCCTTTGCCTTGCAGATTTCCCATGGCCCTAGTAAACGCTGCCTTTCCCTTCCTTCCCTCTCAATCTTTGGCTCTTGGCTGCTGTTTCATTTTCTTTTGATATTTCCACCTACCACTTGGAGATTTTAAATCCCTCAGGGCAGACTTTAGACCCACAGCTTCTGTCCAGAAAGTCTGTGCGAGAGGCTGCACAGATGTCACAACAACCCCTTTCTCTCGCACGTCTCCTCTTTGTTCTGAGCCCAGACAAACTGCCAAGCTCTGGATGGCTGTTGTTCTAGTGCACGATGCCACCGCAACCTGCAAATCCCGCGGATATGAAGGACAGGGCTAGGAGGAGCCGGGAGTCTGGAATGTAGTTGTCAAGTAGGTAAGAAACAGGAGCTGCTCTGCTGCTTATTAAAGCAAGAGCTTTAATAGCCAAATGAAAAAGCTTCCACAGCCCACAGACAGCTTTTCTCACCTAATGATGGTGCAGCCGCTGCCTTGCAGAGAGCTGCCTCTGGAAGGGCTGCGAACAGCCCCCTGGCAAGGGGCTCTTGGTGGGATAAGGAGCTGGGACCTCGTGGTCAGCACTAAAACCCCCTGTGGGCAGCGGTGCTGGGGCTGGTTCAGGGCTGGGGCAGGCGGCAGAGAAGGCCCGGGGGAAACCCTTGTAGCTTGTTAGATTTATGGGGCAGCCTCATCAAGGCCTTTGGAGGCCTTTGGCCTCCATATTTTTTACATTAAATTTCAAGAGGAAAAGGAGAGAAGTAAACGCGTTCCTGTTGCTCAGCCAGGAAAGGATGTTTCTGGAGCAGGAAATCACTCGGCTTGGAAGTGCAAGGCAGGCAGCTCCCAGCACACGGAGCAGCGTTCCCGTTGGGATACAGCCTGCCAGGTGACAGGCACAGGCGTTGCACACGCAGACACGCTGTTCTGAGCTGGTGCTGTTGTGCTGAGGACTGGCTGTCTCATCACCCGAGTGTTGTGAGACTGACTGTGCTGAAGGCTATAAAACACTTTGGATAACTTGAAGGGAAGGCAGCTATAAAACAGCTTTATATAATTCCTTTATTGACCTAAACTAAATCTCAGCCCTGGTCGCCAGGGACAAATGCTGGCAACTTATCGGATTCTATCATCAGGATTTTTGTAGTGTGTTAAAGACCATGAAATGATGGGAATGCAGTGGCTGAGCGTAATGTCTCATTCTTATATCCAGAGCTGTCCTGGCTTTATCCCAGGAGCTTTTTCTTTTGTGTTGCTGAGACTATAGATACAGGAAAAAAAGAGTTACACTTGGAATGTCTTTAGGCAGAGAGGGCTACTCATTTTTATTCTCTGGTTTCACTGCCTTGTGTTTTGTGATAGGAAAAGGAAAGGAAGGAGAGTTTATTCTCAGCCCATGCATTGAGGGTGTGGTTAAAGTAGCCCCAATCTGGAGTTAATTTATTCCCTTTTGAAATGAATAAATTCCAGGGCTGAAGAAAATACGCTCTTTGTTGGGAGGACATTGTGCCTATGACATTAGCAGGACAAAACGTCTAATTATCTTGTTGGGACCCATTTGGGCCTGGCTGCTTAGGGAGATGACTGATATCATTGTGCCGGGGCTCTGAATTGGGCTGCGTGATGCCAGGAGCCCTCCCAGCCCCTCCTACACAACAGGCAGGAGCAACCGGGCCGCTGAAATGCAAAAAGGAAGGTGGTGTTTAATGTCTTGCAAAATTCTTCCTGCACAGATGTGAGTCAGGTGGGTTGGAGAGAGCTGCAGAGAACTACAGTGTCAGCAGGCAACAAATGTGAGGGGAAGGTGCTCTGCATGCTCCCCAAACCCGCAGGGATCCGCTCAGCAGAGCCAGGTATCCGGGTCAGGAGTGAAGGGAATGAGCCCAGTCCATTGCTCCTTTGGCAGGTGCGCTCAGCACCCTGAATTCCCTAAAATTCCCTTACCTGCCTTAATCCCTGCATCAGCTGCACAGGAGCCTGAGCCTCTGGGCTTTAGCACAATGTGTTTGTTAAATAAGGATATTAACAGAGAAGGGAGGAATAGATCCACTCATAACAGAGGAGATGGCTGGTGCTGAGGATGCATTAATATTTTTTTCTTCTGTTGTAATGTTCTTTTTATCTTCTTTGGCAGGTTCTGTTGTTAACTTATATTCAGGTGAGTGACATCTTCGTATCTACCTGTTTTTTTGTGATTAAGAGGGAAAAATGAGAAAAAAAATCCCCAATTTCCATGATATACAATGGGAATTTCATGGCTGATTTTAATAGGCATGGGCTAAGTATGCCATGAGCAGGTGTCTGATATAACAGGAGGTTGGGAGTAGGAAGTGTAGGTAGTCAAGTCACCTTTAGGGTCTCGATAACAGATGTTTGGCCTTGTTTTCATTGCATGAAATGAGTGTTTTTATTGACTTTCTACTGTACTTCTCCCTGACAAAGGCCCATGTTGGTCTCCAAAGTTATTTTCCTTTGGGTGCGAGCTGTGCAGAGGTTCTCGAGCAGCAGGGTCCTGCCGCAGTGCCTCCTTCCCATGCCCCTCATCTCCCAACCCGCGTTTCTTTCCTCATCCCGGCCCTCAGTCCCCGCAGATGCCTCCAACCCGGAGAGCGTCGTGGTGTCCGTGCTGAACGTGAGCGCCGCGCTGGGCTCGCAGGCCGTGCTGCCCTGCAAGAGCTACCGCATGGTGTGGACGCAGGACCGCCTCAACGACCGCCAGCGCGTCGTGCACTGGGACCTCTACAGCAGCTACTACGGGGACAACAAGGTGGAGAGGCTCTGCGACATGTACTCGGCCGGCAAGCAGCGTGTCTACAGCTCCTACAACAAGGGCCGGATATTTATGCCCCAGAACGCGTTCACGGATGGCAACTTCTCGCTGGTTATCAAAGGTACCAAGCAATATCCCTTTTTGTCTTGCGTCCTGTAGAGAGGAAGCTTTATGACTAAGTGAGCTCCGTGTTCCAGTGCAGGTAGCTGTTTTTCAGAGTGCTTTTCCGTCCCCAAAATCAGCATATCTGCAGCACCGGCAGCAATGTTTTTTTTTCTCCTTTGGAATAATTGTTTTCAAAAACGAGCTAATAACAGTTCATTGCCTGAAAGCCACTTGGGCTCTTTGTGGACCTCTGACTGTGTCTGAACTGTGAATTCAAGGGTACCGTTTTGCCTTAGCTAAACCATTCCTGCTCTTAGCTAATCTTCAATCAGCTTTATTCTTCCTTCTGTTAATATAAATATGTACCAAGCAAGAGTAAGTAAACTGGATGAGATATAATATTGTGTCGGATTCTTTTATGCCCTTTTGTATCCAAACAAGCATTTGGGCTTCAGCCTAAGTGACAAATGTAATCTTTGCCTAAGCCTGAAACATTCTGCTTCCCGTCTCTTCTCTGTTGTGCTAGATGTTGCAGAGAGTGATGGAGGGATATATTCCTGCAACCTTCACCATCACTACTGCCACTTATATGAAACTGTGAAAATCCAGCTGGATATCACCAAAAAAGGTAGGTGTGGTAAGCAGCAAATAGCCTGTTTGTGTAGCCTGTCCCCGGTTGGGACTCCAGGGCCATCAGGGCTGTGTTAGTTCACAGCGTGCCTTGATTGCTGATTCGGGCAGGCCTTGCTGTCCTGCAGTGTCCAAGTGGAGCAGTGTGGGTTTAGGGTCCTGCTCAGGTTTTCTCAGCTGCAGGTCCAGGCCACAGGTGCTGCAAGAATCCTGTGATGTGTCAGGAGACGGTGGTGCTCACGGGGTGCTGTCTGCAATCAGACTCACCGAATTTCAGAAGCTTATTTGATGTGTGTCTATGAACCTCACTTCTTTCTCCTGGCCTGTGCCAGGCAGTGCAAAGAGGCCTTTAATTTAAATGCCTAAAGTGGGTAGCCTGGTTAGTCTGTTATTGCTGCAGCAGTAAAACATTGCTCGCAACATGGGTCACCAGTGGGGTTAGCCCCAGAGATCTCCTCGTAGCTCCCTGCCCTTAGCCCTGGAGCTAAGGAAAGGTGCAGAGGTGGCTGCATCTCGGCTTCAGCTCTGGCCCTGAGCTTTAGCAGCTCATCTAGATCAACCTTCACGTGCTGGGGAGCTGAAGGGCTGAGCAGCCCGAGAGCAGAGCAGAAGTGTTGCTGCTGCTGCTGTTCTGACAGCATCGCTGCAAAAAACACCCAGCCCGGCCTGCGAGCCTCGTTCTGCTCATTGATGTTTTGGTTCTTTTATTAATCCTCCGCAAGACCAGAATGCAGAACCGTGCTCCTGGGCTCCTCCAGCACTTGGAGCATTTGTGGGCAGAAAAGCATTTCCTGTACAGAGCCTGCGTAAGCTGTCTGGGCAACTGGGACGCACAGAATCCTGGAGCTGAAATCTGTTATTCTCATTCCGTGCTTAGTCTGGACAGAAAACACTTCCTGCTTGCTGAAGCTGGAGACAAACCCCAGTCATAAAGATGGTCTGTTCAATTCCCTGATCTAGGATGGGGAAGATCTATGTGTGTTTCCTTCTATACTAACCCCGGAATTGAGTGTGAACAGAGCATGTCCCCCCTTGGAGATCCCTGGTGGGGATGTGCTGTGGGAGTGCAGGCTGGAGAGCAGCCTCAGCTGGGTCTTGGTGTCCCTAAGCAGAGGGCACGCGTGTGGGGGCAGAGGGCACACGTGTGGGGCTGCGTGTACCCAGGTAGCACTCGCTGTCTCACAGGCAAGGAGGCCAAGCAGTACTGGGACGGGGAGAAGGCCGTGCTCGTGGCCCTGCAGGGCAGCACCGTGACGCTGCCCTGCGTGAACCGCAACCACATCTGGACGGAGCGGCACAGCGAGGAGGAGCAGCAGGTGGTTCACTGGGACAGGCAGCCCCCGGGGGTGCCCCACGACCGCGCCGACCGCCTCATCGACCTGTACGCGTCCGGCGAGCGCCGCTCCTACGGGCCGCTCTTCGTGCGCCGCAAGATGAACATCACGGACACGGCCTTCGCCGTGGGCGACTTCTCCCTGCGCATCTCGGAGCTGGAGAGCGCCGACGAGGGCACCTACTCCTGCCACCTGCACCATCACTACTGCGGCCTGCACGAGCGCAGGATCTACCAGGTCTCTGTGACAGAACCGGTGAGGGAGAAGAAGGTGGTGAACCTCACCACCCACAACACTGCCCCGGCCATAGGTGAGTGCCCTGGGAAGTGGCTGTGCTGCCTGGGGAAGAGATGAGTGTTTGTGGTTGCACCTTTGAGCAAGGTGTAAGGGCTTGGTTGTTTCTGGGCTGCTTCCGCTACTGGAATTGGAGCCGCAGGTCTGGAGAGGCCAGTAAGGATCCTGCAGAGCTGCATTAACGCTTTGTGCCACCAGAAGTGGAGTGTCCCCCCATCAGGAGGGGCAGCACGGACATCCCGTCCTGCCCTGGCTCTGCTGCGCGGTGGCTCTGCAGCCTGCTCCACTCTGCCACGCCGACCTGCCCGAGGAAACAAACTGGTTTTCCAGCAGCCTCACTCTTCTGATGGCCTCTGTGGACCTGGAGAGGGCAGGAGGTGGAGAGGGAGCTGATTCTGCCTTTGCCGTTCCATCGTGCCCCTATTTTCACCTGTGCAGAGCGTCTGGGGTCCGTGCAGTACAAGGTGCCAAACTGCAGAATCCAGCACCAGGAATTTTCCTCTGCCCTTCAGCTTTTTTTATTTCTTGCCTTTTTTTTTTTTTTTTTCTTAAAAAAAAGCTTTTCACATTTTCCACTGCAGTGAGTTGTCATCTGACAGCCTGCCCAAACCCCAACCAGCATACTCAACTCGGGCAGAACACTAAAATAAAAATCCGCTATTTAATAATGCTTTAGTCTTCTGGGTATTGTTCCTTATTAACATTTTAAAATATTCATTGTGGTTTAATATTTATTGGCTGCTTTCTGCAGGGTTTTGACATGCTTCGTACATTTTTAAATAGGTCTATTGTGCTTTAGCAACTGGCTTTTTCAAGTCACAGAAACCTACACTTCCCTGCTGAGCCCGAGATCGGGGTCCATAAAGCGCAGGCGGAGGAGCGGGGCTGCTGGCATGAGCTGACACACAGGCCAGGACAAACAGGATTAAGTCTTTCGACCAGGTGCTGTTTTGCTGCCCGTGAGCCTTATTCAGGTCACATCGTGGAAGTGGAAACTGCCTCTGGTTTCAGAGTTACCTGTCCAGGAATCTTTTTTGGTCTTTCCTTGCAGTTACCTATTTGTTGCTGATCAGTTATCTGCTTGCTCAGGTGGTGGTCAGAACCTACACTGATTTACTCCAGACCTCAGTCCCACATTAGTGCCCAGCTCCCGGGATTCCTGTAGTGTTAATGTTGCTGCTCTGGTGGCAGAGGTCAGGCTCTGCCTGTTGACGTTGTTCTCCTGTATTCCCTCTGCTGTGTGTCCTGCTGTTTTCTCGTGTCACTTCGTGGTGCTGGTCTCGTTTCAGAGATGTTCTAGCACTAGCTAAAAAGAGGCAGCTTCAGTTCAATATGGTCAGGGGGCACCTTCCTTTAGGTTGGTCACATTGGTCTCTTATGGTCCCTGTTAAAAGATGATCAGCTCTGTTCCTTCTGAAATAAATGGCAGAATTGCTGGTGATTGCAACTGAGGAAAGATTTGATTAAGAATGAACCTTTTTTTCCTGTATGATGTGAGGAAAATATGAAATGGAAGTTTCTCAGCAGCTTTCCATCCTCCTTCGACTGGGTTTTGATCAGGCTTTTGGCATCCCAGGGCCTGGTCTGGACACTTTTGATAGTGCAGTTTGGATCCACAGCCCTGACAGGCCATGCTTGAAGCAAAGCAAGTATTTTCCATTGCCAAACAGAACAGCTTTAGAAAAGCTCTGTCCCCAGGGAGCAGTGAACACTCAGTTGGTCTGAGAAAATGTGCTGAGCTGATGGGAATGTGAAAGCAGCTGAGATGTGGAGTGCCCATTTTGAACCCTTCACTGCTGAGCAGCTGGCTGGAACAGGCCCCATTTCACCTAGTGGGAAGGGTTGAGATCCTGCTCCATTCCCTGAAAAGCTGTATAGAACTTTTCTGGGGAAATAACCAAAATAAAACACATACAAGTATTTCTGGTGTGCAGGTTGGCTAGCTGAGATACAGACCAGCCAGCTGACAACTAATACCATCTAATACCATCTAAATCCTGGTCTGTAGTAAGGGAGTTAGCTGCAGTTCTGTCAGAACAAGTGCAAAATTGGCCTAGAGAAGCAGTTTTCATTAGACCCAACCCCTGAGCAATGGATAGTGCCAACTGGAGTACCCTGGTCGTGCCAGCTCCTACCACTGCGTATGACTTAGAGCTGTAGGATCCTAAACATGTTTTCCAGCTCATGTGCAATATTATCTCTTTCTAGAACAGTCCTGGTTTGCATTTCGTGCCATCGTTTCTCAGTGCTCGGACTATCTGCTTTGAAACGGGGTGATTTGGAGCCTGGAACCCACGATTCCAGGCTGCTCACACGTGTGTTTAGGGCATGGGTGCTAAATCATATTGTGGTTCTAAGTATCTGCTACCATCTTTTTCCCTTATTCCCTCTAATTTGTGGGAATTAAACTCCCCAGAAAATGGTGGGTGCTTGCTGGGGCTCTATGAATGTTCCCTGCTAGGAGGAGAGGGTGTCACTTCCAACTCTGTTTTGAACAGGAAAACTTACTGCAGCACAATGTCCCACGGGTTTGCTGTCCGTGTCTGGGCTGGATCTGTCCCTCTGTCACTGCTGCAAGCAGAGAAGTTGCTTCCCCTTTTTATGTGTAAAACAGTGACCTATTTATTTGAGATCTACAAAAATGCTCCACGTAAAAGTTTTGAGTTACCATTCCCTATGCTGAGGAACTGAAATGCTGCTGCACCCATAAATGGAATGGAGTCTTGGCTTTTCTTTGAGTTTAGATTTTATTTATTTTATACTTTTTATTTTATTTAAAAGGAAATTCATTCTCTGGCACTGAAAATGCCTCCTACTCTGTAAACGATACCCCTTGGCAGGGAGAGGCTGCTTCATACTTCAGCTGTCTGGAACTGCAGCAATATCGTGCGCCTGTTTAAGGGACCCGCAGGAGGGCTGTTACCCTGCACAGAGACGTGGGGCTGTTTGTGGTGTGGATTCTGTCCACACCACCGTGGACAAGAACAGCACGTTGGCATAAGTGGGACCCTGCTTTGCTTTGGATGCCAGTTACAATTGTCAACCTGTTTTTATTTTTATTTTCTCTTCCTTGGCAACTAGATCCAAGCGTTGTCAGAGGCCACAACGTGATAAATGTCATCATTCCTGAAAGCCGGATACACTTCTTCCAGCAGCTGGGCTACATCCTGGCGACTCTGCTGCTCTTCCTTGTCCTCCTCATCATAGTTGTCCTCGTCACCCGCAAGCGCCGGCAGAGAGGTAAGCGCTGGAAAGAGCAGAGTGGACTTAACCTGCGGAATATCCTCAGGATGGGGGAGCTGATCCTGCAAATAATCCCTGCAGAGCCCAGTGCTGAAGGCAGTGATCCCCTCTGTAAAACCAGCAGCCTTCAAAGTGGGGGAGTCTGCAGCAGCTCATCTGAAGAGTTCTTCATTAGTATGTTGTAGGCCTTGATTTGCTGAATTGTTCTGGCATAAGGGAGAATATATATTAGAACCACCGGATAGTTGCTCTTTGCAGGTGGAATTCACCCAAGGAGAAGGCCCGTGTACATTTCTTGGGGACTGAGAGGTTTGGGTCTTTGTTGGCTCTGCTGCACTGGGGTGAAACTCTGTGTTTGTGGTGAGAAAGTGGATGCTGAGACCTTTTGGTGCCTTCCACACAAACAGCTCTGGATACCAAAGGAAAGTGAACACGAGGCAATGCCTGTCTTGTGTTGAGTCCTTTTGCATGAGGGCAGATTTCTGGCCCTGATCTTGCCATGGAAAAGGAGCTGGCAATTGTCACCCCTTGCTGGGTCGCGTAAGACCAGTAATTAGAAACCTGGCACTTCATCACTGCTCGTCTTGGGTTACGTGGACTGGATACAGCTGCTCAATTCTGTTTCTTCTCCCTGTCTAGGTTATGAATACAATGTGAAGAAATATGGAGAGTAAGTATAATTACAGCAGCTATTATCTATGCCTAGAATACTTAATAACATTGAACCTAGGGGCCCCGAGCCTCAGCTAGCGCTCTGTTCTAGAGCACAGCCATGTAAAACGTTCGTGTTTCATGCAGTTTATTCAGTGCTTTGCAGCTACACCCTGTAGTCATTTTTAGCATAATGCTCCCCAAGCTCCACACTTGCCTAATGGTTATGTATTAGGGAGTAACTAGAAGTAGCACTACAAAAGCTATTAAGAAAAAGTATAGAAGGAGCTAGATATTAGAGGATGTGCGATGCCATTTTTTTCTGCATTATTTCTTTTGCAGGAAGGATGTAAATCTTAAAGAATTTACAGTGGACACAACAGATCTGACTCAATACAAAAGCGAAGACATCAGGCTGGGTATGTATCGGCTAGCAGCCGTTCTCCAAGTCGCATCAGAACTCATTATCAATGAGGATCTCCTACTAGCATTTAGATATCCAGTTTGATATGTAACTTCTTGGGTATAAATTGTAGCTTTGAGAATTTTAACCCCCAAGTCAGTGCAAACAGGAGCTTCAGTTATACGGGACAATCCTGAGTTTTGGGATAAGCTTGAGGCTTATTGAGCAGTAACAAGATGCAACTTGTTTTTCCTGGTGTTTTTGGATTTCTTTGATAGCAACTCAAAGCTAAATTTAAGTGAGTGCAAAGTGATGTGGAATGAGACCAAGACAGCATGTATGGAAGAAGAGCCCTCCCAATTAAGCAGTTTATGTAGGAAAGGCACTGCAAGACACTTCTGTAGAATCTCTTGTCCAAGAAACAAGGGATTGCAGGGAGAGGTTGCAGACAAGGACAGCAGTATCAGGACAGCAATGACAAGTTCTTCTCTGTGTGCGCTTCAGGAAAACTCTCCTGTGAGCTAATCCTTGAGTAACTGCATCAGTAAAAGGCTTTTAGGTGATCTTCACCCAGGAAATCCAGCTTTTTATTACATTACATTTTTATTACAAGAATAATTGGTAGCAATGGGAAGCAGAAAACTAAAGTATGCATACCTGACTGGTGCCAGAGGAGAAAGATGAAGTGGTGACACTTTCTGCTGAGTGGCTGAGTAACTGAGATGCCAGGCCTAGACCCCCTCAGGGGGAAGGACTGATCAGATGTCCCCCTTTGCAGCAAAGCTTTGTTTCCTTTTAATGTTCTGATCCTTCTGAATTGCCCTTGCACAGATTACAAAAACAATATCCTGAAGGAGAAGGCTGAGCAAGCCAGAAGCTTCCCAGCAAAGATCATCGACTTAGACAAAGGTACTAAGGACCTGCTCCACCCGGGCTGGGGTTGTGGAAACCTTCTGCTGGGTTCTGGGAGGGAGGGAGGACACGAGACAGCAGCGAGCCGACCAAGCCACAGTCAAGTGAGGAATGTATAAACAGCTTGACAGATGGTAGCAGGAATGAGAAGCCAGTTCCCTTCCTGCCCTTTCATCATGAAGCCACAAGATGCAAGTAGTGATTAGGTTTTTAAAGGCTTTTGGCAGCGCACGAGCAGATTTTTTTTTTTCCTTTGAAAAAGAGTGCCCAGCAGGGCTGGAATAGTGCACCCTGTTGTACAACCACAGAGGGGGCTCTAACTCAGAAGAAAACTCCAGTGGAATTGGGGAAGAAAACGGGGTGTGGAAGAGAATGCTTTAGACTGAATTCCAGTGTGGGCAACGGAGAGTCACTTGGCCAAGAAAAGCAAACAGCTCTCCCTCCCCAGGAGCTGTCCCCTGTTGTGTATCCAGTATTAATCCAGAGTTTCTAAAACCCTGCAGTTTGCAGGGCTGCACTTTATGAAAAGTCAATTCCTGAAAGAAGAGAATTTGGTTTCATGTATCCTGTCACATGGATTTAGAATGTAGTTGATGTGACCAAAAAGATGGTCTGGAGAGTTCAAGTGTTCCCTTAGATCTGCTGTTCTTGCTGGAGCTCATGACTTTTGGCTAGAATCTGTGGAGATGATCTGGGCAATAATTTATACACCTCACTGTGGGCTTTGTGAAGAGGATCATGGAAATGTGGTTGATTGCAGATGATTGTTTGTCACTATAACTAAATCCATGTCAGTGTGTTGCTTTCTGTGGCTTGAATTCTCTCTCCAGGTGCTAACCTCCAATCTACTTTTCTTTCAGATTTCAGGAAGGAATATTGTAAATGAAGACATTCCAAAGCTGCTGGCTGGACCAGAAGCTGCAATCAAAGACAGATAAATGGAAAAGAGATGCCTTTTCTTATTGCCATGTCCTTCCAGTTACCTTAAAGTTTTCACGTAGACTTTGCCCCCACTGAGCACCAGGGTATTTGCAAAAGCTTCCTGAAAGAGTTAGACCATCTGTCTTATATGCACTTAGGATGGGTTTTGGTGGCCTTTTCTTCTTTTATCCTCTCCTGCCACACACACACACACACACACACACACACACACTTACTTTTCTTTGTGATATTGTTGTTCTTATGCATCAATGACTTTTATGAGCTGAATCAGCAGACATTTTGCTTTTAAATAAACCAAACCTGCACCACAACCCTGAGCCATCATTATATCAGGCATTTTTCCATGTAGTATGTTCATCAGAAAAATAGTAGCAAGGCCTGACTGTGATCTCCGTACGCTGGCGTAAATCAGGAGGAGCAATACTGTCACTTAGCACTTTAACTAATCCAGGTAAGATACCAACAGCCTCTAACTCGCCCCTTTACAAAGGACAATGTAAATGTTCTCATTTTACGAATGGGGAAATGTAAATAGTCTCATTTTGGAGGGGAGAGGGACTCCAATCTATCTGCTTGCCACCATCATATGGTAGTGTTGACTTGAGCTCCAAAGAGCTCTTGAGGCATAACCCTGTATTTCTCATTTTAAGCTTGTCTGATGGTTTGCTTTTGTTTCACGGCAGCCCAAATTATATTTGGCATGAGCAGACACTTTCAGCTGAAGTTAAAGGAGTTACATTGGTGCAATACGAGTGTCAGTTAGATCAGAACCAAAAAGCTCTTTCTGGAGAGGACTGAACTCCTCTGTGGAATGTGGAGTGTGATTTTCCTGAAGTCCTTGTATGGATCCTGCTCACACTGTGCATGCACATCAGAAGAGAGGTATAACCACAGCACAGATAGATTGTTAAAAGGAAAAAAGATGTTTTAAAGGAAAAACCTAGCAAGGGCAGACCATGACAAGCAAGAGTATCAACACACTCCACCAACGAGCTTATTGGGCCTCCTCAGAGGGAGAGCTGAGGAGAGAGACTCATGGTGCAGCTTCTGGCACTGCTTTGGCATTGTTTTGGGAAGCAGATGCCTGAGATGAGGGGTTGGAGAGTTGAAGGGGAGTTATCAAATGAACAAGAGATGCTTGAGTCTACGGGGCTGTGGGTGAAGGCGAGTTAAACAGTGGGTCCAAAACTTGAAAAATGAGAATTCACTGTTGCAATTCAAGCGAGTTAAAGTATCAGAAAAGCCAGAAAATACAGAAAACGGTTAGAGAAAATCAGAGTTCTGCACAGGCTCCTGCTTTCCTTCCCTCATGCAGGAGCAGACGGCCCTTCCGAGGCCGCCCTTGGCTGGAGCCGAGCGCATTCCTGCAGGTGCCGGGGCCGCGCTGGTTATTCCATCAGCGCAGCGGGGTTCAAGTCAGCACCATTAATGTGTCTGTCCCTCCCTTTCATGTCTGTGAGTCAAAGGTTGGAGATCTTTACTTGCCAGTTCAAATTGCTTAGCACAGCTCATATAGACATCAGCCTGAAATGGGGTTACTCATAAGCTCCAGAGGCATTTAAATATTTTATTTGACTTCCAGGCTGCAAAATAGCTTAAGGGGAAAGAAATTAATATGTTCTCTGAAACAGGCACTAGAAGCAGCTTTGAGTTCCTCATCCTTGCTTTGATCATCAGCTTGAATTTGAGTAATGGTCAGATATTTCCAAGACTGATTCAGATGGGAGTCCAAATGCTGCATGTCCTTTGTATCCTTTTGATCTTTTGCACTGGCATGAAGTGTATGTAGCTGATATTGTACCTGGAAATTGGGCTGGGCTTGCAATTAACTCACTAGTTGGGGTGCAGAAGTGCTGGTTGTTCTGCTCCCACTCCGCTAAAGACTCAGCGTCCTCCTAGACAAATTAATTTGCTTTCTCCTATCTCTCATTTCAGCCTTTCTTTCTCTCATGTGGAACCCTAACTTGCGTCTCATGAAGAGACGATGTTTTAACATTTGCACAGCACTTGGAGGAAGTTAAATGTGCTTTGCCTGAGCTGTTTCATGGACTGTTATTGCTCTACTAGTGGAATGCTGCAGCTCAGTAGGCTTCTTTACCTGTCATTTCATGGGCTCTTAGCAAGTTTTGCCCCATTATAATCCACTTGGTTCCCCGAGATGTGTATCTTATGTTCAGTTAGTTAATAGTAAGCCCTATTTTCTTTTTATACCCAATACATCTCTGAGTTCTACAGCTCAGTGAAAGCAGAGAATTGGATGTGCCTCAGAGTAATTAAAACTCAGTGGACTTTAAGCTTTTCTTGTTGAGCAGGGATATAGCAATGACCTTAGGAGGGGTTATGTTAAATGTCAGCTGGTCCCAGATTGGCTTAGTTTGGAAGGAAGAAATTTCCAAAAGCTTTCTTCATAAAGAAGAGGGTTCTTATTTTAGGTTGTATTATAGCTCCTGGAGCTGATATTCTTGTCCCTTGTGTTTGTAGTAATGAAAATGTTATCCTTTTCTCATGATTTAATTTATCTAACTTGAAAGGAAAATTACCATACAGGTATTTTTTCACCCATGTTCTGTTTCATTTGGCCTTGCTGCTCTTTGGTCTGTTTGCTTCTTTCTTGTCATTGCATGACAATTTGCTGCTTTTTTTTCTTGTTGCATGACAATTTGTAGGGGGGAGAGTGAATGTGCACAAATCCTAGCCCTAGATGAATGAAAATGACACTGCCATGATCTTAATTGGACATAAATAGAAGGAATGCTCATCTGCAGAAAGGAAAGTAAGTACAGATAAAAGATTAAGGCCCCTGTGTTAGGGACTTGGATGAGGTCTTAAATTGAAGAGTTACTGAGCTTATGCAGTTATATAGATAACAACCCTTATACAAATGCTAAAGGAATAGATATTATATAAATAGTAAGTTAATATTATTGTTAATGCTAAACTATACAGCTGCCTCATAGTACTTGAAAATGTTGCTTTAAATGGGGGGTGGTTTTGCAAATTAGAACCTTCCCAGTGCCCTGTTGGAGATGTGTTGTCTGGAGACTGATGACAACTCAGAGTGCAAGGCAAGGAGGGCCCCTTGGGCTGGCACAGATAAAACCCCAGTGCAATCTTGTGTTTCTGCTATTTGGTCATTTTACAAAGATCTACAAGAGTGACAAACAAGTTAGAGCAGAGCTGAGGGCACAGAGCTACTCGGTGCAATATTGGTTTGTCAGAAGAGACACAAGGGCCACTGATGTGGCAAACTAGGCCTAGAGCCCCTCTTTTCAGCTCTGTGCAAACTTTGGCTTCCTTTCAAGACTTGAGAGGAGGACTAGCTCTATGAAACTGGTTTTATTCTTTGCTATAACTGAATTATTTCTACTATTATTACTCCTTAACTGTTATCACTTATCAGTTGTGTAACTCTCCTAAAATTTAAGAAATAAAGGAGAATATAATCGAGTTTCAAGTTCAGGTTGATGTTATTTCTTGCTGTTTTGAGGGGCTGCCTAAGCTATTATCCAGCATTAGCTCGTTCTTCCTAGTAGCTGTGCAGCATGTTTCATCTCAGAGCATGCTGAAGGGTTGACAAAGTGCAGACCTGGTGTAGTTAGTTACTCCAGTAAATTCTGTAATTTCCACAAGGGACTTTATCATCTGACTTTGTCGTGGAATCCATAGACAAAATTTAACTCTCCAAAAAGGTTGCTTAATAAACAGGCCTTCAGCTGTACATGGATTTTGGATCATCTGTCCCAGAGAAGGGGGTGGTAGCTCCTTAATAATACGGAGTTCCGCAGGATCAGCGGGGAAGATAACACATCCTGCTGGAATGGTTAACTGCGCAGTTATTCACTTTGCTCCTTGTCCAAATTCCTCCTCTCTTGCAGACCTGACACCTCCAAGCTGCTGCTGCACATTCTGCTCTTGGAGGGCTGCCACCCTGAGTAGTATCCCAGCTGGCAGGACAGGGTTTTCCAGGGACATGGCTGGAAACAGTCTGCAGTGCTGCTTGCATGGACAGGGCGCTGGTGAGGGATCAAAGCAGGAGATGAAACTAAAAAGTGGCAAACAAGCACATTTACCAAACTGAGATTATTGAGCAGCCTGCTTGACTCTAGAGAAAACATCTTCCCTCTTACCTGCTTGGAAATCATATTACAGCTGCTCTCCTGACATTTCATATCGCTTCCTCATGGGGTGAATCATCTTGTGATGATTCCTGGAACCTTCCTGGACCAGAAAAAAGCAGAGCAGGGAAAAGGAGGGGGTGAAGATGGAGAGTAGTAGTTCCTTCTGCTTGGGCTCTGCTGTTGCCTGGAGTATGAATGACAAGAACTCTGGAACAGTTGGAGTCCGGGGCCTTATGCAATAAAAAATCTTATCCAAACGGTGGGGATGCTGTAGGATTTTACTGGTCAGTCATGGTTGTAACCTGGATGTCAGATTCTTCACTGTGAGGGGAGGTCAAATGAGAAGAACTGGAAAAGAGACACTTTGGGCAGGTGAGATCATCCTGGGAGTGGTGCCAACTCCATTGGGAACATCTAACTCGAAAGGATTTTTCCAAGATTTAATTTATTTATTTTTCTTTCTTAAAAGCCACAGGCAAAACATAGCACCATGCCACAGATTTCTTCAAATTATACTGTTGATGCTGGGAACTGGAGATGCCAGCATTTTGCTGGGCTTAGATGACATGTGTTGGATAAGATTTCTATATTTGTTCATTGCTGGGGAAATAGGGAGCTCAAGGGTAGTATTCTGTAAGCTGCTTTTCTACTCTTCTGACACTATGGGCATATGAAAATGCCCAGTTCCTTCTTGAACCTTCCTGGCAGGTTTGCTCTTGCCGAGAGACACGGAAGGACAGGAACATAATTCCTTCAGAGTCTGCTAATTCCTCCATCCCTGCACCCCCTCTAGCAGGGTGGAGATTCATCAAACTTTTGGTGGCAATAACTGAAGAGATGGAAAAGGAAGACTGCAATTGGAGAAGGAACTCTTCATTCCTCTGAATCCTGAGAGTTTTGCGCATCTGCTGGTGCTGCTGGTTAGTGTTCTGTGTTATAAAATTCTCATTTCTTTTCAGCAGCCCCTGTGGAGCACCAGCATGAAGGTTGTTCTTTATTCATCTGTCTCTGTGTAGCTGAGGCACTTAGGGACATGGTTTAGCAGGTATGGTGTTAAAAGGCTTTACGGCTGCACTCGATCTTGAAGGTCTTTTCCAACCATAATGGTTCTATGATTCACTCTCATGAAGAACACAGTACCCTTTTCCTACAAACCTGCAGAGTAATATCCAGGAAAAAAACAGATATTGCTCAAGTAAGAAAGGTCTCAGAAAAATCTTCTCATGAACATACCCACTATCATTTTATATCTGAATGCAGGGGCAGTGAAAGCCCTGAGCTTTGCCAGGGAGGTGTGTTTGAACCACAGGGCTTTTGCTTCCCTCTGGTGGTTATATCTTTATTTTCTTGGAAGAGGATGAGGACTGAGCTCTGTCATGACCCCAAGATTTGCTGTGCAGAAAGGGAGTTTAACAGGGTAAAAAACAGGCAGAGCTCTCTGTAAGCAGTTATTTATCAGCAGGGTAGCAATGCAAGTCACTTCACACTGCTTAAGAGGCAGCCCATGGCAGTTTAATTTTAATTGCATCAAAACTGCTTGGTTGTAGTTGTATCTTTCTGCTTCTCTTTCCCTTTTAGGTTTGTTTCCAGGCTTAGTTCTTGCTCTCCGTTGTAGCTAATCTTGTCTGTGTGAATGAGTGGGGTGAGAGGGAAACCTGTGTCTGACTCAGCGATGGGGCCGGCAGCAGCTGTGTAACTTGTCTGAGTGTGACAAAAATGTTTGTGCAGAGCCTGGTGTTTGCACAGGGAAACTTGGGATCGCTGGGGAAAGGCAATGGTTTGCCTTGCAATTCCTGTGTGGTCCGTGATGGAGCCCATGAAATTCCCATGAAAGCTCAGCTGTGATGAATGCCACAGTGCTCAGGGCCTCGGTTTTGCCCTTGGCCCATCTCTAAAGCAAATGCTTATTTTTTTGATGAGTACGTGGAATGCCTTGAGCTTTTTGCATACACCAACAACCCCTCCAAAATACAGTAATTTGCCTTATTTTAGTTCAGAAGGAGTAAGGCAGGTGGGCAATTTTATGTCCTGGTCATTTCTCATTTAATCGATTAGAAGCTCAAGGAGTCAAGGGCCAAGGTGTGAGAACATTCGATATTTACCTATTGAATGCACATTTTAATGCACTTTTTTCCCTTTGTAATGTCAATAATGGCAGGGACCGCGTTTGCGGCGGGGTCTTTCCGTGGGAGTCCGAGGAAGGGCAGAGCCGCGGGGGCTCTGCGGGCGGCCGGGAACCGAGGGGCCGGGGCGGGAGCGGCCGCGCGCGGAGCCCGCACCCGCCGGGGGGCGGCTGCTCCGGCTGCCGTTCCCGGCTCGGGCAGCTAGAGAGCAGTGCAGGGAGCGCGGAGCCGCCTCGGAGCGCGGAGCGGCGGCTCCGCTGCCCGCCTCGCCCATGGCGGAGACCAAGATCATCTACCACATCGACGAGGAGGAGACGCCGTACCTGGTGAAGCTGCCCGTGCCGCCCGAGAAGGTCACGCTGGCCGATTTCAAAAATGTCCTCAGCAACCGGCCCGTGCACAGCTACAAATTCTTCTTCAAGTCCATGGACCAGGATTTCGGGTGAGGCGCCGGCGCGCGCGGCTCGGGGGTCCCGCGGGCCGGGCCCGCCGCTGCGGGCGCCCCTGAGGCGGCCGCGGCGCCCGCTCCGCGCTAGGCCGCGGCCGCCGGCACCGGCGGGAGCCGCCGCTAAAATGGCGGCCCGGCCCGAGCACCGGGGGAGCCGGGCGGGCTGCGGGGCTGACAGCTCCGCGGGAGGGTCCCCCTCGGCCGCGCTGCCGCCTTGTTTTACCCGAGCTGCCCCAATCCCGGCCTGGCGGGATGGGTGGTTAACGGAGCCGGCCGGGCTCCTGCGGCTCCCGTTCCCTTCCCGCCGCGGCCTCCCGTTGTAGCTGTCACCGCGCCGGGCCTCGGCCCTCGCCGCAGGATCGCGTCAGCCGCGCAGGGCTCTGCTGAGCAGCTCAAGGGAGCCGGGCTCGGGGTGCGGCGGAAGATGAAGCCTTGTAGTTCAGCCAAAAGCCTCCCTGGAAATCCAGCTGCTTTTCTGGGTCTGCATTTGTGCGCTAGCGTGTGACCACAAGCAGTTATTGAAACGATAACCTCTTTATCCGCCACCACTAACATATCCCGGTAGTCTGTTTATTGGGAATGCAGCTGACAAGGGTCCGTGCTGTCAAATGCCCTTTGTGATCGTTTTTTCCCCGTTTCTGAACGCACTTAGGAGCTATCGGCAGCGTTCTGGTTTACACACACCAATGTGGATTTCATGTCGCCGGGGTTATTTAACCTTGTAGCAAAATAAAGCAATAAAACTCCATTTGACAGTTTGCCGGGAAGTAACTTTTAAAAGGTATTTGTTGCTTTGTAGTAAATCAGTTCTCTTTGTACTCGCATCTGTCATGGGTAAGATGATCTTTACATATTAAGTGCTTTGCCAGGAAAAAAAAGAGCAGGTTTGAGAAAAGTAATATGGACCTGATAATAAAATAGCAGCATGATAAGGGTATGACAGTGGTATTTGGTGAGGTATATTCTCCTACATGTTCTTTTACACATTATATAGATTTTTTTCTTTTTTTCCTACTTCAAGTATGAGACCTGCAGCCTTTAATTGTTTCTTTATCCATGGTAGAATGTGGATATTGTTTTGTTGACATGGATTTCTTAAGTGTCGAGTTGTTGGTATTGGCGTGTTCTTGCAGGAATGTTCATGTATTGGCCTGTTTTAGTGGCTGTGGAAACATTTGGGGAGAAGCAAATAACTACAGGAACTACTTGTTTTCAAAATAAGGTGTTTGAAATTGTGTATTCTTAAATTTTTCTGCTGAATCCTAAAGTGACAGGGGATATGCCTCTCAGTAGTCTTAAAATGACAGTTCTGAGACTTTTATGGAGCTACCTCATCAAAGGGTGTTTGATTTATTGAGAAAGCTAATACAGACACTGCCACCACTGCAGAAAATTCAGTTCTGAAAGGACATACCCCCGTTATACCCCAACGCCTCAGCTGAGTTTATCCTGCATGTTCTGGGTTGCTTTTGGTAACAAGGTAGGTAACACAAATCAGAGGATTTCCTTGTTAGTCTCAAAACCAGAGTGAAAAATACCTGTTCTTCTTTCCTTACCTAGAAATGAGGGAAGTGAAGAGTTGCAAGTGGATAATTAGGTCTAAGGTCTTTAAATGCTGTTTCCCTTATTTTTACAGCAGTCTTAAATATGATTGCAGCACTCGTGGTGCTTAGAGCTTTGTAAGGAGCGTGGCTGCAATCAAATTTGTGATGCAGTCAAGTACTGTGGGGTTGGAAGTAAATCAGCAGCAAATAGAGACGTGCAACCGTTGGCCTAAAAAAGGATGCGTTCTGGGGCAAACCTCACAGGGGCTGGCAGAGTAACGAAGATATGTGAAAATGCATTTGTAGCTGGTTTGCTGCTTTGTGGTGGTCGGTTGTGTTTATTCTCCACGCCACAACAGAGCTGCAGCAAACAAGCAGCAGTTATGTGCTGGGGAAGGGGGTGCTGCCTCAGTGACACGAGGACACACACGCCTGGGCAGTGGCTATGAGGCTATAGAAGTTAATGGTATATAGATTCATGCTAAGCTTATTTGGTCATAGAGAGTTTACCGAGTTTTTATGTCCATCCCTTCAGCATAACAAATTACATAGTTTGGAAAAGGTTGTATGCTGTTAAATGCCTACATGCAAGCATATAGGTATAGTATATAGATATAACATATATAACTTCAATTTGCAGGATTTGTGCTGTATTTCCTGGCCAACCAGAGGAGTAGAAGCATGAAAAGAAAATTACCTTCAATGTAGGGCCCTATATTAACTAAAAATGTTCCTCAAAACTACACAAATAGACAGCGCCTACTTTTTTTCTGTGTTTATTCTGGCTGTTTCAAAGCACAGATATTTGCTGCTTCGTTTTCTTCTTCCTTAATCACCTGATTACCCGGTGAGGAGCCAGGGCCCCCTTGCTGATGTTGGGGGGATCCTGCTGGGTCCTCCTTCTCCTTTTTCCACGAGTTATTTTACATGAGTGTTGTGATTAAAAAGCTCTGAAATGTTTTCAGGAGTCAAAATACCAAGTTTATGTTTTAAACCCTTTGGTAAAAGCCTCCGAAAGTCTAAAAACACCCAATTTACCCTGCAGTGGTGGTAGATGTGCGGGCTGGGTTTTCAGTGTGGGTATTCCTGATTTTCAAGCCAACCCGTATGGTCATAACCCAGTCCTGGCTTGAACACCTTTATATTGTGACCCAAGCTGAGAGGTGACCATAACAGACCTGTCTGTCTAATTTCTCCCTCATGTGTCTGAAAATATTATTCAAAAAAGGTTTTTTATTTCTGTGTCTTCTGTAAGCAGTACCCAGGCCTAAACTACAGTACCATTTTGGTTTTTAACGTGGCGTTCTGTTGTTCTGATCTTCTGTTCCTCACATTGCTGTGCACAACTATAATTTGGCACGTTCGCTGCTGCTTGGCAGGGTGGTTTGCAAATCCCAGGACGGAGTGAAAAGTAGTTCTTGTGTTAGGAAAGCAAATGTTTTCCTGCGAATGTGGAGCCTCCTTGAGAAGCCCGTGCTGAGGAACTGCCTTTGCAGTTCCACACATGTTGTTGTAATTAAGGCACAGCCTTTCCTGGATCCTGAAATAATGTAATAAATAATTCTGTTCAGGCACAGTGTTTGCATTGAGTTATTTCCTACTGTGGAACACTGGAGTTCCTTAGGACTGAAGCAGAGCTGGATTTGGGGCATTGGGCCGTACCCGGTTGTGATATGGAAATGAAACAGGTCTTGGTGTTCCTGTGCTGACTGACTAGCTTTGCTGCTTGGAAACTGCTGGAGAAGCTCCGTGTAGGAGTGGTGTGTTTCCTTCTGCGCTTCAGTTACGTTTGAATTTACTACAGTGCCTCGCGCTGCTAATATTACATTATCATTAAAACTGTACAGAACAGATATAATGTGGATCTTTAACTTCCTTTTTCTGACAATATTGCTTTGATTTATTTTTTTTCTGTGTTATTTCCTTCTTGATAGCGACTTCTGCATTGACTCTTGATAGCATGGACCTGTCTCCTGCATGCCTAGGCTTTCCTGCTGAATTTCTGTGGGTATGGTGGGTTTTCTTGAAGATGCAGGTGTTTAGCTGCATTCTGACTTGGACTCGGCTCCTGGCAGGGGTTTGTAGCTTCTGGTTTTCCTCTAGGCAGTGGCAGGTTAAGGTGGGACGTGGCAGGGGCTCATCCGTGGCGTGGTGGTATCTGAGGGGAGGTGCTGGTTGTGTTGGATCCTTCGGAAGGGGGATCGTCACCCGCTGCCGCAGTGACTCGCAGCAACCCATTCCCTTCTCGCAGGGGAAGAGCTTGGAGGTCACTTCCTATCACTGGAATTGCTGATTATACAGCCACGCATCCTTGTGATCATCTGTGTAATGCAATTTTGTTGATTCTTTGATGATTGAAGAAGGAAAAATAAAGATACAGATAGGTGATGCTCTCATCATTAACACTGAGAGCTGCATAAACTGTGTAGGATACTAGTGATTCATATTGAATCTACGTGACTCATCCCATATTAAGAATTCCTATCTGTATCCTTTTAAATGTTAGGTGTTTCCATAGCTTTTTCTATATTGTGTTATGAAACCACTATTACTAACTTCCAAAATACAGAGCTATATGTGCTGTATATGATCCAGACATTCCCATAAGATTCCTGTTTTAATTTTGCTATAAAATAGCCTACTTTGAAACTCTGTTTTACCGTTTTGTCTCTAGTTATAGTCTCTGTAGTTATAGTTATCTTGTCTCTATAGCATCTAGTATAGGATGCTATAGGATGTAAGTACAATGTGATGGGTTCAGAGGGAGAGCTGTCCCACCTCAAATATGTGGCCTGGCCGAGTCCTCTGTACAAAAGCTCATGCTGATAAATATATTCCATAGAGTGTTGCTCTGATTTCCTTTGTGCTGTTTAATCAAGATGAGAGCAGGGCAGGAGCTGCTGATAATGTCTTTCAGTACTGCAAAATAAAAGAACAAGCCTGTCTTGGGCTCTGTAATCTTCATCCATCAAATACCAGGGTATGTCTCTTCTGCTCTCCTGGATGAGGTTCAAGTCCTCATTCTTTCCATTGTGTGAACTAATACTCTTTTGATTATACTTCTTTAGGGAGTATTTGAGGAGTGGCTTTTCAGGCATTCCTTTGGTATCAGTAACAAAACTTGCTGTTAAGTTGTAGTTTTAGGAGCAGCTGTTCCTTGCTTGTCTTGGTACCTGATGTGTTGAAGACGAACAAGCGGTTGTGGTTTAAAGCTTGGGGTCCTGAGCTGGACGGGCATGTTTTTAAGTGCAAGAACAATATGAGAAACACTAATTTGGGCCGAGCTCTGTGCTTGGAAAGCTCTTCCTGCCCTCATCCAGGGATAAGGCAGCAGGCTGGGCAGAAGCCTTGAGGGTAGATTCTGCCATTTAGATGGGCCCTGTTTGCAAGGCAGCAGTTAGGACATTGACTTCCTTGGTGGTGGGGCGAGGGGAGTAGTGGTTGCAACAAAGATTTTAATGAGGTATTTTTGCTGGTATTTTTAAGGAGACTTCCCAAGACTACAGGCAGCATGAAAGGAAGCATTCCTCCATACTTATTTGAAAGCTGAACAAGCAGGTGAAAGAGGCTGATATCGTAGGTCAGTTACAGGTAGGAATCTTTTTTCTTTAAACAGAATAAAATGAAGTGGTTCACGTTTGCATCACAAAATGGAGCTGGTGGAACAGTGTGCAGAGAGGGCATGCAGTAATAAATGCTCCTTGCTGCCCTGTTGTAGAAGGGTGGATACCCTCAGAGTAAGTCTGCGTGGGTCAGACCTAGGCAAAGGCCATGCTGAGGCACCTGCTGTGATAAGAACTTGGACAAGAGTTTTATCTTTGTAAGCGGAAAGTGGAAATACTACACAGGGTCTCCAAGACTAAAACGTGGGTTGGATGTGTCTAGGGAGCAGTCAGAATTCGAGATGATGTCCAGGCTAGTGCCTTGAGTGACAAGAGGGGAGATGAGGTGCTAAGAAGCTGGAGTGCCAAGGAACTTGCCAATTTGACACACATGCAAGGTTACCTTTACAGAGCAGCGAGGTAGCATCTCCCTCTGCGTGTTTTTCTCATGTACACCTCTGACTCCTGCCTGTCTGGTTTCATTTACTCACAATGTTTCTGAGCAAAGAACATGTTTTCCAGAACAGGATTGAGTAAATAATTTGTTTCCCAAGGGTGGAACTAACTAATGCAGGTTTCCTGAAGATTTGTGTCTTTCCTGTGCTAACTCACCCTATTTTCTGCCTCATTCCTTATTTTGGCCTCCTTAGTCAGTTAGCAGGTAGCCTGTTTACTTAAACGCAGAGATAAGATTTGGGGCCTCAATTGGTGATGCACTCATGATTTACTATATATGTCTATATATGCCTATAGAATGCTACCTGAAAATACCTTTCTGATGGCACATGGGCTTGAACAGATGAAGTAACAAACTGGTTCCTTGTAAAGCTTTTTCCCCCGTGCTTTTTTGTCCATACTTGTTTGTGTGTAAGCTAGAAAGGATGGTTGCATAATAGTCAAAGTTGTCTTAAGGTCACACAGGCAACTCTTCCATGGCTCACCAAGAAAACGAGCGCGAGGCCCGTGCAAGGCTGGGAGCTGCGATCTGTGGCTAAGTTTTACAGCCCTCTTCTTCTGCCAGCTTTGCTTTGCTTTGGCAGGACATAGCAAGTTATCTAGCAACACTGAAGTGCTATTTCCCACTGATCCAAAACCTGGTGAAGTCCATTTCGCCTTGTTTCACTGCAATATTTAAAGCATAATATTGAAATAATACTGAGAGCGGCAAGGGTAGGGCCTAGGTCTGCATACCTGGCTCAATAGCAAACGCACAGAGGGCTTCACGAGAAAGGACAGTCCTGAAGACAGGAAGGGAGATTCTTTAATGCCTGTGAGAGGCTGAAGAACGTTACCTAGCGGAGGAAAACGGTTGGTCACGTAGTTAAAGCACTGAGGTGAGATTTGAGGTGTGAGCAAGGAACCTGCATCCAGCCCCAGAGCTGGACACGCTGCAGCGTGGTGCTGAGCTGGGGCCTCTCGGTCTGTCTTTCCCCCAATGTCCTTGTTTGAAATCTATAAAGATGTTTTAGGGACAGTGTCTTAGTGCTCGTGTCTGTGCAGCACCCAGCACTGCCCTGCTTGACTTTCTGCTGGCATCAGAAGGCCCTATTGTAGTACAAATAATAAAAATATGTACAAGAACACCAGCCTCCCAGACCCCAAAGCTCCTATTTCTGTATCCACACTAAGTTGGCTTACACATATTTAGCCAAGCTGGTTCTGATAGCTCTGTGCAGTACAATTCACTGCTTATTTTAAAGACCCACCTTTAATTTAATCTAAATACTTAAAAAAAAAAAAAAAAAAAAAAAGCTTTTTCTGCTGGAACCAGAGGATTTCCCTGCTCTGAGGGTGGAGTATGTTATATTTATTAAAAGCTAATGCTGTGAAAACATGCTGAAGGGATACATCAGGTTTGGTCTCCTTCCTGTAGCTAGTGATTTGCAGGGAGACAAGTTAGAAAAGCAAGTTTACTACTGTTTGTTTAATGAACACCTTCCCATAGTGTATGCAGGTTTGTTTCCAGTGCTCAGGTAGCCTTGTTTTGTCTTAAACCTACACACACAGGCTGTACAGTTGTTAAAAATATTAGCCATCTCTGCAGGATCGAAGTTTAGCCCCATATCTGTGCTTTATCTAGGATTTTTGAAATAATTTTTAGAAGTTTATCACCCTTCTAACCCGCTGCAGGAGGGTGAGCAGTTAACAGCAGATGAAGCAGGAGGAATCCACATCGAGTGCTTTGAAAGCAACCATACATAGCAAGGGGATGGATTCAGTTTTGAATTAAGTAATTCATTGACATGCAGTATTAAAATCTCTGAAGATTGCCAGGCCGTGTTTGAGGTGAGGGCGCTTCCGCGTGGATCCTGCCTGACATTTTTGAGGATAGCTCCGTTCACGCTCACCTGGGAGATCCCGCTTCAAATGCTGTGGCTTGCACAGCTCGTGGTTATCATTCTGATCCGTGCGTTCAGGGAATCAGGATCTTGGAATGGAGAGGAATTGGCTGTGGCTTGGGCATCGAGCTCTCTGGATCTTCTGCCCATCTTCAGCTCTGTTTCAGTGCGAAAGCCAAGAAGAGATTTTAGGTGCCTGTCCTGTGTGTGGGTGGAAAAGCTGTGGGGTTTGGCTCTGCTTTTTCCCTCTGATTACTGCTCGTCCTTTAGCAAAGGACGGTCGGATCAGCTGACACTAGAATGCCATTTTATAAGTTAATTAAACAGCAACTCAAGGATTAATAAGCATGTTGGGAGAGGAGAGAGAGGATGTCTCTGGTGATAGTGCTGAAATGCTGCTTTGGGGGCCTCGTTTTTGGAAGGGATTACTGGAGTCTTGTTCTCCAGTTCCTGCTGTAGAGATTAATAATACTGAGACAAGCTACTGAACAAATACAGAGGAATTTATAGTGCTTAAGAAAGGAACAAGCAGACTATTTGCTCCATAGTTCTCTCTGTTGCGGCATATCTCCATGACAAACCTAAGTAGATGATCAGAGATTAACTGAAGGAAATAATAATCATTCAGGGTTATTTCTAAGGCCTTCGTAAGATAAAAGATTATGAAAATCATTTGGGAGGACAGTCAAAGGGTACAGAACGGTAACATTAAGGCCAGGAAACGTCCAGTGGTTCAGTTACTGGAGCTGAAAGCTTGAGGATGATAAAACTTCTTCCCAAAACTTGCACCGTGGACTCGCTCATGAGCGTTTGGCTCCTGGCCTTACTGTTTTTGTCTTGTTGTTTCTGAAGGCCAGGTAGGATGTCGGTGGCGCGGGAGTGCAGTTCTGAGGTTCCTCAAGCCCTTTAAGGGTGGCACTTTGAAAACAACTGAGTTTTTAGCCACATGGAGGTAATATTTTGATCTATAAGACTGATGACTTAATCTTCCCTCATACTGTTCCATGTACTAACAGGGTGCATTTTTGTGAAAGCTGTGGTTTTTTTCTTCCCAGGTCTTTGTGCAGACTGAATAGAGGGCTTTTCTGTGCTAGGGTTTTGTCACGACAGTTCTGGCAGCCCAGGCAGCTTCGTCTTAGAGGAGAAGTAATTGAACGAGACTTTTGCTGCCATTAACTTCTCTTGCTTTGCATTTAGGAGCTTTGAATTATGAGAGCGCCCTATGCCTTGGTGTGTTGCAAACACCAGCCAGGCTGGTAGATGCTGCAGTGCCCGACTTGCCTGCTCCAGTTTTCAGGAAAGCATGTGGAGCTGGGGCTTTGCTTTCATCAAGAGGTAGATTTTTAGCACACTTTTTCCAAGCTGAAAAACCCCCAAATCACTGAAATTGAGGCTATATTCCTCCTAAAAATCTCATTACTGTATTACAGGCTTTGCGATGTTAATGCTTTCAGCAATCCTCAGCTGGGGAGTCAGTTGTAATCCAGCTTGCTGTGTTAGAGGTGCACACACCACACTGTGCTCTGCTCACCGGGCCTGCAGCCCCCCAAGAACGGGGAGACAAGTTTTTGTCCCTCTCTACCGCTGTCCTAATGTGTCTCCTGGGATATATCCCTTAGCCTCCCTGTGCTATTTAACTGGGTTAATGTATTTTTGCACTTAGAGATGGAAATCTTTAACCCAAGAGGTGAAGACAATACAGCTGTCATCTCTCCTTATTGTCTCTAGCAAAGAGTTGCTCTCTTTTGTATCTGGAGGGCAGACTAGCTGTTTTTTAGCAACCATTTGGTTCTTTTAAGTGTTTTTCAATTAGGAGGTAATGGTAATTTGTTTTAAAGTACAAAAGACCATTTGACTCTTGGCATCCCTGCTGCTGTTTGCAGGAGAGGATCGTAAATGGATGATGCTGTAATTTCTTGCTCGTAATGAAGTTTTGCAGCTGGCTTTAAAAAGTGTGTGGCATAAACATATTTTGATTCTGTGCATCCCTTGAATATTTACTGTTAATTTCAGCAGTAATTATGCGGATAATTAGAAAAGAAAGAGAGGGAGAAAACATGCTGTTATTGAGCAATGTGAGCAATGATAAAGTGGAGCGAGATTCTCTGTGGCTCAAGCTCAAGCTTTTCATAGGAGAAAGTCCCATTTCTCCTCCCGATGGCGTTGAGACTGCAGCCCTGTGAGTGCAGTGGTTTGAATGAGTCTGTGCTGAGGGATCGTGTGGGTGTAATGTCCAAATTCAGCAGCATGGTGTAACGTGGGCAGATCTCTGAATCCTCTGCTGCTCTGGATCAGTGTCGCAGCCCTCTCTGTGCCAGTTCTGTGATGGTGGCATCTCCGAGCTCGGCCTTGGGTGCAGTGCCAGGGCTGCGTGTCTGAGCGCTGCCATCTGCTCCGTATAAATAGAACCAGGCACTTGCATCGCAGCATATGGAATTTTATACTCGGGGAGCCCCCAGCGATCAGCAAAGTGCAGATGCTCGTGGCGTTCCCGCCGCGGTTGGTGGGAGCTCCTGGATGAGAGCAGCACATGGCACTTCGTGGCAGTTCCTCCTCGTGCACATGGCGTTTGCTGAGCTCCCTTGGGGTCTGCAGCGGAGGATCCTCACGGTTCCGAGCAGCGGGTGGGATCCCTGCAGCCTTGCACGGCAGGTTCAGACGGAAGGGCTTGCATTTATTTAGCCCAGGATGTCATTCAGTGTTTGCTTCCTGTGTAATAATCCCAGCATTTCTAATCACAGATCAATTCATTTTCTTTCGTTATATACTCCTTAGGATTAAGAAGGAGTTGGAATACCAGAAGGCCCTTGCATCAGACTCATCATAGCACAGTAATCCTAACCTTAGAATGAATTCTAAAACAGCTGAAATAGGAATACAGTGGGAGAGGAGCCTTTTTATGCCTTGCCTGCCCGTTCTAACAGCACTAACAGGCGGTCGGTGTGTTGGGGAGTTGGGAATCTCCCTTCACAAGTAGCTCTGAGTCTTTGCAATGTAGCTCCAGAGTTTTTCCACAACAGCAGTTTATCGGTCTCTTCTTATGCAACTGTTTCCATTACTTAAGAAGGAAACAAATCAATTTTTTAGCGCCTTCTTAAGGTTTAAAGGAACTCATAGGTTTGAAAATTCTCAAAAGAGATGATTTTATTCTTTAAAAAAATGTACATTGAAGCTTGCAATCTTTGAATGACTTTTCCTTCCTCTTTTGTGGAATGGGAAGAAGAGAATGACTGTAGGGACTAGGGATGCATGGATTTGAGGTCTGAATTCCTTTTATTTTTTGATATCTCCCTGTACACCTTATTTGACCTTGAGCAAGTGATCCTAGTGCCTGATATGACAACCAGTTAAACTTGTGCCTCCCTTAGTTTACATGCAGGAGTCCTCCCTTTGGAGGAAACTATGAACATATTAAAATCAAGTGCCTGGATACCTTGTAAACATGAGCTTTTATCTTTTGAGGTTTCGGTTCACCATTTGTGAAAACTTTTAAACCAGACTAAATTTGGGGTTCCCGCAATCTAATGTAGACATTGACAAGCTCCTTATTTCAGTCCACACAAAAATTCTCTCTGGCTTTAGTGGAATTAGAAGCTAATTCTGAAGTGGTGGTAGTTCTGTAGATGCATTGAAGTGGAGCAATCAAATAGTTAATGTTGAAATAGCTGCCTGGTCTTTGAGCCTGTCCCAGCAGGGGCTGCATTATGTGGTTGACATCAGCGCTGCTCCAGCTCCTGCTTCTTGCACATCCTGCTTTTGTATCCCCCACCTCTCTCCCTGCATCTTCTTAACGCATCTCTTAGTGTGGTCAATAAGCAAATTCGTCATCTGCTTATTTTGTCTTTATTTTTGTCACCCCTCCCTCCCCACCCAGGCCAAATGAGCAGTAAGCCAGTGAATTGCAGCCGATGCTGCTGTGAGTTATCCTGCGCTGCAGGGCAGCTTTGCATTTTTAGTGCCAAGTTGACTTGAGTTTGTGTGACTAAAACCAGCCGGTGCATCAAGAATGGGGATTTCAGCGCCGACCCAGCGCGTGGGAGACCCCCGTTCAACCCTGCCACACCGTCCTCTGCCCTGGGAAGGATGCAGCAAGTCCTTCCTCCTGGCTTTGAGCTGACAACCTTCCCTTCCCTTCCCTTTAGCCCTTTCTGTGTGCTGCCAGGATAAGGAGAGCCTGCTCGCAGTTTCAGGGGGCTTTAAATGTTGCTTAAAAATACAAAACAAAGTAAAATAACCCGTTGCCCCCACTTAGCACGCTGTGGTGCACAAGGCAGTGTTATCTAGTAAATTAAGACAGAGATCCTGTTGAATTCTGTATTTAAATCTGTAAGTATTTATTTAGAAGTCAAATTTACTTGGGCCTGGACAGATCTGGAATGAAAAGTTTGCATTTTCCTTGGTCTGTCCCTTTTGCATGTAGAAATAGTTTGTATTTTCCTTGTTCTGTCCCTTTTGCATATGGAAAGGGGTTGTGTTTTCCTGGTTCTGTGCTGTTTGCATGTAGATATAGGTGCAGTTCTCTGTGATGCATAAAATCCAACAGCTTTTATCTGAGCTGTTCCCCTGAGCAGCCTCTTTGGCTGCTGAGATGATTCTCAAGCAGTGGGAGGTGAGGAACCAAACAGGCAGAGCTGGGCAGGCAGAGAGCAGCACCTACCATGTGAATAGGTGTCCCTCCTGGGACACCCTTGAGCTTTAGCAGCTGCTACATCCTAGTTACAGGATCTTAAAATTGTAGATTTATTTTTAATAAAATGTGCAGCAGTCTATCCTGGCATAGAGCAGAACCCTGAGGGTTCCTCTTTTGCTATGGGGAACTCGTCCCTGTGCTCTGCTTTCTGCACTGGTGAAAACAAGTGATTTTTGGCAAAAACCTGTTAGAAGGATCTCCAACTTCTATGGGCTTGCATCCAAAGACTGCCTGTTTCCTAACTTGTCTCCGCCTTGGGATTTTGTGACAGGTCATGTATCATTCAGTGCCTAAAGAAACTTTTAGGCCTAGTTATTCTTTGAAGGTGAAGAGTGGGTGGAATTTAGAGCTAGCTCTGACCCAAAGACCTCTCACACCTATTTGTCTTTCTACCTTTGAAGGGTAGAAGCTGTCCAGGCCATGCGTTGCATTGCTGAAACGTCTGTGAGACATGGTCCCATGTTATCCCCTTCTCCGTTGCCTTGGAGACTGGATGAAGATGCTGGGAATTGTGCATGCGTGGAAGGTGCAGGAGGCTTCACGCATGGGCACAAAACTGGCTGCTGAAGCCTTCAGGTGGCTTCCTGTGGGAAAACAAAAGGATATTTGGTCTCCTGGGATTTTTCTCTTTAGTGCTGTGGGAGAGCAGCCTTTTTGCTGCGGTTTGGAGGTAAACACGGGTTGCAGTCGGCACTGTTGCAATCTGCACCGCGTGCGTTCCGGGGTCTGCAGGGAGCCGGGCGCTACCGGGCTCAGCGCAGCCCCGCTCCTCCCTTGTCATGTGCTGAGAGTTCCCCTGCAGGAAGCTCATGTAGAGCAGCAGCCCTGATTAAAGGAAACTAAGTAATTTTCACCACATCAGTGACCAGAATCATGCCATTTAATTAAAATACGTCTAGACAAATAACCTAGGGAGAGCGAGATACCATCTCTAATAAGCACTTGAGGTTTCTGCATGGGGACCATACTAAATAAACTCATGAATAGCTGCTTTCCTTTCCCAAGTATCCCGAGCCTGGGAGTATAGCAGCCGCTTCTGGGCTGCGTGAGCATTTCCCATGGAAGTTGATTGGCATTTGTGTCTTTGTTAGAAATAATTTTAACCTGGCTGTAAGTAATATTTTCTGTGGTGTATTGACGAGCACTTGTGGCTACTGTGTTTTTTGACCCAGGTTTAGAATTCTAAGCGGGTGTTTTAAAGGGATCATAAAGAAAGCGTTTCCGAGATGAGCAAGGGTTGAGTCTTATCTCGATTGCTTTCAGGTACGTTTAGCACTTCTTGTTTTGTGGTGTTTGCAGCTGACACTGTATCTGCCATGGTTGTGTGACACCTTTATTGAGGGTGAAGTAAGTGCTTGTAGTAGAGGTTTAGAGTTGCCACCACATCCAGGAGTTGCACAAAGCGGTAGAAATACAATCTCTTCACTTGTATTTTATTCGACTTTTAAAAGACTTTATGTTGAACTTCTTTTTTCTTGCTTTCCTTATAAAGAGCTGAAAGAAAAGAGGTGGGATGTGTTTTCAAGCGGTTCTCCTTGTTGTGCTTTGCTTTCAGAGGGTGATTTCACTCCATGTGGTGCTTTGCCTTAGACAGGGACTTCGTTCCACCTAGACAGTAGTTGTCCGGGTAGAACATCCACGTACCCTGGATCTGACACAGAGCAGCAGTGAACGTTGGTGGTTGTTTTGGAAGAGGTAAATACACTGCAAAATTAAGAATGGGCAAAAGAGAGAAGCAGTTGTCAGGAAAGCTGGAAGGGAGGACAGGTAGAAGTACAAATAATGAACTTAATGCAAATAATGTTCTTGTGCCTGCCAAGTGTGATATTGAGTAATGATTTCAGCTGTGCTGCTCAGGATCTGTCACTCTGCAAATACACCCATAAAAGCTCCTGTTTCCCCTGCCTTCCACTTAACGTGTGATCGGGGCAGCGTCACCTCCGTTGGGTTTTATGGGATGTTGGTTTTTATTTCAAGTGACGCTGTCAAAATTCCCATCTCACAAAGATTGCTTTAATTGAAGAAGGTTTGGAAACGGAATCATAGAATCATAGAATCCTTAAGGTTGTGGGTTCTTCAATGTGTGGTGCCTATTTATTTTTTCTTTACGTAATGAAACTAGAGAGACCAGTTTCATTTTTCCACATTGCAAAAATGGTAGTATTAGAATTTCTGTGTGCTTGCAAGAGGTTATTCAGAGTGGTTATCTTTATTTTCAGTGTTTAGGGCAGGGTTTTCTTGTGCCTCTGGGGCCGTTTATAGAGCGAGCGCAGGTGGGTGCTGGTTTTTGGCAGGTTGATGCTGTGCAGAGCACATACGTGGAAATGCAGAGCGTTTTCCGTGGTTGTGATACCTAGAAAGGAGCCCCCGGTGCCGCTGGGTCTCTGCGTCGCCTCGGGGAGCGCTGGCCAAGCCGGCCGCACGAAGAGCCTGCTCGGAGCCCCCAAAAGCTGCAGTTGGCCCTGGTTTCTTGCTCGCCAGCTCAGTGCAGGGAGGTTTGAAGCTCTTCTGCATCGCAAACTGCTGCTGTGGTGAGCAGGGCCCTTCTGATGCCGCAGAGAAGGTTTTGCTCTTCCCTTCCCTTTCTCGTTTCCCAGATCAGCACAATACCCCTTCCAACCCTCGCCCGTTAATTCAGTGGGTGACTTTATTTTCCTTCCTTTCTGAGTGGAGAGGGCCACCGAAGGCTCCCCGTGTTGAGACCTCAGCTACAAGAAGCCTGACGTTTTAGTCTGACCCTAGAGGTTCACACTGAAATGCAATCGGCCTCAGAAGGGCCCTATTTTTAGAGCTGCAGCGTTGGCTTCTAGTCCTGAGCTGTCATGTGCTCCCGTGTGTGATTTTTACTCTTCTTTTCTTTAAAGAGTCAGAAAAGGGTCTGTCAGCTGTTCGCTTTGTGCATGCTGCAGTTTATACCAGCCTTAAAGGAACTCCATGTCTTCATTCTACTTATTCTTACTTATTCTACTTAGGTTCTCCTAAATTACCATCCTCTGTCAATTGGTTTTACACTATAGCACACAGCCTGATCTTCAGGGATGTTTTAGATTCTCCATGGAAGTTCAGCCCGTTTCCTTGGAGGGCTGGGCTAGAGAATGGGGCCAAGGAGCATTTCCTTGTTAATCTTGTCTTTTCCTGAGCAGACGGAAAAAAAGTCCCGTAGCTAATTCTGAAGATTAAGGTGCTCACAGGTGAAGTTGAGTGCGTGATGCAAGTGTGTGCAACGCTATCAAAACCAGCCTTTAAGCAGCTGTGAATCAGGGAGCCACTAGAAGTTTGTGGGGTTCACTTAATATTCTTAATCCAGAGTCAGCAGATTTTTGGAGGCAGTAAAAGGTTTGGCATTGGGATGGAAGGGAGCTAAGGCCAAAATCCACTACTGGAGGAAGAGAAAGCAGGATGAGGGGAAGGTAAGGAGCAGCCTAAGTTTCTGGGGCAGGTAGCAGAGGGTGCCCGAGCACGCGGGGTTGGTAAGTGCTCAAATACCCTGCACCGAGCAGGGCGCCAGGGGAGCCGGACACAATTCCAGGAAGCGCGAGCAAGGAGGGGCTCGTAGCAGCAGGGATTGTTTCATTTAGCAATTATTTGCCTCAGAGAGGAGATTTAAGAAGGAAAGCAGAGGATGTGAGCGGCCGAGAGCCCTTCCCTCCTCCCCACACCCTTCTGCACATTCCCTTCCTCAAGGGAGACGGGATTCGTGTGCGAGGGGATAGTGGGGAGTTTGCTGACCATGTGCGATAGATCTGGGGGAGGTTCAAGAGCTCGGGGTCTTTTTCATGAGCTGTGACTGCTCTGCTGTGTAACCTTGCATGAGTTAGTCCCCTGCTCTTCTCCTTTTGCCTTTCCTTTTGCCTGGTAGGTGGATTTGTAGGTTGAACTAAAGAACATGCTATCTTACACATCAGGATTTTTTGGAGTACAATGAGGTGGAGAGTGTTAACGATTAGTCAAAATATGTACTTTTTTTTTCCTGGTCCATTCAAGAAAATTCTTGTCCCTCCTGATCTGATGTTATTTCAAATGCTTGATTTTTCTTCCTATTATTATTATTTTTCAGGGTGGTAAAGGAAGAAATCTCAGACGACAATGCAAAGCTACCGTGCTTCAATGGAAGAGTGGTGTCCTGGGTATGTTGGTTCATGCATCTCTATGTACATATTGATTTATTGACGACTTGGCAAGGGAGTTGGTTTCTGATTGTTGGAAATGCCTTTACATGTTGCATCCCAGTTTACAGGGAAGCAAAACCACAGTTTTCCATTCTGTCTGCAACATCTTATTTCATAACATGCAAATGTTTACCCATTTACCTTTTGTTGAGAACAGTAATAGGCAAGTCCTTGATCCTTGTTAAAAATGCCTTCTGCAACAGAAGGTGAAGGTAGCAGCCAGCTTGTCATCAGCAAGAGCTGGAAGCCTGTGCCCAGCAGCCAGTGCCATAGTGCATTAAAACCCCATTTATTTCAGCTGTGACACGAGTAGCTGGACAAGAGTTGGTGAGCACAGATTGTGCAGGCAATAGGAATGTATATGTTTCTCCAGAAGACAGATTCCCTCTTTCCTTCCTTCCCATCCATCAGCTTCTTTTCAAATTTTTATGTGTATCCCATGCACGTGAGTTCAGTTTATAGCACAGATGCTCTATACTGGGTTATAGTACAGATGATTTAAAGCACTTTTTTACAGATGAATCGGACAAAAGCTCCTGTTCATCGTTCTGAGCAATCAGCTGGGGCATCTGTGCCTGACCTACATCACCAACTGCAAATCACTTTATTTTTTGCACTAACACCCATAAAATTGTCATGCTTATCTGCTTCTCCTTGCTACTAATTATTGTAGGAGTTTTATGTAAATCTTACTGTAAATTAATTGTCCACAGTTTGGAATCCTCTAATACCCTATTCACTGGAGCTGGGATAGATAATTGCATCCATAAACTCCGGGGCTAGCAGCGTTGCTCTTTACATTTAGGCAGGGTCCTGTTCTTGTTGGCTTCCCACGTGATGGGCCTGAGCCGCCTTTGTCTCTCTTGCTGCTATAAAATATGCATCAGCTGGTAGCAGACAGCTTGGATTCTGTCACCAACCCATCTGTGATGATTGTCCTTCTCCCTGTGCGTTGCTGCAGCGGGGATGTGCGCGTTCCCCGCGCAGCTTCCGCACTAGAGCCGGGCTCTGCACTCCCTCCCCGCTCCCTCAGCTGCTGCAGTGACTGCTTTGATGCTCCCAAGGTGACTGGCGTTTGGAAAGCGGAGAGTTTCATCTCTTTTAGGAACAGCTGAGTCTTTATATTTGTCATAGGCAGGAACTTTGATCTCGGTGTCATATGCAGAACATGTTTCCACCGGAGAAAGCGTTTAAGGGAGGCTCTGTGAGCACCGAGTGCCCTGGGAACTCAGTGCAGTTAGGCTAACACTGAATGGGGATCGTGCTCCTAATTAGCTGTTTGGAGCTCGTCCCATCCCTGCTGTGTGCTGCTTGCTCTTCTCATCTGCATCTGACATTTTGTGCTTTTGTTTGGTTTATTTATTTTAAAGACCAAGTAATTTGAGGACAGAGGGCTTCTGCTCATGCGATTCACAGAGTGTCTGTGGGGTGCAGCTTGATTTGCCTTTAGGATTTTCAACAACATAGACATCACCATTAATTATTTGGCAAATACTTCATTTGGTACTTACTATTGTAACTGTACTTACACAAACACACTCTATTTCCTGCCTATTTTACATAGGAAAGAATGGAAGTAGAGCTGACAAACTGACATACACATTGATAGGAAATGAGATCTCTACATATGAGATAAATATGAAGCAAACCTGATTTTCATGTGATTTTCTGAGGTCTGTGACACCACCAATCCCCAGCTCCTCCTTCTCCCAAACTGCAGGTACCAGGCAAATGCCCTGGATTCGGGCCTCGTTGTTGCCTCCTGAATTTGATTACCTGGTCTCAGGAAAAGGAGGGTTGTTCATTCCTGTGATTGATGTTGTCACTGTCCCGTGCCATCCTGTTGAGGTTTGTTGTTGGAACCGTCTTTACGTGGTTTGTTCTGGAGCAAGGTCACTGTGAACGTCTGGGCCAGCTCAGTGGCTCATACCTGAAGGCTGATAACAATCTCTGACTTGATAAAGCTGCTCTGATTATTGCACTAGCCAAGGATCAAGCCTATTGTTTACACAGATTTTCCCTTTTCATTAGCACCGTATTTTAATTTTGCTGCAGGCAGGAGCAGACATGGGGTGCCAACTTCCTCTCATTGCTTTAGCTTTGGCCATTAAGTCCCAAAACTCCATACAAATGTCCTGGCTCCAGATACTGAGTATCAGCACAGGCCATCATGAGCTGTTTTCAGCTGCCTGGCTTTGCTCTGGACGTTGTGTTCTCCTTCCCTTTTCCCTCACGTTCACTGACACAATCCTGTAGCCGGTCTGTGCTCCAGGGCAGCTGATGAACAGGGTTTTCTGCAGCCTTTCAGTTCTCTTGGGCACCTCAACCACCAGGTGATCCCCCTGACCTGATGTCATGGTTATATTTCCCCTGCCAGCTTGAAACCCTGAATAAACCAGCTCTGGGTATATTCCCACAGAAGCAGATTTCACTTTTGACAGGACAACGAGCAATCCAGCATTATGCTATCCAAGAAAAGTTTAGTAGTTTAGCAATTCTCACCTTGCTGACTTCGACTGAAGATGACTGTCTGCAAGATTCCCTGCTTTCCTAAAAGAAGGGATGTCGCTTGTGATTGTGCTGCTAGGAAAACCGATCCTTTTAGCTGTGTCAAAATCCTTGCCCAGTTCTGTGGGGCACAGCTGGAGTCCTGGTGAGTGCATTTTGGTGCGTTTTGCCTTTCATTAGTGTTCTAATAAGAACCATAACACAATTTGTCAGATGCACTCGATGGGAAAGTGTGACCTTCCCCATTTGTGAGCTAAGCCACAAACAAACTTTGTTTGTCTTGGAATATGGATCTAAGTTACGTTCCAGCTCTTGCTTCAGCTCGACTGCTGTGCAGTTAGTCGTATGCGTGAAGAAAAGGTTGTTAGAACTTGCAGAATAAGAAGGAACATCAAAAGTCTGTTTAAAAACAGAAATAATAAAAGAAAACCCAACCCAAACTTTGTATGCTGACATGGACAGAAGTGTTTGTGCCAGTATGAGGCTGTGGGACTTAGGGCTGGAGATGGAATCTGGTTTTGGGAGGGGGAGAAGAGGCAGGAGGGTGAAAAATTTGAGATTCCTGTAGGACATTAGACTTCAGAGTGCCAGCCATGCATCTATTTGAGCACTTGCCTCTTCTAGGCATATAGGGCAAGCATTTGTAAATCACTAAGTACTTGTGAAAATCTTGAGGAGATACCTGGTTTTAAATGAGCAAAAGCTCCTCCATAAGCAATATCGGGTGTGCACATCTGTCCCACGGACACGGGACTGCTTCATGTGAGTGGTTCTGGCTGGGCCTTTTGGAAAAACAGCTTGCAAGGAAGAATATCCGTTGTCTTTTTGTGTGTGTCAAAGTTTAAAATGCTTTCCTAATTTTTTCTACATAATCCAGGGACAGCACGCAGAGGAAACTGGAAACATGGAAAGAATTGGCCTAATGTGATGGTGAATTAAAACACAAATAAACAGATTGCTGTTGATTTCTAGTGTATAACACAAAATGATTTCAGGGCATCTTCTCCTGGTGGATTTTACACTACATTCCAGCCCAGTGTGGTGGTTCTGAGAAGAAGAAAACTCTGTGGTGCTCTCAGGAACTCTGTGGGTATCCGAGCTGGTGGTATTTCATGGTAGGATTGAATGCAATGGGCTTTTTTGAAGGATTAACAGGAATCCTCCAACGAGCCACCAAGCACTGCTTCTCCCTCGAGTTCCTTTAGGTTTCCCAGGGTATGCAGAAAAGCAGGGCCTGTGTCGAGGTGGAGACGCTGCACCGACGTGTCCTAATTCCCTGTCCTTTCTGTTGACAGCTGGTCCTGGCTGAAAGCTCTCACTCTGACACAGGTTCCCAGTGCACCGAGAGCCACACGGACCTCCCGCCTCCCCTCGAGAGAACGGGCGGCATCGGAGACTCCCGGCCCCCCTCATTCCAGTAAGAGAAAGTCCTTTTTTTTTTTTTTTTTTTCTTTAAACCAAAATATGCATTTCTGGTCTGCCTCTTCCCTGTATTTCTCTCTAGTGCTGCAAACTAGCTGTTTATTGTTACCATTACAAAACAACAATATCAATACAATAATCCTGCCTGGCTGCCCCAAGGTGTAAGCAGTGTGACTTCCTTAGCTAAACGAGCTTCCAGCGGCTCTTGCATAGTCTAATTTACAGAGTTTCTTCTGCTTATCCCACGAGGGAGTGCCTGAGGCCTGGAAGAGCCCTCTATGCTCTGGGTGAGTCTTTTGCAGCTAAATGCCTGTTGGAAGGGACAAGAAATCCTGGGAATGCTGGTGCTGACCCGTGTTTCTCGCCAGGGCTTTGCTGCCCTCGTGCGATGGAGCCCGGCTCTGCGCTGGCCGCAGGGCCGGCCCGCGGGCGCCCGTGTCGAGGCCGTGTCCTGGGAGATGCACGGGCTGGTTCTGCAACTCCCTCTCCAGCAGCTCTTCTGCCTCATGGCCCCGTGACTTGTATTTTCTAGGACATCATTAGGGCAACCCTGTGACTTGCACAGCCCTAACCTCAGTGTCACTGTAATCCCATAGCCCGTCCTCCCCTCCCAATGTGAGTTACCTTCTTTACTCCTAGACCACTGAGATTTTCCTTCTTTTTAATGCCACAGAAATGACCACAGACCTGTCATCTCCTGTCTCTTTTCTTTGCAAATGATTGTGCTAAGATAATTGGGGTCTTATTTGTATGAGAAGCCCCAGCTGAGCTAGAATGTTGTGTAATTGCTCATACAGAAATGTTACTGGCCTGGAAAGACCACAAGAAGTGGATGGAGCACACAGAGTAGTAGGCAGCCTCAGCTAGAGGAATGAAGTGCTTGACAGAGGAAAGCCTTGCTTCCAGGTAGCAGTTTGGCTGTGGACAGTGTGTTTTCTTGAGTAAAGCCTTTTGCTTTTCCTCTCTCTCACTGATGAGGCTTCTGCTGCTCATCTTGGGCCTCCTGCACCAGCACTTGGCTTTGCTGGTAAGCTGGGCATTGAGAACATCCACGCTCAGAAAATGGGGAGGTTCCTTCCGAACCCCTTTGCCTGCCCGTCTATTCTGGTGACCCGTTTGGTGACGGATGGTGGCAGTGGAGTCACTAGATGGTGCTGCTGAGATGTCTTGGTGTCTTCCAGGCCTCGGTGTTTGGCTCCCAGTTCCCACATTTGTGTTCAGCCAAGGACAGAGCCGCTGCGTTAGGAAACGGTCACATCTGAGCAGGGCTGAAACAAGACAGGCCAACGGGCTTGGGACAGCACTTAACAACTGGCTTTTATTTGGATAATGTCATTGGGACTTAGTGTGCTCAAATGTTTGCTCAAACAGGGACCTCTATTTCCTAATTTATATAGAGACATGCCAGTGCATTTCATTCATTCAAGTAATGAAGTTTTTAATGATTATTTTTTCTAACGCGTGGAATTTGTGGGTCACAGAGGAAGAGCATGAGCAGTGCGAGTACGATGTCCCTGCAAAGGGACATCTTTCACAGAGCAGCATTAGCCTGTGTCAGACCACGCTCAGCTGCATTTTCAGGAGCTGGAGGCCACTTTCAGCCCAGTCCATTCGATTGAGCTGTGTCCTGTTCCAGCTCTGAGAGGCTTTTCTCGCTCCTGTGCTGCACGGATGTAGCTACGTGACTTCCGAGCACTGGAGAGCGTGCAAGGAGGTCCTGGGATCTGTCCTGCAGACGTGCACTTAATTATTCTGAGCCTTGCTGTGACTTGCGGGAGTTGAGCCTTCAAGGTCACAGCTTTGTATGGAAAGTGGCTGCAGTTGTGGCTTCTGCCCTTGCTGTCAGACTGCCAGGTAAACATCTTTGGAATGTTGTAGAAAAGGCAAATCGAATGGCAATTGCAAAAGCTGACTTTGTTGCGTGAGAGATCTGTTTAAAAAAAAATCATTTTCTTGGCCCATCAGTAAATTTTTCTCCATAAAAACTTCATGCTGATGTCTCATGGTAGCATTTTTGGTGTAATGATGCTGCTGCTGCAAATGCAACTGCTTTTTATCAAAAGTGACTCTACTGTTTCTTCCTATTTGTCCTCCTACAGCCCAAATGCTGCCAGCAGCCGGGATGGCTTGGACAACGAGACGGGAACCGAGTCCGTCGTCAGTCACCGGCGAGACAGACATCGGCGCAGGGCTAGAGAAGGGCACGAAGATGGTGAGTTCCTTCCCCTGCTTCGTTCACAATAAAAAACAATCTTTCTTCTCATCTTTCAGACCCAGAAGTGCTTTTGTAGGAATACTACTGAAGTGTGCTCCGTATTTTAATGGAAAAAACTTGATAATTGCTTTGAAAAACTTTGAAGCTTGGGAGTTTCTAGAGATCTGGGCAGCCTGTAGTGAAGTAGCAGGGAGATTCTGTCTAATGATCTAAAGACATTTCTGTAGCTTTAGAGGATGCTCAGCCTGGAGAGGAGTGATAATTTAGCTGACGGTAAGCTCCATGCTGTCATGGCTAGACTGCCCCTATTATTCAAGTTTGCTCATTTAAAGGTAGGTCACATTATCTGTTGGATGTGTTAGTTTGCAATGTAGACAGTCTGAGAGTCTTATATTTTAACAGTATAAGGTCTGAGCCCAGATCCTCTGAAATAGTTTCTGATTTCACTAGGTTTAGATGAGCAGCAAGGTTTTATGCTGGTAGAACTATGGTACATGCATAAGCTTCAGTTCTTGTTTCTAGTCAATACATCAAAGTAAGCTTGGCTTTTCCTTTATTGCCAGACAAGAATTTCCAGGCTTAATTAAGAATTAATAGATGCCACCCATTGAGTCTAAAATGACTCTGAATCTGGAATACTTGAGCCGAGAGATGCCAGCACAGAGTTTACTCAGTCCCACCCACTATTTGCCTCCAGTGAGAAAACCAAAAGTCACATATATAGTGCTTTTTGGAAGCAGGTGTCTTTTTGTTTATTTAACGCTTCCAAATTGTCAGTGGCTCAAAGTGAAGGAAAATGACTCAAGCAGCGGGTGGAGCAGTGAGCTGCCCTGGCCTGGTGCTGCCTGCGCGTTCCTTCGGGACGCCCAAAGCGCCGGGCTGCTAGTATGGGCACAAAGGTTATTACTGCAAGAATGGTAAAAGGGGATTTGGTTTTAACGTTAGATTTTTAGATGTGCCTGTGTGAACTTGATAAGAGGGAAGCTTTAAAGGGCAGATTTTTTGGTTTCACTTGTCTTTCCCTTTTCCTGGTACTCAGTGATGCATTTCAGAAGAACAGAAGGGAAATGCTGAAATTCTTCCTAGGTTGCTTGACTCCTGTGTTTTTTTGATGTGTTTTCTGAATCTATTTTCCATTCTGATCCCATGGGGCTACTGTAATAAATCATTAGGTTGAAAAGGGCAACTCGGCAAAGCTTCCCTGTTCAAGGAAGCTGTTGACCTGATCTCCTGTGTGCTGCAGTTCCTGAGTGCTCTTATTTTAAGGTTCAAGACTGAGAGCTTCAGGAAACTGTGTTAAAGCTACTTCAGAACATATGATGCCATTGCAGAATTGTTTACTAGAGACCATCTTAAAAGTAGTCCCTGTCTCTTTGCTAGTTGATTACTTGTATATTAAGCTATTTCCACTTGCTATTTCCTTTCATTAGAGGCTTGACCTTTAAAGTGCTGAATTGCATCTGACATTGCTGAATGCCCTTCGTTCTTGATAGGGTACTTACCTGCACTCTTAGTGTATTGCAATATTAGGCCCTAAGGCTGCTTGTTAAAGAACTAAAAATACGCTGTTGTCTCCATGTCTGCCTGCCTGTCTTAAGAGCATGTTGTCTTTTCCATTCCTGTGTGTTTTCCCCCCTTTCTTGCTAGCTTAATGTGGCCAGAGCCTGGGCCTTTTGATTATGTGGATGGATCTTTACTATTACAACTGAAACTAACTTGAGTTTCGGAAGAGGCAGCTGAGAGCTTCTGTGGTGTGCATCCCTTGCCATTATGAAATAGCAGTAAATCCATTTTTCCTTGCAGAAATAATTAACTGCAGTTCGTGTTTTGACTGTACCCTGTAGAAATTTGTTTGAATAATAGCAAGGCATTTCTTCTTGCAGCCCCTCGGATAAACGGCCACCCCAAACTGGACAGACACCGTGAGCACCCGCCTGGGTACGACAGCTCTTCCACCATGATGAGCAGCGAGCTGGAGTCCAGCAGCTTCATCGACTCGGACGATGACGACAACACGAGCAGGTAGGTGTTTCACAGTGCTGCAGTCGTTAAATACTGATCCCTGGAATCAGGGAATTCCTGTGGAATTGCACGCTATCCTAGGCCGATGAGTAGAGGAATTAAAAAGTTAATGTTTTACAAAGGCAGGTATATAACTTTTTAATTATTCTTTTCATGCAACCAGAAAGAATGTGTTGAATTATTCCTTGCTGTTAGTAACAAAGTCTTCCATATCAAGGCATCCTTGTTAATCTCTCAAAATATTTTAGTTATTCCTTAAAAAGTTTCTAAGCTGATGAATTCCTCAGATTTGAAAGAAAAGTATATTTAGAGGTGCAAAACCAGTCAAAACTGATGGTTTTTCTCTTCCTGGCTTCAGTGGCAGCATTCTGTAAGCATTGCTTCTAGAGCTGTTACAACATCCCATGCATCCAGACGGGATACCAAAACCTCCTACAGGTCTGTGGTGGCTCAGAGAGGCCTGTAGCTAACACAGGGTATCAACAGAGCATTTTGATATTTTACATAGATGAGAAACAGCAGAGAACAGCAGCTCACGAAGATGACGCTTCCATGTTTGCCATGTTTACAAACAGGTGAATAGTTAATTGAGTTCAGGGGATGTATTTGTGATCTGAAGGTTAGTCACAGCTTAAATACCTGTTGAAGAACACCTGGTCCTTCTGATGCTGTTGAAATGCTGAGCCTTTCCAAAGGGTTGAAAGGGTAACTCTAGTAACACTGAAGATTTTGTCCTGGCTTTAGCTGTGAGAACCTATTGGGCAGTTCCAGCAAAGTTGCTGACACCTGAAGATACAGAAAACTAATCCTTAAGATGCTTTGTAGTTCCCTTGGATAGTCACATGCAGCATCAGTGCTTAACCTGTGGTACTTTCTTAAAGCCTTTGGAGCTTCCAGTCCTCCTTTTTCCCCCACCCCCCCAAAAAAAAACAGAAAAAAAATAAATCTGCAGGTGATTTTGTTTGAATAAATGAATTATTTCCATGGCAGCAAGATATGCAGTAGGAGACACTTAGAGCATGCACACATAGAAGCACAGCACTAAACCCAGCAAATATCCATCTGTGAATAAAGTAAAACTTCCTGTGCCCGACCTGAGAAGAAAGAGACTCTTAAAAACTGCTGTGGAGGCCGTTTCCTTCCGAGGGCAGGAGCTGCTGGCACCGGCGTAGCTGTCGGACCAGCTCGGCAGGACGGCCGCGCTGGAATGCTCCGAGGAATGCTCTGCTCCCCGGCACGCGCGCGGTGCTGCCAGGGAAGGGTTTTCCTAGGAGGCCGGCGCAGCCGCCCGGGAACAGCAGCCCTGCTCTGCCGGAGAGCGGGGCCTCCAAGGGCTGCGAGGGCTGGGTTTGCTCCTTGCCGCGAGGAGCCGCGGGAGGACACGGAGAGACAAGGCAGGAGTGAGGAATATTCCTGCATCCGAGGTGAGGAGGCTGTGGGGCTTGCGGCGCTTTTGGAGAGGTTTGAAGTTTAGCAAAATGCATTTGGCTGCTTTTCTGTGTGTGGCACAAGGCATCGTTTCTGTAGTACAAGCGGATCCGAGTCGGAAGTTCTCAAAGTACCAAGGCAGTTTTATTGACTTTGGAAGCTCAGGAAACAGAGTTGTTGTTGCTGTTTTGATTAATCTTTATTTTTGGGGAGGATGCAGGAAAAGAGACAAAAGTTTGTAACTCCTTTGTCTTCAAGTTCTGATATAATGGAATGTTAGTGGCTTTTGCAGGTGATAGGTGATATTTTGATTATAGATTGATGTAAGATGCTCCCCGTAAGTTTTTCAATAACTGTTGCTTCTGCCTGACTTTTCTTAAGCAAATAAATATCTAGAATTTGGGAACCTGTGGCTGTAGAGTTATTGTCAGCAACCAACAATTAGTATTCTTGCTCTGAAGTAACTGAAATAATTCACTGTGAAAATATCAGCTGCATTCATTCCTCCCTTTAGAATTGACAGTGCTTCTTTTTAAAGTATACAGATGGCTTTCCTTTAACAAATATTTTATTACTTTCCTTTGAGGAATGCAGATTTTTCTTTTTTTTTTTTTTAATCTTTCCCGTGGTGTTTATTAGCCTTTCTGTTAAAAATACAGGCAGGGCTTTGGCCAGTAGGTAATGCAAGAAATTGCTGCTTACAATTCCTGATTTCTGTTTCTTCATCTTTATGCTGTATTTGGGACCTGTTGTTTACAAATACTCTCTTACATGGAGTAGGAGTCTTGCCAGAGCAAGCTGCAATGAACATGGGTTTATTAACACAACTAAAATTGCAGCCCAGCTGCTTACAAGAAGGGATAAAACCCCTAAGTTGAGCCCTTCATTTGCGGTTTCTGCAGTGTAATATAGTTATGCTTTTTGTATTCTTTCTTTGCTCACATTTTTTCAACACCATCTTCTACTGTTTATCTATGAAAAAGCCAGTGTTTAGACACACAAAAATGTTTCTGCAATGTCTGTTGATGGTGAACTCTCTGAATTAATGTGAGAGACTGTTTGAGGCGCTGGTTCACCCTTAGGTGCTGGAGGATGAGTTACCTGGGAGCACTGGGGCACTAAACCAAGATGCTGATGATCTTTGTCTGTGACAACCAGCGTTCTTTGGAAGGGCGCAGGGAATGGCAAATGACTCAGCTTCCCAGAGCTGAAATTTGCTCCGAATTTCCCCCAGGTTGAGCAGCTCCACGGAGCAGAGCACTTCGTCGCGGCTCATTCGGAAGCACAAACGCCGGCGGAGGAAACAGAGGATGCGGCAGATGGACAGGGTGAGGCCGGGGGGAAGCTGGGAAGATCCCGCGTCCTGGAGAATTCCCTGGAAAGACTCCCTTGGCTCCAGGGTTCTCTGGAGTTGCTCTCCCACTGCACGGGGCACCCTAATACCTCAGTGTGTCTGCATGGCGCGTAGCCAGGAAGCAGGAGTGATGCGGCTGAGAACTGGCTGTGTGTGTTTTACAGAGCAGCTTTTGGAGAACGTGCCCATTTCCTCACAGGTTCTAAACGAAGAATAGTATCTGCAGGAGGCCACTGTTTTGTCTGTATACCTTCCAAACAGAAACAATTAATCAGTTCCTGATAAAATTGTCTTCAGTGATTGCTTTTATTGTCTGTCTTGGAGCTATTTAAAACCTGGAGAATTCTCTGTTGTGTTTTGCAGTCATCCTCGTTCAGCAGCATCACTGATTCTACTATGTCCCTGAATATCATCACTGTCACGCTCAACATGGGTAAGAAATGAGCAATTTTTTTTTTATGATGAATTTTAAGTGATCCAAATGTATTTTTGTCATGGTGCAGCAGCCTGCGAACCCAGCTGAAAGTTCCCTTAATGTGAAATAACTGCAGTTTGAACTGAAGGGTATCACAGCTGAGAGTTGTTGTTCTGCTCGCAATCAGTTGCCCACATTTGGTCCAGCACAAGGTAGTTGTGAGTCAGCTGCACAAATAGATAAGTGTAATTCTTGGTAAGCCCAGAAAAGGAGCTGGATCTCTGAACCTGGGAAATGGAATTTTGCCCTTCCTAGGAATGGTAATGGGTCAGAATTATTGTAAGGAACAAAAAGGACACCGAAGCTTGCGGTTTTGCTGCTCATACATTTCTTTGTTTAGCCAGATGGAAATGTCTGGATAATGGACTGTCAATCCAGTGTTTTTCAGTAACACCAAATTCTTTCTGCCTTTAAGGTGTGGAAAAACAAACATTGCCTAATGCTGATTATGTGCTTAATTTCTAGGTGTAGACACGTCTTTTCAATGTCATTGCTCTTGCCTTTTTTTTTTAATTCAACTTTTCAGTGTCTGGTATGAAAAAACAGTGCTTAGCAATTCTTCCTTGCTGCAGTAAACATGCCAGGCCAGACACAGAGCAAAAGGGTAAACGGGTAATTGTAATAAGTCAAGCATGGCCCAGGTGATGTGCTGCCAGAAAGCCGTGTACTGCTTTTGAGGACTGACGTAGCGGTAGCTTTTCACTATCATTCCAATCACCTTGTTTGTTTGTTTGTTTCCCACCCTCCACTTTCTATCTGTATAGAAAAGTATAACTTCCTGGGGATCAGCATTGTAGGACAGAGCAATGACCGGGGCGATGGTGGCATATACATTGGCTCTATTATGAAAGGAGGGGCTGTGGCAGCAGATGGACGAATTGAACCAGGAGACATGCTTCTGCAGGTTGGTCATGTCCAAAAATCCGTGCTGCTGGCTCGTGCGTTAGTGGCTTCAGCTCAACCATCCCACCAGATTCAGGGACGTAACAATCAGTTGCCAGAGTTCACCTGTAGTGGGAGGAATGTGTTACGTGGAACTATAACTCTTTGCCAACTCGTTGCTGGATAGTTTGTGCTCTGGGAAACAAAACATTTCTGCAGCTGCTCAGAAGAATGGAAACACTTATAAGGCAAATACATTTGGAAACAAACAAGTAAAATGTCTTTACCTCTCCTGTTGCAAAGCCTGACCTCTGTATCTTGCAACATTTCAGGTGAATGACGTCAATTTTGAGAACATGAGCAATGATGATGCAGTACGAGTCTTACGGGAAATAGTCTCCAAGCCTGGGTGAGCTTCTCAAAACCTCTTTTGCTGCTTATCCTCCTTGTGCAGTTATTACTGTTGAGCAAATGTCAGAAGAACCAACATTTTGGTCTGAATAAGCAATCAAGTGTAGCTGCTGATCTCAGCTCTGAACTTCTCAGTGTAAGTGATGAATAGATCAGGCTGGTTCCAGTTTACCAGCTAAAAGCAACACAAACTAGGAGTTGCCTGGTTTTGTTGGCACTATTTGTTTATCTAGTCAGAGCTTTAAAGTCTCCAGAGCTGATCGTTCAGGTTTGCAGCAGTAGTGCTGCTGATAGATGGAATAATTGAAACAACCTGAGACTGTGAATGTACCTTGACCAGCTCAACAAAAGCTTTCTCAAAATGTCCTTAACAACTGCAGCATAGGAATAAGTTAATTCAAGGGAGTTCACTGAGGTTCTCACAACTTCTGCAAGGAAATTCATCCCAGCCTCTTTTCTTTCTTTCCAGACCTATTAGCCTAACGGTAGCCAAATGCTGGGACCCCACACCCAGGAGTTATTTCACCATCCCCAGGGGTAAGTGCTTACCTGTGCTCCTTGATGGATTCCTGTAGAGCCTTCAAGGTCTAAAACACTTTTGGCTACTCTGACATCTGACAGATTTCCTTTCCCTGTTTGAAGTTTGGGTGTATCGTTTGCTTTTTGTTCAGAGGCAAAGTCTTAAGATAGGCATTGAGACCCTTAAGTGCCCACTGAAATTGTGGGAGTGCTTTTGATTTGTGTAGGTCTGGATGGAGCTCTTAGCTGTTTCATGGCTGCATCCATGGCAAGGCTAGAGGATAAGTATTTCTAAGTGTTACTAAAGAGTTACTAAACTCAGTTTAGAACTTAAACTCAATTACTTGATCAGAACTGTGCATTCAGGAAGCATTCCCTCTTGTGCTTCCTGCAAATCTGATCCCATTTGCTTGTTTCTGCCTTTGTGGTTGCTTTGCAGCAGAACCAGTGCGGCCGATCGACCCTGCAGCGTGGATCTCTCATACCACAGCCATGACGGGAGCGTACCCCCGTTACGGTATGAGCCCCTCCATGAGCATCACCACATCTACCAGCTCCTCACTAACAAGCTCAATTCCCGATTCGGAAAGTAAGTCACACTGCGGCCAGCACAGGGCAGGCGGCTTCTGCTCGGGGCCTGCAGTGCAGAGGTGTGCGCAAAACCGAGCCCAGCCACAAGCACCATGAACACCACCACCACCACAGAACTCTCGAATGTTTCCTTAAATCTGTGCATCTTGTGGGGAGCATAAAACCTTTGCTTTGAAGGTCAGAAGCTCATGCAGTGATGTGTTGCCATAGTTCACAGCCAGGACCTGGAGGTGGCTTTTGCTTCTCTAAAAGTTGCAAGGCAGGTCTCCAAATTTATCCCCCCACATAAATGTGGGGTTGTCTTCCTTGCATTTGACTGCAGGGTTTTTGTTTGGTTGTATTTTGGTTCTTCTTGGAGATGGGAATTGTTTCTTTCCAGGTAGATACCACTGGATAATAATGTATGTTAGTATATGTTAGGGAGCCTTACACTGATATCCGCATAGCCTGCCTTATACATTTACCTGTATGGTACAATTCCTTTTTATAGAATTTATTGAACAAGGGAAAAAACATTTTAACTTTCCACCTGCAATTAAGGTTCAAGTTCAGCCTTTTTTCCTGATTTTGTCTATCTGTGGCAGTCTCCAGAATAATCACATCCATATAAACAGTTGAGTTTCCATGATTCTTCATCTTGAAATTATTTGTTTAAAGAATATGAGCTTTTCCTCTATTTGGCTCTTTCTTTTCTTTCTGTTAGGAGTATAGGATAAGCATTTAGTTTGAAATATGTGACCCTAAGGCAAGGCAAATAAACAAGGAACATGTATACCTTAGATCACTGCCCAGGGAAGTCCTGGTGAAGGAAAGCAGCATTCTTTTTAAATATGTATAAATACTAGTATCTTGACAGGAAAATTTTGAACTTCAGACATCATTAGTGTGTTTTTGTTTGTGTGTTTTTTTGTAATACTCATGTGGAAGAGTTTCTTAGAGAGGCAGCCTCTCTATCAAATTTGTTCATCTGCAGCAAGGAATTTTATATGTTTATACAGGGATACAAATCATGAGGTGGCTTTAAAGTTCTGAGGAGTTGTGAAAAGATGCTAGTTCAGGATGCATTCCCTGAAACTCGGGTAACTAGTGACATGCTTAACCAGGCAGGTGTGGGGCAGTATCTGCCAGACCTGGAGTCTGAGTTAGAAAGACTGTTCAGAGTAATTTTTTCTTTTTGTAAGGTTTTTCCAGAGGTAAAGGATAAAAAAAAAAATCTTTTTAAAGACCAATGTGTTGATGACTAGTGACAGAATCTTTCTCAGATAAATGTGGCTGAAATGCCACAGTTCTAATTTTGACTCTCACTCGATGATATCTTTGCATCTGAGGGACTACATGAGCATCTGCCCTTTTTTCTGTCACCATCTCTGATTTCCTAAACTGGTAATTCCTGGGGTTATCACCTCCCCTTGAATTGAAAGGGGTTTTGTCTTTTTTAGAGGTGTAGTAGCCCAGCTTCTCTTTAGGTAGCAGGTGGCAGCTCTGAAGGGGGAATATATCAACAGTAAAAAGCAAGTGAACTGCTTATGCCGTGACTGTTTTCCCTTGAGATGTGTTTTCAAGCTTATTGGTGCTAAAGACTGCTGCAGTTGAATGTATCTGCTGATCACTGTCAAACAGTAAGAGTCTCGCTCTGTTTACATTCCTCTTGAAACATTTATGTATCGGGTGCCTTGAAATATAGTAAAATGATTGAGCAATGTGGAATGCACACATCTTCTCAATCATACTTTTTAAAATAAAGTTTTTTGGGAGCAGAACCATGTTTCTGGAGATAGCTTTTCATTTCTATGCCAGTGACGTATAATGTTTCCTTTTCTGAGTGCAAGAACCTGGGGGATATTCCTGACCTTTACTGCCACCTCTCCTGCCATTTGTTGAATCCCTTTTTCCATGGTTCAATGGTGTAAACCTTCCTGGAGGCAGCACCTCAGGGCTTTGGGGCAAAACAGCACCTGTCAGGGCAGCTTTCTGCCAGGAAAGTTGGGATAAAGAGGAAGGAGGAGGAAGAGAGAGGAAGAGAACATGCACTTACATCCAAAGAGCTGCATTCAGAATGGGGCTTTTTGAATTCTCATGATCCAGTGCAAGATTTGCCTCCTTTGGGCTAGAATCACTGGTGCTTGAGGCAGATACAACCTCTGATCGATGGTATCTGCCTGTAAAAGTGGAGGAGGTGAGTTAATGGAGTCCTCTTAGACTAGTGTTTTAAGGTTTCTTATTTTAAGTATTGTGAATATCTTCTGCTTTACTCTGTTTATACAGCAAGACCAGGAGAATGTAAGTGGATCAAGTAACTCTGCTTTCCATCCATGTAGCTTCCTTCTGCTTTCTGGCCTCTAGATCAGAACTGAAGTTCTGACATGTGAAACATCTGCCCAGTCGCATCCACATTAGTGATTGGATCACTGAGATTTCGGGCCATACAAATCACCAGCACACAGCAGAGATTATTCTTTAGTTCTTCATTTTTTCAGGTGCATTCCTTCAAACACAGGGCTACCCAGGCTAAGGCTGACTGAGTTGTAGTAGCTATTGCTGAAAAAAAAAATATCTTGTCTTCAGGTGTTCACATACGTGTATAAAGGGTCAGCTGCCAGGCTCAGCTGGCTGCCAGGTTTAGCTTCAACTGGATGCAATTTAAATGCGTGTGAGAATCTCATTTGGACAGCAACTAGCAAGCTAGAGCCTGCTGAGCATTTGGCCACTGTTTGTTTTTTCTGTGCAAACCACAGGTTTCCAAGAAAATGAGACTTATTGCTCCCCACATACTTAAGTCAATTTCTGATTCTTTTTTTTTCAAAATATTGCTTTTTGCCACTAACCAAACTAACTTTAAAAAGCAAAAGCAAAATTTTATTGTCTATTCAGACTTTAAGGTATTGAAACTTCACGCGTAGGTGGCATGTGATATTCAATGTGTATTAGCAGTGCATGTACCCAGGGAAGCATTTCCAGTTTTCATTGTTTCATGCTTGCACCTTCTATCAGAAACTGGAGTTGCTGGAACGAAGCCAAATTGGTTCCTTTGGGAAGTGGGTGGGATATGGAGCTGGGGAAGGATCTGGAATTCCTTCTGGAGATGGGTCTGCCCTGCAAACAGAGGACACGCATGCAGGGAATGGTTTCTGTAGGGGTGAGAACAGGGAAGGGGGGCTGTGTGGTGCGTCCCAAGGACAGTCCTTATGGACAGACAAGTTCATCCCTGAACTGTCAGTATCAGGTGCCCGTTTTCCCCCATATATGGAAAATAAGGATTTTTTTTTTTAAGGAACTAGTCTCCAAAGGCGGGCAGTTCAGTTCAGCAGGGTGAAACTGGGCCCTCCTGTTGTGGTTTGAGCATAAAAATTCATCAGGAAAGTCTCTGGTGAGTCAGCTCTGCCCATAGGGAGACTGAAGTATGAACAGGGCAGCGAGGGCTGAAGTATTTGGGAACAGCTTTTCTAAGTCCCGAAGGAAGATGCTGGGGGAAAGAGGGTTTTTGCTGTGTTAAATGACACGATGGCTCCTTTAAGACTGGCAGCACTGAGAGCCTGGTAAGTTTTTGTTTTGTTTCTTTTTAAGGGCATCCACTAGCCTTCGACTTGATATGATGGAAACTTTATCTTCTAATTTTAATGCTCCCCAATTATGGCCCTGTCCAAGTGTTAATAAAACAAGTGGGGATTGGTACCCATTCTAGACACGGTCATTTTCTTTCTGCAGATGGGTATCCTGATGATAAATCCCCAAATTAAAGCACAAGCCAAAAGACCTTGCCCCAAAGAGGTTTGCAGATGGTATTCTGAACCTTTGGGTGGGCAAGGGCTACTAATGGCAATTTGAAATGAAAAATTAAAGCTCCTGGGGTTTTCTTTTTGAAAATCTTAACGCCTTGTGGACTGAAACAGTGCAGGGCTGACCTGTAGTGGGTTGGTGGTTTCAGGATGTGGAGGGACTCAGCATCTCAGCGATTAAACTGGTTTCTGAATTAATTCCTGAAGAATTGGTGTGAATGCTGTAATTTATGCCTTTGGAAAAGCTTGAGTTTTGCTTCACCCAGATGCGCTGCGAAGCTCTGGTCAGAGTGGCTGATTTCAGAGAAGCATGTAACGTTTTTCCTTTTAGAATTAGAAGAATCCCCCTTAACTGTGAAGAGTGACATGGCTACTATTGTCAAGGTTATGCAACTACCAGACTCAGGCCTTGAAATCCGGGACAGGATGTGGTTAAAAATTACCATCTCCAATGCAGTAATAGGTAAGCAAATCAAAGGCGTGCTGGGGGGAGACCTGTGGTGGTTTAGGAACAGGCTGCCAAAACTTCAGATGTAATTTTGTTTTACCTATCACCTGCTAGATTCCCTGTGCTTGGTATTTGTGAAGAAATCTAATTGTGACAGGGAAGAGCCAGTAGCTCATTTGAGCCTGGAATGTAGCTCTGACTACTGACTTCAGCTCAGAAGGGCAGCAGTCCTTGTAATTCCAGTCCCAGACAGCTATGTAACCTTAATAAAACACTTAAATTATATTTCATATTACCACAGGTAGTCTACCTTTTGATCTGAGACTGTCCTGTGACCCAACCTGTGTTAACATCTAATAATCAAGTGGCTGTAGCCACTTTGTGCATAGAGGAGGATTGGCACCCAGTGATGATCCAGCATCTGCCCTGAGAGTGACTTTCCTGCCGTTTCTGTTCTGTAAATCCCAAGTCATTTCCATTAGTGCAACTCAGAAAGGATTCAACAATTTAACAGTAAAATTTTCTGAATGTATATTTGGTGCCATTGTTAAATGTAGCATTCAGCTGGGTGCAAGGTAATTCTATGCTTGCTTAATTAAAGCTTGGTGTTAGAATGAATTGTTAAAAGGCTCTTGCTTTGCTGCAAAGTTATTGCAGTTTAACAGCAGACTGAATAAACTGCTGATCCACTGAATTGTGAAAATGACATTTTAAGATCTTTGCAGCAGGATATTTACATATTTGTGTTCAGCTTAGCACAGTAGCACTGCCAGCTAAGAATAATAAAAAAATGCACTTGGATGCTTCAATGTCCTCTCCCTCTCTTATTTTAGGAGCAGATGTGGTTGACTGGCTTTACACGCATGTGGAAGGCTTCAAAGACCGACGGGAGGCTAGAAAATACGCCAGCAGCATGTTAAAACACGGCTACCTCAGGCACACTGTGAACAAAATCACCTTCTCGGAGCAGTGCTATTATGTCTTTGGAGACCTCTGTGGCAGTAAGTTCCCCGCGTCGAGGGCGAAGCTGTGCTGTGCTGGCGGGGCACACGGCAGAGCATCCTGTGGGATTGCACAGCTGTTCTGTACTTCCATGCAAACAACTGACAATTCCTGTTAGATGTAGGGCATCTAGGAAAGAAGGATGGACTCATCCAACTGCACGTTGCACTGGGGCTCGAGAAGGTAGGGTTTATTTCTTGGTGATGCTAAGCCTTTGTGCGTAGCAGTTACACTCAGCTCCCAGCCTATAAAATGAGGTTGATTCCTCCCTGATGTACAGAAACACAGTCCTGCAGGGGTACTTTGGCTTGCATGCCTGCCCTCCCATGTGTGATATTTTGAGGGAGCTCTGGAGATTGAGTCCATCACAGACACACCAAGTGCTAGCTCAGACATTATGGATGGTCAGGAATCGCCTGCTAGGCAGGAACACTCTTCTCACCTCTTCTTTCTTTTCCAGATATGGCTGCGCTGACCCTTAACAACGGTTCCAGCGGCGCCTCGGATCAGGACACGCTTGCCCCGCTCCCGCACCCCGCTGCTCCCTGGCCATTAGGCCAGGGATACCCGTATCAGTATCCTCTGCCCCCTCCGTGTTTTCCACCTGCATACCAAGACCCAGGGTTCAGCTACGGCAGCGGCAGTGCAGGGAGCCAGCAAAGTGAAGGTAGGCTGGTGAATTCTGCATCTCGTTCCCCGGTTGCCATTATCCCTGGTCATTTGCTTGAGCTCCCTCGTACTGTTTGTGCTCCTGTCTTGTGGTTTTTGTGTGCCACCTGCATGGGTTCAGCATGCCTGCCTTTAATTCAACCTGTTTGTGTGATGGAGTTAGCCTTTCAGCTCTGTACTGAAGCTGCCAGGGGCATTTTGACTGGTTTATTTACACAGATATTTTATATCCCATATGGAATACCAGTGGGGAAGCAGCTCCAAGCTCTTTGTTGTATCCAGGATAGCTTGGGCTTCCATAGCTTTCTGCTCAACAGCACCATACGGAAAGCTAGTGCTGAAATAATGCTAATCAAGCCAACATTTATGATTCGGTCCTTAGCACTGTTAAACAGATGCATAAATATTAGCATTGCCTCTTTTTTTAGAGGATGGAGCCATTGCCATCAGTGGAGGCTACAGTCACTTGATACAGCTGGAAATCAGGTCACTGGTTGCTGATGGAAAAGGGCTTAGAACCAAGGTGCTCTTGGCTTTCACTTAAACACACAGGGTGAATCACCCTCCTCACTTGTGTGAGACAAGCGTGAGGCTGATGGTTTACAGGGCTGAAATACTGCTCACAGGGAGGAGAGTCGTCTTTGTAATATATGTTAGGGATAAAAAGGTAACACTGCATGGATTAAAAACCTGACCTCCTCCTTTTCTGCTCTAGGATCATGTTATGATTCAGTTTTAAAATCCAGTAAGTAAAAATGGTCTATTTTATGACTGTCCAGGCAACACCCACTTAAACAAAACATTTCTAAATTGAATTTTGCTTTTGAAAATGCTGCCAATAAATAAAAGGTGAGAATTCTGTGTGCTTCTATGATCAACATCCAGTAACTTGGGTGTAGCTTTTTCACATTTACTGCAGCCAGTTAAATTGTTGCAAATTTGGGCAAGACAGTTTCATAACAGGAACTTCTTTTGTAAGATTTTAGTGCTGCTACTTCCCACCTTATCTCGAGATATGAATCCTCCATGAGGGAGCTCACAGTGATGTCCAGAAGCTTTAGAGCTGCAGGCTGATTGTGTGGGGAAGGATTTGGCTTCTTTGGCAGCCGGGTCCATGGGCAGTAGAGCACTGCTGCTGGAATAGGAGAGGTACGGAATTTTATCCATGCAACCTTTGTTACCAGCTAAGAAAGCTTTGTGAAAGACATCAGGTGTGTTTAATTTTGAAGAATTTCAACTCTTTCCTTGTTTTGGAAACTACACTGCTGTGTTGTTTCTTGTTTTGTAACTGTTATTCCCTTGTTTTGTTCTGAGCAAGCATTAGACTGAAGGATTCATAAAGGAATGGCTGACTCTAGGGGATTGGTAAGCTTCAAACGCCTCCATAATAATACTGAGTTCACAGCATGATCATTTAGACTCCTGTGACCCAAATGTTTAGCTGTATTTTTATTTCATTTTATTTTATTTTAAATCGTCCTGGGCGCTCAGCCCGTCTCAGTGCCCAGTGATCTAATCCCATGGCTTTAGCAGAGTGACCTGTTGGACCTCGATGTGACTTTGAGGATGGATTGCACAGCTGGGGGTGAAGGCCACAGGGTGGGCAGCGTGTGTTAGCTGAGGAAGGTGCAAATAATGCAGGAATTTTCTCCCACTGTAACCAGTGGGCTGCACTGGAGACAATAGGAGTTGTTTACTCCTCCAAATTAATTTAAATATAATTGCAGCTATTAGGAGCATCCTGCGTATTTTAAAATCTTCTAGATAATTGTATTTGCTGATTCATCACAGAGCAATTCAACCAATAACCTTTGTGAAGAATTCCCCAGCAGCTAAGCAGTGAATCATGAGGGTTTTTCCTTTTGCAAAGCCTCTGTCTCGACCCCTTTGAGGCCAGCAGGACAACATTTAACCTCAGCATGACCTGGCCCTAAGTGTGCCCAAGAATGACACAGGAGAGATCAGATGAGCTTCCTTTTGAAAAGCATGTGCCAAGGGAGGACAGCAAAGATGGAGACAGCTGGAATTAGGTTAAACCTTGTTTATTTGTGAGTCAGGAGACCAAAGTGCTGCCGCCTTCAGCTCCGTTCCTGCAGTGGGAGCTGAGGCCACGCTGAGGAGCAGTGGGAGCTCGTGGCTTTCGGGCAGCGCTTCAGAAGCAGCTCTCGCTTCCGCTGTGCAGGCTCTGGAGGTGTCAGTGTGGACCCGTGCATGGCACACGTTTGTCAGCTTTCTCTACCGGCTGTCACCGCTAAATCCCATCCGTCATCAGTAGCACGCTGAGGCCTGCTTTTACCGTCATTGTGGCCACGTCGATCTGTTGATTTTTGCTCCAAGTCGGTGTGCGGAGGCAGCAGCGGAACCGAGATAACCCTGCTTCTCTTTTTTCCTTTCTGTGTATCCCTTCCCCGCCGGGCCGCAGGAAGCAAAAGCAGCGGCTCGAACCGAAGCACCAGCGAGACCAGCAGGCGGGCGCTCGGGCGGGAGAAGGAGCGCAAGTCGGCGGGCAGCGGCAGCGAGTCGGAGCACACGGCGCGCAGCGGCGGCAGCGCGGGCGGCGCGCGGCGCGAGCGGCCCCTCAGCCAGCTCAGCCACCGCAGCCACCTCTCGGCGGCGCCCAGCGAGCGCAGCCACCAGAGCCACCACTCGTACGGGCCGCCGGGCGTCCCCCCGCTCTACAGCCTCCCCAAGGCGGCCGCCAAGGTGTACGGGACGAGCGGGCCGCCGGGAGGGCCTCCCGTGAGGGAACTGAGCTCCGTCCCGCCGGAGCTGACGGGCAGCCGGCAGTCCTTCCAGAAGGCCATGGGCAACCCCTGCGAGTTCTTCGTGGACATCATGTGAGGGGGAGGCGGACGCTGCCCGCGCCGGCGTGGGGCGCCCGCCGCGGCCGGCGGGATTCGGGGCCGGCCAGCGCTTACGGAGATGGAACTCGGCTGTCTTGCATGTCACGCCTTCCTGGTTTGCCATTGTGTGTTGCAGAAAACAAGAAAAGAACAAAAAAATCACATAAAAACAAAAGACGAGGAAAAAAAAATCTCCCGGGATTGTTACATATCAGCAAATTGAGATATCGCCATCTTTTTCTGTTCTCTTTTGTTTTTCTCTCATCCATTCTCGTTGCAGGCTGTGATTGGCAGTGTATGCTCACAACGTTATGGTCTTGGGAAATTGTGGCATCTACCTTCAGTGCAATGAATGTGTTTTGGTTTTGGCTGATGCAAGGACTAATATTTTATGTAACTTCCAAATTTCCCATATGCATAATAGCACCTTTGTTCCCCCCTCCACAGCCCCTTTTTCTCCTACAACAAAGAAGTGGCTGTTGGGGAGGATCTTTGCATCTTCCCCATAACGCTGTTTCTGGTCGGTCGATGCTCTAGAGAGCAGATGCAGCATCTGCAAGTGCACGTGCAACGTGTGCTTGGAAAGGATCAGCCTCAAACCAGTGCCCAGACAAAGCTCTGGCTGCCTTCATCTGCTGACAAGGGAGTCTAAATCAATTATATTTTATTTTATTTTTAGGATATTATTCTATCAAGGGAGTGGTAGTCTTGCTACTGTATGTGTTCAGTGTACAGACCTTGCAATGTTATTTCACTTCGTATCACAGTGGTGACGTTATCGCTGCAGTCTGTTCCGGGGCATTTCAGTCATATTCCTGCTGACAGATGTGTCCATATTTTTCTTGCATACTCGTTTGAAAAGCTGTTTCCACATAAATAGGACAATTGCTGCTACCTTGTTCTGTTGGTGTAGCTGCAGCTCTTCCCTTGTAAAGGGAGCACTTGTCCCAGCCTGGCAGGGAGGGAGGTGAAACCTTCCTCCTGCTGGGACGTGGGGATGAGTTTTGGTCACCTCTTCTTCCTTTCTGAATGTTCTAATTCCCTTTTTTCCCAGCTTCATCTCTGCACTGAAATAGAAGCCTGGAGGTGGCTAATCCCAATTGCCTTGATACCCAAGGGGACACGCATTGGACATAGGTGGGAGCTACCTGTTAGCAGAGAGGCAGGAGGGTGTTTTGGGAACAGAGTACAGGGATTGAATCTTTATACCTGACAGAGCAAGACCTAAGATCCTGCTCCTGCTGGGGAATTTTGGCTTAAACTGCTGTGTTGCATCTCCCCAGGATTTCCCTGCTGCAGTTTTGGCTCTGAGGCTATGAGCACTTGATGAAACGTGTTCAGGAAGCTTTCCTGAAGCTTAAGAAGCTTTTTCGAAAGCATCTGAGTCAGGGGGTGTTAAAAGCACACACTGGGGTGTGGAGGTTCATCTAATAGGAAGTAATGTGTGAAAGTGCAGCCACGCAGTGGCGTTTGGCAGTGGGGCCGTGCCTCAGTGAAACCTCCTTTATGAGAAACCTATTTGACAGGTTTTAGGACAGGTGTTTTAAAATCAGTCTTTAGTCTATACAAGCATTTCCTTCCCCAAAAGAAGCTCCTTTCTGTTATGTTCTGTGCTGTATGGATAGCTTGAATATCCAATATGAATGTCAGAAAAGTGCATCATTCTCACTGGATACATGTAGTTTCACGTTCCTTTGGCACCCTGAAAAAGTACTTTTCACACTGTCCATTTTCTATGTTGTTCATTCTGGTATGTCTTGCTATTTTTTTCTATTCTTTTACAAATCTGTCTGCACAGATCCCTTTTACAAAACTCAGAGTAACTTGGAGGTCTAAGAGTTATTTTTTAGAGGAATCTAGGCATTTGGGAAATGTTGCCACTTGCATGAGGCACCCAAATTATTGAACCTGTAAACCAGCTGGGTATTTTGGGGTTTATTGCCCATCAAAAATCCCCCCAAAGCTATATCGCATTATAGACTGTGGTGCTTTCCTTTAATCTGTCTGTTGGGCTAGCATAGATTGCAAATTTGCTGATGATTTTATTCAAAAGTTTGACCCTTTCTAAAGCTCGACTGTGCAACCATATTCTCTCTTTTTTTCTTTCCTACTTCCTCCAGCAACGCAGCAAAGACATCAGCCCAATCCAATAAACCATTGGAAAGATTGACATTTAAAAATGAAATAAATCAGGGCAAAATTCTGTCTCCTGTGTTGCCAAAGACACAGTTACGGAGCCTGTGACTTTCCTGACAATCACTAGTGGATGTACTTTTAAATCAGCTCTAACTTTTCTGATCTCTTATCCTGCTTTTTTCTGTTCTACTTTGTCCTAAGGCAGAACTTACAGGGCAGAAAGAAAAGACTGTCATTTTAATAGGGTGTTTGCAAAAGGACCCAGTCTGGGGGCTGAGTAGCTATATGCATTGCAGTATACACCATACATTACATACTTGCTTGTGTGCGTGTGTTGTGCTGTTGGCAGAAGCTGTTCTGTGCCTCCTTGGTGTTTGCTGCTCCGTGGAAATGACTGTATTTTGTGCTTCTCCGTGGGTAACTCCGAAATGAGGCCGACGGTCCGTAACGTAGGTGTGGGAAAGGGTGCGTTTGCAGAGGAAATGCAGCTGCTAAATTCAGCACTTGTGGGCTAGAAACCCCTGTCTGACCTGGAATAACTCCAGCCAAGATCAGGCATCTATTTCAGGCAAAATATTAATTGCTCTGAATGTATTGATAGGCGTGCTAAGAGTTGGCTAATATTGCACAGCATGTCATGGGCTGTGATGAAGAGCAAAATATTGTACGTGCTCCTTGTGTGAATGCTGTGATACATCAGGGCCATCGTGCATGGACAAAAAGGCTGATTTTCGTGTGAACAAAAAGGCTGGTTTTTCCTGCTCCCATGCGGCCACAGATGAGCTCCAGAGGAGGGGTGGTTGGAGGGAATGGAAAGCCAGGTCACTGCTCCCTCTTCCCTTTCACCAGTGGATGAGCACAGATTTCCCAAACCCCGTCCTTGCCTCTTGCATGTGTGTTTCTCTCTATAACATGGGCTCCTTAACTGCAAGTCCCTGCTGCTGCAGACACAAGTGCCACTGAAGTCAATGAAGTTACTCAAGGTAAAAAGTAACCTTGCCAGCTGGAAAGGAATAAGGCTGCAGTTTGTAAGACTTCCTATAAGTCCTCATTTAAGCCTGAAATACAGCTATAATTTTTATGTCAAGTAACTGGTGCTGCCTGGGCTCTGGAGTGTGAGATCCACCCCTAGAATTACAAAGAGAAGCAGGGGTTGCTCTGCAGGGCGTTCGAATAACCTCGTGCAGGACGTCTGAGTAGTGGACGGACGTTTCTGTAATTCTGCAGATCGGCCTTTGCGCATCCGCTCTGCAGCTGGGCTCCGTGCTCGCACACACCTGCCCGCAGCTTTGCACAAGGACTAACCGGTGTGTTTGGAAGATCGTAGAAAATAAACGTGTAAAATAAACACTTTGGGATGACACCTCCTACCCAAATGTGGGGGTAAGGCATTTATTAACTTTCTGAAGTACAAATTTTTGGCAAAAAGCCCTGCTGTTGTCTTTGACCTCCCATTAATGAACTCAACTTTTAGAGTAATAACTTCTCAAAGATTACAGGTTACAGACACTTTATCCAAAGGTATATTGGATGGCAAGCAATGATGCACAGACATTGACTTTTGATACTATTTTTGTTCTATTTGAACGGGCAGTTCCATCTTGAAACTGACAGCTTATGAGTTGATGTAATTGTTTTTGTTTTGCTTTTAACTGGATTGTAATGAGATTGACTTAAAATTATTAATTCTAATCAGTGATTAGAAATACCTGTAAAGAATTTTATGTACAGTAGAGGAAAAATGTTACATGATTTTAAATAATGAAAACCCAGACTATCGCCTATTCTAGAATTGGTTCTACTCAAAGAGTGACCTCTTACTAGCATGGTCTGCACTGTTCCTGTTAAATGTCTATTGCATAATTGAATTCTTTTTTTTGTAGATATTGTATTAAAAACCCAAGTGTCTATATAGTTAATATATAGCTGCTTATGTGTAAATGCTATTTTAAAGACTAAAAAGCTTTTAATTTTATGTGATAACAGCAATGTGTGTCTTCAGTTCTTTGCGCTACTGCCTTACCTTTTATTCTGGAATGGTGAAGTATTGCTTAAATCTTGCTGTCATCTTTTTGTTCCCCTGCCCACAAGGAAGTTGTATCCTCTTTGCAGGAGAAGATTTTTCAGGAACTAAGACTAGGAACGTGGAGTTCTGTGTTCTAATGGTAGGATCATGAGGATGCCGCTTTGCAGACTCTCTGGTAAGCCCTAAACCCCAGTGATTTTCCTGTGCAATGTAGGGGTACGCAGCAAGGTGCGAGTGGTTGGTGTGTGGAGAACATCCACAGCCTGATGGGGCAGATTCCCTCTTTTTAGATGACAGAGATCGTGGAAGGGGGAGAAACAAAGCAGGAATCGCTATGGAGGCACCCATTAGGAATGGTTCTTCAGGAATGTGTATAAAAGACCTTGAGACAAGAGCTTCCCACATTCCCCCTTTAAAAACATGTTTGCATAGGGTGCCTTACAGGGAGCAAAATGGTCTATCCAGCCTTTTCCCAGCTGGGAATGACAAATACAGGAGCAGTACAGCTGCTTGTCGAGTGGGTGGGGAATACAACAGGAAAAACTTAGTGACGTTTTACTCCTCAATATTTACTTTATATTGTCTGGTAGAAATGTAAAATCATAGTTATTTCTTTTTCAGTCTTCTGTTTTGTGACAAATTGAGCGTAGAATAAGGGTTTTAGTAGATATGTGAAATACCCACAAAGGTTTTTACTAAAACATTTCTGCTTTTACTTTGAGAAACTACTTGGATTCTCTGTTTCAGAAACATGAGATCAGTTTTTTTAACTATTGCATTAGATTCCGGTTGTGCCTTTGCCAGGCTTGTGAAAGGATCAGTATTGTGATACTGGTTAAAAGGTATAGATCGAGTTATATCCTTCACATTTGGTGACTTGTGGCCCTGTTTGTGAACTTGTAACACCTGCATGTGCAGTTGCACCAGGTGAGTTCGATTAAGTCACAGCAACTGCTTGAAAAGAGCTAGAAAAACTGGGCTTGAGTAGAGCAAAATAGCCCCAGCTTTTGCACAGAAGGGCCTGAAGCTCTGGGGGCTCCTCTGCTGCTCGGTGGACAAGGCCATTTTACAAACCTGGATGCAGGTAAGAGATACTGGTTTTATTCAAACTCTTTGGCTTTCTTTATCCGCTTTGCAGATTGTCCCAAGGGGGAGAAGTATTTTTCTCTGGTAATTTTAGCATGGATTTTGAGGGAGGAGGAACATTTTGCTGTGACTTTGGATCATGCGATTTGCACTTCATTTCCATGCATCTTATCTGCACTGCCATGTTCTTTGCAAATGCATGTAAAATGAAATTCAAATGAGTGAACGGACATCCGAGTGGGCAATACACTCCTCATGTCATGCCTGCAGCTCCCTTTACACCTCAGAATGATTTCTATGCATTCTGGATATATCTCAGAAAAAGCCGTTATTTAATTAATCACAAGTGGGAAACACCAGCAGTCTTGACAGGAACGTGGTCTAGGTGAGGCTTTCAGCACAGTCTGGCATATAAGAGATTCCTATAAATCATCTGTACTGCAGCTTGCCTTGCAACCAGCTGGATCTGAGATGCTTTTGGCTCTTGTGGATCATGAAGCAGGTGAATGTCTACATAAAGGATGGATACTTCTGCAATTTAAAAATTCTACTGCTAGTGTAGGAACCATCTAATTAAAATATAGCCATATATTTTAGCCAAATTTAGCCAAGAGCAGCCAAGAGTGGGTCTGGTTTACTGTCCATATTGAGAGTTGTCTTCTGGCCTCTCCTTGATGGAATTCAGGAAATAATCCACTGTGTTCAGATCAGGTTTAAACAAGATGATGCAGCATTTAGGGATGTAGCAGGTCCCTAAGATACCCAGACTGAGCATCAGAATGGTACAAATCTGGGTAACAGGCCTGAGGACCGTATTCAGCGCGGCAAAAATGACAACAAAGAAAATCCAGATGATGTAGATGGCGATGGCAAACGTGATGGTCCGATCACAGCAGTCACACGAGGCTGGTAGTCAGTGTAGCTGCACAGGGCTTCGCTGCTTGTGGTGCCATTTTGGGTCAGAAATGGCAAACTGGATTGTAAGGCCACAACTGGCTCAAAGCAGGTGTCGCCTATGTCATAGGCCAGCCTCACTCCTGGGAGAAGCGAAGGGGAGTTGTTGATCTGCTCAATGGCAAACTTCATCACAAGAGCCCATATTAACCCATCTGCAAACAACCTGCAATGAGAGGAGACAGGGAATTGTGCGAAACCCTAGGAATATTCCCAGCCTTGTGGCCTGCAAAGACAGAAAGGTTTTAGATCATGCTTTTCAGAGGGAGGCTCCTTAATCCTGTGCTTTGCTGCTGCCAAAGAACAAGGTAGGCCCTGGCTTGTGTTTTATCTTCTCTTAACATGCAGCTCTGGCTGTGATATGAACCACATTGCTGTAACTGATAACGAAACGCTGACCTTAACTCTTCACAGGTAAAGGTTGTCTCCTCCTTTGCCTTGTGAACAGTATCGGATGTGTTTTTGCAGTGTTAAAAGCTCTAGCACTGCCTCAGTGCACTTCACCTGTCTGCAGAGTGCAGTGCACACTTCTCATGCCATCAGAAAGCAGAGGCAGCGTTTACATCTCTGTGTCCCCACTAAGGAAGCTGGTGTCACCAAAAGCTTTTATCCAAGTGCGTTGGCTGCAGCTGAAGTTTTGCTGCATAGTGGCATCAAGAAAATACAAAAGCAGTTTCTGTTTCAGAATTGGAAATAGTCCTGGTGCTGGCACAGTACCACAGTGCTCCAGCACCACAAATCTTTATTTCCATCTCACCTGTTACATCCATATGTGGGACCATTGTCTGTTGGAAGGACTATTCTCTTCTCCTTGCTTTTCCCAGCCCAACCGATCAAATTTATCATGTGCTAATGCAGCTTTTCTCTTACCTTTCACACGTAACTAAGGTGGGTTCCGATCGCGCCGTCAGGTTTGCGGTGTCCATTCCGAAAGGGAACAAGGCTCCTACGATATAATCCCCAGCCCTTCCAAACGGAGCCGACGGGCACGTCGGCTGCGGGGCTGCTGCGCGAGCCAAGCTCCAGCACAGCAGCAGCTCGGGGAGCATTGGTGCTAGTTAGGGGAAAACGTTTCGCAGGAACCTTCAGCGAGAGGAGCAGGGCAGGGGATCCAGAGGATCCCGGGAAGTCTTGTTAAATACAACTCAGAGATGTAGAATTACCATGGAAGAATTTGTTTAGCAAAGCGCATTAAACGTGTAACGCTGCACTCGGTAGGTATAGTCAAATAGGCAGCAGTGTCCTGCGAGAGGAATCGCTTGCAAATCCAGCCCCAAAAAGGTCTCCAAGTGGTGCAAGAGTCACCCATGGGGTACCCTTTGCTCCCGCTCACCCTTGAAGTGGAATCCAGCACTCGGCGCGTTACTGCACCGCAGGGAGGGCAGCTCGTATGGAATATTCAGCCCCCTCCAAGGAAGCCGTGGTCATTGCGGCTTTCGGGGAGAGCAGGCGCTGCCTGGGAAGGTTTCCATCCGGATCGGATGAATCCCGGAGCAGGGAGAGCAGCCGGACCCTGAGCTCACACAAAGCCACGTGCAGGAGCGGAGAGCAGCAACCAACAGGAGCTGTTAAAAATTACATCGTTCAGAGACAGGGCAAGACACCAGGAGAGTAAATGTCACTAAACAATAACTTCAGATGAGAAGCATACAAATATATGGAAAATGATATCTTTTACTTGGAGCATATTCTGCACAGAATGGTTATTTTTTTAAAAATCAACACTTTTCCCCCCCCCCCATATGATAACCATTTCTGCATTAAACCCACAAGAGACATAACATTTTTTCACTTGACACAGGACAACATATGAAGTACTTTAGGAAACTTCAATCATATTGTAGTATTTAACGCCCAGCACAGATGAATTGCCAACTGTATCTGTATCAGACAGCAAGAGATGCTGTTTTAACATGGAACTGCTCCATTTTAATATATGAACTTATCCTAAGGATCTATGTTATTTTTTCAGGTGGTCTTAGCATAAAGGGAATGATATTTATGCTTTCATAGCATCGCAATTAAATCTCCATTTAGGATGTGCAAGGAAACTAATTTTTCTATGTTCAGGCAGAAAAAAGCATCGTGGACAGATGTGAGTAGTCAGAATAGGGGCTCAGTCAGCAACTTAAACTTTGTGCTGCTTCTCATGTTTGGGTTCATATCTGTCCATTAAATAATTTAATCAGACACTGTTAGTGAAAGGCAAGACAGGAATATAGGACACTACCAATAATGTTCCTTCCAGCAACGCAAAAAGCAAAGCATTGCTGCAAAGGATGCTCTTCAGAGGAAAGTTACTTGTGCAGTTTCATCAGGAGTTAAGGCTAATTTCATGAGGCAGTAGTGATTTCCTGAATCATGCAGTTTTCAACTAGTCTAAATGCCTCCGATTTGAGATACAGACAAAATATGCAACAATTTGTGGGATTTGCACAAGTGTTAAAGTATTCATGTCTTTCTGAATTACCAATATAGTGTTTTTCTCCAGCTCTTAGAAAGCTATGTAAACTTAATGTACTTCATATATATATGTATATAGACATATTTATATAAATATACAATGTTTCACGCACAGAAGTCATTTGCACTGATTCGAAGCCATATGCTTCAGTGTAGTGACCTAGAGCACAAATTCAGATTTCTTCTGTCAGAGATATAATTTCTGTAGGCATATGACATTCATTTAAAAAAAAAAAAAAACGAAACAAACATGAAAACACAATTTAGAAGTGCAGCTTGAAAATATATAAATTAATAGAGCTTTATCTGGACCTATAAGAGTGTAGTACATACTAAAAGTTGCTCTAATTCCCATGAAGCATAAAATGTAGAAAAAGTATTGAGCAAGGGAGAAGAATGTACACTGAGAAAATGCTGCTGCTTAATGCAGCTGTGTGCAAAGGGAAAACGGCATCTTTTGGCAACAAAATGAGACACCATTTTCATCTTTAAAACCAGCTAGTGCAGAATGAGCAGCAATCGTGGGCTGAGTCTGTGACCACCAGGAAAAGTGCTTCCTTTTGGAGACACATTATCTGTGTTCGTTTTCAAGTTTAAAGTATAACAGAGAGCAAAAGCTCCGCTCTATTCGGGAAGCAGCAAGTGGCAAAGTGAGCTCATGTGCAAAGAAATATGTTCAGAATTCCATGGCAGGAAGTAAGCACCTGAGTTTGTGCACGAGTTTTAGGCACGTGAGACCCTAACTATCGGTGTCAATGTGCAGAAGTTGCTAAGACTGCTCATTTTGGCTTAAAAACCAAACAAACCAATGAGCCTCTACAAAACCTAGCTAGAGTTTTGAAGGAGGAGGAAGGAAAGAAACCCCTTGTTAAACTTCCTGCACAGCTAAGGCAAAGATGTGCATGTGTACTCTGTGTGCGCATATTTTTTCTTATGAAGTGAGGCAGCTTGAATAGATTTGTCAGTTTGTTGCCTCTGTATGGAAAAGGAAAGGAAAAGTGCTCCAGGGCCAGAGAACCAGTCAATTTATGTATGAAAACAGTTTTCACTTGTGTCACATTCGCTTCTGTCGGGATGTTGGCGCCGCCGCCGGCCGCCCGCGCCCTCAGGGCAGGTCGAGCAGCTGGTGCTGGGCGTAGAGCTCCTCGGTGATGCCGTAGACGGTGCAGATGTGGGGCAGCGCATCGCCCAGCATGGCCACGGCCGCCTCGGGGCCGCCCACGTTCATGGTCTCCAGGAAGGCGTTGCGCGAGGGCAGCGCGCAGAACGCCGCCGTGGCCACCTTGCGGATGACCCACGGGTGGTAGCGCGCCAGCGACGCGTTGTAGGAGTCCGTGCAGATCACGGACGTCTTGGAGTCTTCCCGGCTGGTGCGCAGCCCCTCGAGGAAGAGCTGCAGCCAGCGCAGGGCGCGGTGCAGGCGCAGCACGGTGCGGCAGCCGGAGTCGGGGTGCTCCGCGCGCCGCTGCATGTCCACCAGCCCGTTGGCCACCTCGTAGCGCACCATGGACTGCAGCGTGCGGTACTCGTCGCCCCGCGCGCCGCTGCAGTAGCCCTCCATGATCTGTATTTTGGCCAGCGCGTCCTTGGAGACGAAGGAGAAGATGGCGCCCAGGCTGTTGAGGAACCTGCGGGCGGGAGAGCGCCGCGCGCGTCAGCGGCCCCGCCGGCCCCTCCGCCGCCCCGCGGGGCCGCCCCGCACTCACCGGATGAGCCCCCGCCAGCCGTGCAGGTAGGGCCCGAGCAGCACGTCCCGCCGCTCCGTCACGCAGCCCTCGAAGGCGACCAGCACCTCGCGCAGGCAGAAGGCGCCCGCCTCGCCCGCCATGGCCGCGCCGCGGCGCCGCCCGCCGCCGCCGCGCGGCGCCCTCACGCGCCGCCTGGCCAGTCGCCGCGCGGGAAGGGGGCGCGGCGCGGCGCTATTGGCTGCGGCGCGGAAAGGGGCGGGGCCGGTGCCGCTGTGGGCAGGGCGGGCGGCTGCGCGTGCGCGGAGCGGTGAGAGACGTTGGGCGCTGTGGGGAAAGGGGAAAGGGAACGGGAAAAAGGAAGGGGAAAAAGGAAAAGGAGACGTGGGAGGGGGCGAGGGGCTAATGGCCGGGTAGGGAGGAGGAGTTTCCCCTCACGGCGGCCTGCGCGTGGGCGCCGTTGCGACCCACCCCACCAGGCGCGCGCGGCCTCTGGCCCTGAGGTGATGTGAGCGCACAGGGAAACGCGGCTGTTGTTGCTGGGGCCGAACGGGTGCGGGCTTCTAGGAGAGGCCGGGTTCCCGCACTCGTTTGACTTGTGCTGTCCATCTGTCTGTCTTCCAGGAAGAAGTGGGGCCTCAAGTGAAGTTTTCTGCTTGATACTGAAAAAGAAATGCAATGGTGGTGGTGAATAAAGGCTAAATCTTCCCTTTATGGCCCCTGTCAAGCCGTCGCTAAGTGAATTTATCGTATTGCTTCAGATCTAGAGAGCTTTGTTAACATGCCTGAAATAAAAGTCACTCCCTTGGGTAAGTGTAAATCTTGAATAGACTTAAAATAGGAATGCTGAAAAATTGTGCATGTTGTGATTTCCTTAGAAAGAAGTAAGTTTTATCTGAAATTTAGGGATAGGAATAGCATATTTTACACTGCTAGATATATATGTGCCTTTCCCTGCCTCAAACACTGGTCTCAGTAGCACACTTGAGTGTTACATTTGTGCAGGCTAGAGGGGTCATTGTGCAAACAAGTACGATGCAAAGGATCATACGATGCAAAAAGATTTTAGTGGTAAAGCACTACAGAGATCCTGGGAGGAGGCTCTCAAGCTTACGGAATGGGTAGGTGATCTCACATCTGCTTCCCTGCAACAGATCCGCTTGCTCGGAAGAGGGGATGTGGTCTTCTGCACTGGGAGGGAGTTAGGACTGTAGAGTGAAGATGTTAAAGACTTTTTAGTGCTTCTCTTTTGAAGGGACTGCAAGTATCACTCAGGATTCCTTGCTTGTCTTCCTTTTCTTTGGGTCCAGGGGCTGGCCAGGATGTGGGGCGCAGCTGCATCCTTGTGTCCATCGCGGGGAAAAATGTAATGCTCGACTGCGGGATGCACATGGGCTACAACGACGACGTGAGTACAGTGGGGAAACCTGAACTTTGACTGGAGACGCTTTCAAGGCAGCTCTGCCTGGCTTTCCTAGCAGATCCTGCTTCACTGTCCTGACCTCTTCCCCTTTGAACGTTGTCTGACCCATCTTGCACTGCACATGGATGCTGTTGGATGGCTGTCTGTTATTGGACACCTGTATCAGACACTTTTGCTTGGAAGAGAAACTTGTTTCTGGTTTGCTTGTTTGTAATTCACTGATTTGCAAGGTGAGGTCTCCAACTCTCCCTTCTCAGTTATCCTGCACTTTTTCTCTTCATCTCTTTCTGTCCATAAATCTTGACAGTGTCACATACAGCTCTTACTGTGTCGCTGACACCAGGACATGTTGCCCGTGTTGGGATGGTTCATGTTATTGTTCTGCTGGATTAATAATGCAATATTAATTGGCTTTGTTTAGCAAGGGATAACCTCCTTTTTCAACGTTTTTGCAGAGGCGCTTTCCTGACTTTTCGTACATCACTCAGAATGGAAGACTGACTGACTTTCTAGACTGCGTGATTATCAGGTGAGAAAACTCAAAGGGAAGACAAGAAACTTCATACATTCTGCTTTCCCTGTGATATGTTAAACTCATAACCCAAACAACTTTCAGGGTCTTTATTCATATTTTGTTTGCTTTTTAGTTCCTCTGTGTTGTACAGTGCTTTTAAAAACCTGAAACAAGATCCAAGAACCTCAACTAAGATCCTGTGCAGTATTTCCTTCATGTTTTCTGTCTTTTTGCAGCCACTTTCATTTGGACCATTGCGGAGCTTTGCCATACTTCAGCGAAATGGTTGGCTACGATGGGCCAATTTACATGACGCATCCTACCAAGGCCATCTGCCCAATCCTCCTGGAGGACTACAGGAAAATCACTGTAGATAAGAAAGGGGAAACTAACTTCTTCACATCCCAAATGATCAAAGACTGTATGAAAAAAGTTGTTGCTGTTCATCTTCACCAGACAGTTCAGGTAAGTGACCATTGCTGCACACTCCTTGACCAAGCCAACTGGATTGTGGTAGAAGGAAGAGCAATTTTATCTTTTCTAAAATGTTTACACTACTGCAGCGTTTGCCTGTTCATGCAGGTGGACGAGGAGCTGGAGATCAAGGCGTATTATGCTGGCCACGTGCTGGGAGCAGCCATGTTCCAGATTAAGGTTGGATGCGAGTCTGTTGTTTACACTGTAAGTACGCACAGCAACGCATATAGGGACCTACATCTTCTAATAGTTGTGTCCCTTTATGTTGAGAAAATAAATGGATTTCTTTTCTTCTATTAGGGTGATTATAATATGACTCCAGACAGACATTTAGGGTAAGTAGGAAGCTGATTTTCTATGATTTGTATGTATTTCAAACAGGAAGATTTTAGCAGCAGCTTCTGTTATCCCATAGGAGTTATTCCATAGGAATTCTGTTATTCCATTGCTTCTTTGTTTCTGTAAAGGGGGCTGGAATATTTTCTGGTGCCTTTGCTAGAAAGATGAATGAAATTTTTAATTAGGAGAATGAACAGATTTGCATTGATTTCTCAAGTCAGACGTTATTGTAATCTTGTTATTCTCTGTAGTCATATTACTCTTTTTTAAGACTGTCCAGTAGTTGGATTTAAATATTTGAAATGCTTTCTTGCCATAATATCTTCTAAATCAAGAGAGGCTTGATTACAAGCTTTAAAATTAGGAGTGATTTCATTTTTACGGGAAAATATGAAAGAGTTGTAATATTGGTGATATTTAGAATAATGTTTTAATGCATTAAAAGCAAATAACAGGTTGGAGAATTGCTTTTCAAAGTATCTGGAATCAATTTCTATTTTGGCCTGAATTAATGTAAAGAAAGCATGGCCTATATATCAGGAGACTACTGTGAAAGTTCTAGGTGACCTATGGCAAATCTCTGCATTCCTAGCAGATCATAAATGTCAAATACATCTTAATTTGATAAACTTTTAAATTTTTATCTTGTTTTAGTGCTGCGTGGATTGATAAGTGTCGCCCAGATTTATTAATAAGTGAATCCACTTACGCCACAACTATCAGAGACTCCAAACGCTGCAGAGAAAGGGATTTCTTGAAGAAAGTTCATGAGACTGTGGAAAGAGGAGGGAAGGTACGGCCTGTGGGATCATCTCAGTAACAGCTTGTCCAGTCTGTGACGCTCTTGTTGGTTCTGTAGTGCTGTCTGTTACTGCTAATTAACTCAGGCCTCTGCTTGTATTTCTTGCATTGCTGCATCTGTACTTTAAAAGGCAAAATATTAGACACTTAGTGGTGTTAAATTGTTTCCTGCCAAGCGACAGTACATAGCTGAAGAAAGTGAATTCTCGTGGTATTGGTGCGGTTTAGTCCCATGTTTGTGAGATGCTTCCAGGAACTGCAATGTCCCTTCTCCATCTGGATGCTTTGATGAATGGTAAATTAAAAAGCAGCTTGCCAGAAACCTGTCTTGTCTTGAAGGGATGCAGCTAGAAAGGGAGAGTTAGTGAAGAGTGTGAAATGACACCCTCTTTGAGAATTAGCTAATTCCTTCACTGAGTACAAACTGAGGGCTTGGGCAAGTGCATAGGAGTCTGCGTGTCTGTCGTGTCAGAGCCTTTCGTTTCAAAATTGCTGAGGAACAGATCCCTTTGGGGAAAAAAAAGGGCTATCAGGAGGAATCGAGGGACTTGTTCGGGAATGATACTGCTCCAGGGCCACTCACATGCTGTTTCTGTTCAGCAGACTCACTACCTCACAGCACTATCTCATTTGCAGGTTCTTATCCCAGTTTTTGCCCTTGGACGTGCCCAGGAACTTTGCATTTTACTGGAGACCTTCTGGTAAGTCCACCTTCCTCCGTGAATATTCCTCCTTTTCAGGGTCATTCCACGCTTGTCACTTCCAAACACTTAGGATCAGTTGTCATTTTAAAGATTTTAATGTATCTTTGCAGTGTTGTACAATTGTTTTCATGGGAGAGTGGAAAAGGAATGTAGTAGTGCAAAGTATTAAACTTCTTAATAAATAAATGCATGGTGCTACAGCCAGGATTCCCATCTGGCACTCCCGTTTATCCGGATCACTTTTTTCTACAGGGAAAGAATGAACTTGAAGGCTCCAATTTATTTTTCCACGGGACTGACAGAAAAGGCAAATCATTATTACAAACTCTTCATCACATGGACGAACCAAAAAATTCGAAAAACCTTTGTGCAGAGAAATATGTTTGAATTCAAGCACATCAAAGCATTTGACCGAGCCTATGCAGATAATCCAGGACCTATGGTAGGTGGCCATGAAAAGGTAGTAGAGAACTTGTGCAGTGGCAGGGAGCTGTTTTTGTACCCCTCTGTTGCTGGTTTAGCTAGAGAGGCAGTGTGAAAAGTCCAAGCATCATTTACACCATTAATACCAGTATGCTACCCCAAGACTTTTTTGGGGCCAGGTCATCTGAATGCATCTTTCTCTATAACTGTATTAAAGATCTTGCTGTCTTTAATCTGGTAAAGCTAATGTGACAGAAGAAAATAAAAACAGTGTTGTCTCATAATCGATACCCTTTTTCATGATGCAAACTATAGTTTTGCAGCATGTACCTGCAGAATAAAGTCAGGGGATGGATCCTTTACAGCACAATCTTTTATTGTTCATTTTGGTTTTTGATTGGGAGCCATTGGAAATAAGAATCTTGACACATCTTTTAACTCTAGGTTGTCTTTGCAACCCCTGGAATGCTTCATGCGGGACAGTCCCTTCAAATCTTCAGGAAATGGGCAGGGAATGAAAAAAACATGGTAAGGAATCCCGTTGCCCTACGTGATACTCTGTTGTTAACAACTACCCTACACATGTTCGTGTGCAGAGTTTGCAGACTTTTCTGGTTTTCTCCTCAGGTCATCATGCCAGGCTACTGTGTGCAAGGAACTGTAGGCCATAAGATTCTGAGTGGGCAGCGCAAGCTGGAAATGGAAGGACGACAAATAGTGAGTTTTCTCCTCAGCAAGGAGGATCATTCTGGGGAGGCTGTTTACAACTTCATGTGGTTATTAAGATGCTGCGTACTCGTAATGTGAATATGCAGTGAAAATATTCAAGTAACGTTTTCATCAGAGTTGGGCCATTTATTTATTTTTTCCTGTATTTTGGGAACAGCATGTGTCTTCCTGGCTTCCCATTGCTTTGTAATTCACTGGATGCATGCTTTTAGACTTTGGTGGTGGACTACTTACAATGCTGTTTAGTAAGGGGATATTAAAACTGGTAGTAAGTGTTCTAAGCAGCTGTCTTGCCAGCCTCAGTTTCTAATTTAGTATCTGCTGCCTTCTCTGAAACAAATTTGGAGAGGTCTGTGTGTATTCCTGTGCAGTTTATAAGCTGTTAGCGGGTCTAGGTGTTTCCAGATGCAGAAAACCTGTGTTTTTTGCCCCCCTGCAGCTGGAGGTGAAGATGCAGGTGGAGTACATGTCCTTCAGTGCCCATGCTGATGCCAAGGGGATAATGCAGCTCATTCGCCAGGCAGAGCCACGCAATGTTCTCCTGGTCCATGGTGAAGCGAAGAAAATGGAGTTCCTGAAGCAGAAAATCGAGCAGGAATTTCGTATGTTACACTTGTGGTCCTGGGGAGAGGATGGCAGCAGGAGAAAGGCTTTGGGATCACATACTTTATGCCTAAGCACTTGATATTTTTATTTTTAAAAAGTTTCTAAGAACAATTAAGTGGCTAGGTATGTTTGTGTTGTTTTAGTCCAACATTTACTGAATTTATATTTCCTTGGACTCCTAAAAGAAGCAGAGAGAAGCAAGGGGAAAAACATCTAAGTAACTTCAGTTACTAGGAATGACCTCCAAAATAAAAAAAATGAACTCCTAAAAAACAGCTACCTCTTAAAAGATGAGTGGAGAAAGGACGGAATATACAGTGGATGTTTACTTACTGGCTGTAAATTTCTTTGCAGTAACTCGTTAGGCACATCAGGTTGCAAATATTTCTATAGCAGCCAGTGATCTTGTTCCCCCTCCTGAGCAGGTTTGCCAGTTAAGCAGAGCTGAGTCAGTAGCTACTGATGCTTTTCTGGAAGTGTCTACGTTGCCTTCTGTGTGAGGGGTCTAAAAAGAGCCAGGGCTATTTGTGGTTAGTGCTGTGGGGTTCTTGACAGTACAGGGGAGGATGTCAGGCCTTGGCTCCTGCAGAAAATCTGCTCTCCAGCCCCTTGGAAATCCCAATTTTGAGTTTCAGTCGATCCCTTTAAGTCTTTCCAACACTGGCTGTTTCTGCTGCAGATGTGAACTGCTACATGCCTGCAAATGGAGAGACAACAACAATATTCACCAATCCCTGCATTCCCGTGGACATATCCCTGGGACTCCTGAAGAGAGAAACAGCAATAGGTGAGGCACTTTCAACAGAGATTTTCACCTTTTGGGCCCTTTTGCGGTTTTCTTAAACTGTTTCTTAAACTGCTTTGCTATCTATTACCTGTTCATTACATAAACAGAGTCCATGTATGCTTTTACAATCTAGTTCTGTGAAAGCTGAAATTGCTTTTAACCCAATTTAAGAAAAAATACAAAATTTCTCAAATCAAGAAGTAAAAGAGGAAAGAGAGGCAGTTATTTTGGATTACTGAGCATTGTTTTTCATGCTTCTAGAGCACTGATTGCTAGTGGTTTAAGTACTGGCTACTTTTTTTTTTTTTTTTTTTTTTTTAAGTAACAGGAGAATAAACATGTAAAATCATAGTCTCTGAATGCATCATACCCCTCAGTGGAATGATGTACAACCCTTATTCCGTTTGAAAGCCGAATCTCTTAAATCCTAAAGTAATGTTAGAGGTGTAAAAAGTAGGCACAGTACCATTAACCCTGTTGTCATCTTCCTTTGGTTTAGGTCTGTTACCCGATGCCAAGAAGCCAAAGCTCATGCATGGCACGTTAATTATGAAGGATAACGTAAGTAAAAAAGTTCTTGCCCTTGTCTTATTGCCCTCTGCATGAGTCAGTTGTCATTCACAAGCAAGGTGTAAGTGAAAAAAGAACCAAATTAAACATATGTAGCCCAAATTTCTTGGAAGGAGCCACAGCAAGAGCTGATCCTGCAGGCCTGTGAGATGGATTAGTCTGTAAGAAAGACTCTCCAGATGGTCAGTGGCCTGTTTGAGAGACAGTTCCTCTCAGTCCCACAACTTTAGAATTAGATCTTGCTGTGTGACCATTTATCTGGGTATCTGGCCACATAGGAGACGTAAAACTTCAGAAGAAGGGGCAAAAAGCAGTAGCTTTCAACGATTTGTACCTTTCCTCTCCAGAGCTTCCGCCTGGTTTCTCCAGAGCAGGCGCTGAAGGAGCTGGGCCTTGCAGAACACCAGCTGCGTTTCACCTGCCGCGTTCACATCCAGGATCCGCGGAAGGAACACGAGACCGGGCTCCGCGTGTACAACCACCTCAAAGCGTAAGGCTGCTCCTAGCTCCTTTCCTGCCGCCGTGAACTAGGGCCTCTTAGTCTTAATAGAGCAAGCACAAGTGCCCCCCTCCTTCCTGCCTTTGCAGAACAGCTCTATAGTCAAGAAAACTTGCCCCACTGAGGGAATTTGCAGCTCAGAAAATTCAACTGCCCTGGATTTCAGTCTCTTCAGCTAAATAACAAGAGCAGTTGTGCTGTTGTAGCAGAGGCTGGTCTTTGTCAAGCTTTTGCAGGCCTGCTGAAACCTTTCCTGGGGGTTTGCTGCTGTCACTGCAGCTTCTAACTGAAGTTAGCAGTTGAAACTTAAAAATATTCATGTCCTAAAGGTCTAGTCCAAGAGTACTGCTTTGCTGATATGACTAGGTTGTCAGACTGGAGCTCTAGCTGTCAGGAAGGCCCAAAATGGAACCCCCCAGCAGATGTCTGACCCTCTTATGACCACTGCCTGTCTCAGAGATGCAGTTAAAGAAAGTAACAACACCTGACTATTGGGATTCCAAGATTGAGAGCCACCCACCCTTCAACTAGTGTTTATCCCTTCCAAAATAAGTTATATACCTTCTTTTAACAGGATCTTGAAAGACTATTCAGTCCAGCATCTCCCTGATGGTTCTATAACTGTGGAGTCCATTCTTATCCAAGCTACAGCACACTCAGAGGATCAAGGAACAAAAGTCTTGCTCGTATCCTGGACGTACCAGGTAGGAACACTTAAAACACTTTTCAAGCAACTCCAACTGGTCTTAACTGGCATTTTGAGGTGACCTGCAGAGTGGATTACTGCTGAGAGGGATGAAAACTTATTTCTTGACATAGTTTGAAAAGAGCCAGAGTGAGCTCCTGCCATTTTCTTTATTTCATTTTAGCTGTAATACAAATCTTTTTACAATTGAGTCTGTTTTCTCTCAGACTACTTAACTAAAGGCACCTGGTTTGGAGCAATAATTGAGTAACATAATAATACCTGTGTTTTGAGGACACCATAGTAAAGAGCTTCTAACTCTCAGCTGTGTCACTGCTGCCACACAGTGTAGAGTGTTCTGTAAGGTAGGTGTGAAACTTAAACAACAAGCAAAAAACTACTTAAAGCAGAATTGTGCTAAAATTAGATGTAGTAGTTATATTTGCTTGCTTTCAAGAGAATATTTTTAACGTCTGTATTTATTTAAATGTTTTCTACAAGAAGGGAATCACAAAGCAAAAATAAATAGTTCTTAATTCCTTGCTTCCAAAGAGACTTCAGAGAGGTCCAAGAAACTTCTTTGACAAAAGGGATTTCTACACTGATACTTTGAAAGAAAACCCAGAACTAGGTTTGTGCTAACTGAATTGATTTCCATTTTTGAACACTGCTGACATTAAATTTTGCTGGCTCCAAGAATTATTTCACTCTATTTCTAGGCAGCAGAATCTTAACTTCTTGTTACAACTGGAACAGTCAAATGAAATGTTTTCAGCTTGTTTCTCTTTCATTTCTTTAGGATGAAGAGCTAGGCAGCTATCTCACATCCCTGCTCAAAAAAGGACTGCCACAGAGTACAGCTTGAGCTACAGAGCAGCAGCAGGCACCGTGGTGCTTCAAAGATAGATTTTATTTTGTTACATTGTCATAAATGGAAAACTAAGGATAGACATAGTATCTCCAGGTTGCTGGTTTCATTTTAATACAGGAATTAAAATGTTTGTCCAATACCCACAGTGAGAGTGTACATGGGACTGCTGGTTAGTGCTGCAGTCGTCTTCCCTAGCAGCCTGTCCCTGAGTCACTGCAGCCTGTTTTAAAGAGCCCTGAGGAACAAGGTTTGAGTTGCTTACATAGTAAGGTAAGAGATACTCAGCATTCTTCTACTTACACAGCCCAGTTTCCTCAAAACCTTACCGTGCCTTTCTATACTAAAAGGCCTTTTCTGTACAACCTCCAGGCCTTCTCTTTATTCATAAAAATGAGTAGTATCAACAGCCACATGCCAAACGCACCCCTGCCCTGAACTTGTTCCAGGGATTCTGTGCTGGGTTCAAACAGCTCATTTGAAGGGTTTCAGATTTGTGAGCAGGAGTGTTCAGCTCACATGTTATGCAAGGCTAGTATCAGTGATAGCCTTACAGGGAGTATAAAGTCTGGAATAGGCCCATGGGGTCAAAATAAGAAGCTTTAAAAGCTACTCTAACCTTTTCAGAATTTAAAAGGCAAAATATAAGTTTAAACTTATAGTTTAACAGTACAGCAGTACAAAGCTCTCAGTACAAACATTCTCTAAGGTCTTAACCAAGCCCAGTCAAGCAAAGGAACCCAAGAATCACCATAAACAGTATTTTAAGAGGTAAAGCAGCTTTTCTCACAGACATTTAAAGAGTAATTGCTAAGAAATTTAATAACACACACACAAGCCACTATGACAAAGCCGTAGTTATATTACAGTAATTTCAGACCTACTCTTGCTTTGCTTGCTGCATGCATAATCCCACTCTCTATCTCCTTAAGATCCGTGTCATTTCGTGTTCCAGGTCCAGCAGCACAGCATAAACTGGGCACCTGGTGACCTGCTGCAGAGGGCAAGGTCAGATCAGGGCTTCTGCTCTGCTTTGCACATTGAATTGAAATATTGATTTAGCACTGCCACCATTAGACACATTGTTCCTCTTTACCAAGCCCCATGTTCTCATCCTCTCAGCTCTCTTTTATGCCAGGAAGCAATCACATATATATGTATTTTATATATCTGTGCATGGCATGGGACAGACGAGAGCAGTGAGTCCCTCTCTCTGTTACCCAGATCATGTCTTTAAGTAAACATTGGCTTTTAAGCAGGTTCTTCAGCGAGGTTAGTGGCTTTCTGGTTGTTCTGATAACCCGTAAATGATAAATTCTTTCCATGATGAAATAGTCTTAGGTTCAGAAGGTGGAAAACTCAGCCGTTCTCAGAAGTTAGGTGTTCTGTTAACACAAGGGATGAAATAAGTTAGACATTCTTAGTGATTTAACACAATCCCGGGAAAAGGGGCTTTAACACATGAACTGCACCGTGTTCAGCCACTTCCCACCAAACTTTCCTCAGTGAGAGACTTTATCACAGGTCCTGCAGGATCCCAAGTGAAGGGGAGCAGCTTTTATACGGACATAGGATTAACTGACTGAGAATTACTTGGATCTATTAATTACCTTTTGAAACTCAGCAGTTATTCACTGCTGAGCCTGAATCCACAGGCATATGATGCTAGAAAGCCTGAACTCAAATACTCCCCATGAAGCCAATCAATTGATTCAGAAGTAGAGATGAGAAGCCCTTATTTGGCTGTGAAATACAGTCAGGAAGCAGTTTGAAACCCCAGCTGGATAGAGATTGCCCCCAGGGAGAAAACACACGATCCTTCCAAAAAAGGGAAAAAGCAGGCAGGAGCATCCCGATCGACCCAGCCTCCAGTGTTACAGTCAATTAGGAGGCTGGTTTCTTTCAAGTAAACCTGGTTTCCGGAAGGGAACCCTGGGTTCACCTCCCAAACTCAGAATAAAACAAAAGGAGGCTGGAACCCAATTGTACATGTACATGAGATGGTATTATCACATACTAGCTAGGACGACAGACAAATGCAGCTCCCCAAGTACAGTCCTAATTGGCTAGTAATAATAATACATATGTTAAGCATTTCCTTACAGTGATTACATCAAGGGAATGCTCTGTGGAAGAGTGCTGCTTTTCCAAGACTTGATTTCAAAGCGACAGTCGGAATGATGAATATTGTACTTACTTAAACTAGGTCAGTTGATTCCATCTCCATGCTTTTTATTTCCCTGTCTCTGTTCTAGCTTGTAAGTGTAAGAGCAGTTCCCGAACTTCTGGTCACAGATCGTGTAGACCATTTTAGACCTGGATCTGAGCTTGAAGTTGAAGTGCCAGTGCCTGGTGGAAGAGCTGAAGTAGTATAGGAGCGGGTTGAAGCAGCAGTTCAGACTGACCAGAGCTAAGGTGATCCTTCTCATTTTGTAGATCAAGCTGGTAAACAGCTTGTTCTGGATGACCTGGATTCTCATTAGAAAGTGGAGCAAGTGAGTGAGATGATAGGGGAGGAAGCAGAAGGTGCAAATGAACAAGATGATGTAGATGGTGCACAGGGCTTTCCTCTTGCGAATGCTGTGTTTGATCTGGGAGATCCTCTTGGCAATGAGAGGGTAGCTGATCAGAATGATGGAAAATGGGATCACAAAACCAAAAACTAAGGCCAGGATGTTGTAAGATGCCATGCGGTAAGTCCAGCTAAAGGTACTGAAATTCTCAAAACATGCTGTTTTGTTCTCTGTGCCATTGTTGTGAAGGGGACCTCCAAGGATGAGTGAAACTGTGACACTTAGAGCTACCATCCACAGGACTGTGACCACCATCACATAGTGAGAGACTTTGATCTGGATGTAAGTGAAGGGATGCAGCGCTGCGATGTAGCGATCGACACAAATGCAGGTGAAGAAGGCGATGCTGAGGTAGATGTTGATGTAGTACAGAGCCCCTGTGACCCTGCAAGCCATGTCACCAAAGATCCAGTGGTTCTCATGCAGGTGGTAATGAATTTTAAAAGGCAACACACAAACAAACAAGGTGTCTACGATGGCCAGGTTGATCATGTATACGTAGGAATGGGAGAGGTGCTTGACTCTGCAGGACAAGAGGTACAGGGCTAAGAGGTTTTCTAGGAGGCCCAGCACAAAGACAATGCTGTAGATGACAGTGAAGAGGGGATACTGGAAGTTTGCTTCCATGATGAACGCTGAACTGTCATTGGCAGCTGTCTCATTGGAGATTGCTTCAGTCCAGGAAATACTTGCCATGATTTCTGTTGCAGAAGAGCTGCAGGGATATCCAACATGGGAGAGAAGGCTTAAGATGCCTCTTACCTCATAAGGTCATTGAGTTTGGGGATTTAGTTCATCTTTCAAGTGATCAACAGCTAAAGTGATACAAATCTCCCATGTTAGGTGTGATGGAATCTGTGCCTCAGACTTCTGTGCTTTGCGAAGGTAAATGGAGAGCAGAGGGGCTGAAAGCCAGAATGAGTCATTTAAAACATGAACAGTTAAAGTTTTCACACCAGCAGGCAGATTATTTACTGGCAATTAGCACAAGATGACAAATTAACAAAAGTAGCAAAAATAAAGGGCATGGAAACACCTTGCCTTTTGCCAAAAGTATATGTAGAATGTTAAGAGTTGTGGCTAAGGGCAGGCCTCTTTAGGCAGGATGTGCCAGGTCCCTCACAACAAACATTCATTTGCAGGCTGTATGTGATATAAGGGTACCTCCAAAGGCCATCCAAAGACCTGATGGCTAACGAGCAGAAATAGGACAGATGAAGTTTTTCCATCCTCCCCCCATGCCCTTTTATTCCTCACTTAAGGTTCATAAGCAGTGACATTTGGGGGTAAGCTGTTGTGTGAATTTACAGCATCCTAAAGCTACTCTACACTCGCCCCAGGGCCAGGTGCTTTGCAGAGGGGAACATCACTTAGGTGACCCACATCCACAAGCAGTAAACGGCACTCCAGCTCCCTCTTTACCTTCATCAGCTACAAAAGACATCTAAACTATTAATCCGAACATGAACACATAAAAAGAAGCCCTACATAGAGTGGAAAATATAATCCCACCCACAGTATGTGCAGAGCTCCTGGAGCTGAGCTGCTGAAAGCAGAATGAAGCTTGTCTGCAGGTACTTTCCGAAGGAAACGCTGAAATCACGCTTCCTCCTCATTCTCAAGGTTGTTTATCTAACTAGTTAAAAGAACCCCAGGTTATAGATAGGAGATTAAACAGACCAAGTGGTTTGCCAAATTCCAGACAGCCAAACTGGCATTGCAGGACCCCAGATTGTGCATTGATCCATTTTAAAATATTGGTCATAACTTCATTTTGACATAATGAAAGTGACACATTTTAGGATTAAATGTGACTTTTCTGAGCATATGTTCATTTTCAGCACTGTAATAACACACCATTCACTCACCTACCACTCTAAAAACAAGGCGTCCTACCAGGTTGTGAACCCAGTGTCTTCTTCAGGGGGTTTTTGTGTATTTTTCCTGCCTGTTTTACTTCCACTTCTCCCAGACAATGAAGAAGCATCACCAACCCTCTGCTCCTGAATGAAGTTACTTCATTAACAAGAATTCAGAAAGGAACATATCTTTTAAAGTTTCCTGGAATTTGTGTTCATTTAATTAGTATAAATGTTTTTATATAAAACTAGTTTTTGTCTTGGCATTCTGGGTCACATAGGATATTTTTCTGGGTTTGGTTGACAGTGATGCTTTAAAATCGGAGTCAGAAAGAAAAGACAGAAGTCTCCCTGTATTACAAGTCCAAATTGCAACAACTGAAAATACCAATAATTCAACAATGTAAGGGAAAAAATGTTAAGTACCCCTTGATGACAGGTAACATTCAAGTATTAACTATAGGAAATGAAAAATAATGCAGAGTAGGAGTTTGTGCAGTTCTCCACTGACACTGTGTTTAAGTAGTCTGTTATCTTAATACTATAATGCACCTGCTGGATTATTTTTAACCTCTGCTCTGGTGTTTAAAATGAATGAGCCAACCAAGAGTTCTCAGTGCTAACTGAGAGCAGGAGCCACCACTTCCAGACTGCTGCGTCTGGGTTCTCAGTTACTGCATTTGAGAGTAAGCCTGTAAGCATAACAGGTTTTGGGTGTTACCAGAAATCAGGAAATATTTTCAACAAAAATATATCAATAGCAAATAGTTTCGTATTGTATCTATGAAATGAAAAAGAGCTTTGCTCTCTAGGCCTGCACTAGGAGATGGTTTGATCAACATCTTGGTCACTGTTTGGTTCAGCTTTTGTGTTGTAAAGGCTCATAAGCAGTTTAGTTAGGCAGAAAGTTAACTTACCACATCTCAGGTCACGTCTTCTCTTGTGAAAGCTGCAACGAGTGCGCTGGTCTCGACGGCTTCCCCGAGCCGAGCGGCGCTGCGCAGGAGCTGCCTCGCGAGCCACGCTGCCCCAGCGCCTCGCAGCGAGAAACCACAGGAAGCCACGACGAAAGCCAGCCCTGGGATTGAAGACACAGCAGCTGCCCTGCGCGGGCAGGGCTCCTCCTGGGGACCTGGGGGACAGGACAGCCCCCGGCAGCCCTGCTTCACCCACGGGGACAGGGTGGCGCAGAGGTCTCACCGGAGCTGCCCTGGATCCAGCTGCCTGCAGAGCGAGACCTGCCTCTCCTGAGCCACGTTCCAGCGCTTCAGGAGGGACTTTGAAAGGGGCCTGTAGCTGCACTCACACTTCCCGAGAGGCAGGGCAGCCGTGAGCAATCTGCCAGCCCTGCACGCCATCCAAAATAACAGGGGCACAGCAGGTCGGGAAGCTGGATGGAGAAACACTGTTGCTTATGGAACAGACACTACCAGGTTCCTGTGCAACACCAGCTTCAGCTGCTCTTCTCTGTGGCAGAGACTTGGGACTCCAAAGTTCTGTCATCATCTTGGGAATTTGGCCCTGAAGTAAAGCAGGTAGGAGCCGGTCTGCTCTGCAGGAGAGAAGCAAGCAGAAATGTCCTCTCCTTCGCTGTCAAACTTTTGGCAAGCCTGTGTGCAACAGGGTGGAGAGGAGATCATCTCACCAGAGAATACCTAGGAGGAGACTGTGCCTTTCTGTATCAGGAGGAATCACTAACTCAGTCCCCACAGCCTAAGGGTGCCATAGAGATGCTTATTTTGGCACCTGGGCAAACAGGCAAAACTTGAGATAAAAAACTTTTTAGAAAAGTTCCTTCTTCCCTTGCTATGCGCTGCGGGCCACAGCACCAGAACTCTTGCCTGGACTCCATCCTCTACCTGATGGGCTCTGCAGTGCTACCGTGCACCAACTATGGACAGCAAAATGAGGCAACAGGTGGACGAGCCCGGCAACAGCCGCCCTCATCACTGCCTGATTCAGCTGTTCACGGGGTGTTAGGGCACGCGGGGATTATTGACCTTGGGGAGAGCCCTGCTCCTGTAGGAGATGAAATAGGGTGTAAGTGAAAGGAAAGAAACTTCGCAGCAATCCACATCCTAACAGCAACGGATGACTTATTTCCCAGGGCCAAAATAATGTATGAGCTGCTGCGGTTTGGAGAGAGAGCAGCTGCTGAGGAGAGGAAATGGCAAGTACTTTAAGGCTGTTTCTGTAAGTGACCACATTAAATAGTAGCTGCTGTCCCTTCTGCTGTGCTGCACGCACAGCAGAGGTTACCAAGCAAAGAGGCAAAAGGGAAAGGCTGCGTTTTCTCTCATTCTAAGTCAGTATCTACCCACGCATCTCGGCAAATGAAACAAAACAAAAAGCCCCAAAGTCGACTCCTTTTTCTTCCTGTTTGAGAGCGATGGTCCTGCACCAGAATATATATATAGGAGAAGAAAAAAAATACAATGCAGACATCTGAAAGCAGCATCAAGTTGTTCTTCATTTCCCCTTGGCAGTCTCAGAGGGTCAGAACAAGTGAGGGGAAGATGCCTTCATTCTCAGTGAACGACGTTTATTGAGACAAGACCACTGTGCACAGAGCACTCTGCAAACGTCCCTTCCGCGTCCACAACGGGCCTTTCAGGCCGGGCTGCATCTCACAGAGCCGCTATTCTGCCGTCGTTCCTGTCTCCAAGTCTGAGGGAGAAAAGGGAGGACATTGATTTAGGGACAAGAATGGCACCAAGGCCACCTGAAAGCACTTGGAGGCTGCGCTCCTCATTTCCTGCCTGCGCTGCCTCCCTGCTGGCACGGCCACCTCCAGGCAGCGGCACCAACACAGGGACAACCCCAGCAAGTGGCAGCTGCCCCGCGCAGCCTGGCCAGGGCTCTGCAGCACAGCAGCCCGAGCGCAGAAATTCTGGGGGTTTCCTTGTGCCCAACCTGAGCCCCAGCGTGAGCTGCGGCTGCAGGAGGGAGCTCCAAGCCCCTGGGTTGGCCTGGGAGGGAGCAACCTGGAAGAGAGGAAGCAGCAGCAGGAAAGCCCTCATACCCACGTCATGGACACTGCATTAGTCAGAGGCTAGAGAAGAAAAAAGACGTTTGCTTAGAGACAAAGCAGGCAGGAATGGGACTATTCAAACCTGCTGACAGAAGGGACTGTGTTTCTATCGCTGAAGGAGATGGTAGTGCCAAGAGAGCCGGAAAAATAATTTGATCTCTCTTTTGCAGAATATTGCTAGTCAAAAGCAAGTGAGCATTACTGCTATAGCATTTATTTCCTTTAATGGGACACACTGGTGCTGTGTTGGATTTACAAGACAGCAAAAGTTACTGCTCCTTCAGTGTTGGGTCTGACTTTCACAGAAGAAAAGCTACCCCCTGCAATCCCCTGCCTTCACCTACCTGCTTCGTTATATGCTACAGATTTTAGGAAGAGGCCGGATGGTGGAGCCATAGCATGAGGTGGAAAAGCCTGGGAATCTCTTTTTTCCAATAACTCTTTTATGTGACGAGGTGATAACTTCCCCTGGCCAACGGCAACAAGGGCCCCAGCCATTCTTCGGACCTGGAACACAAGAACACAGTGAGGTGCTGCCTTCATAAAACTGAACGCATGGAGAATTCTGTGTCCAGTGCTGCACTTTACACCACCAGGACCTTTCTGCAGCATAAAGAAGGCTTCAGCCCCTGCTCGAGATGCCACTGATGTGTATGAGCTCCTAGCACAGACCTACCCATGTCTGCGTAGAGGCTAATGGTTAGTGCTCAGCTTAAAGAAACATTTGGTCTATTTACATCTTCTCAAAGAAGAGTTAAAGGAAAAAAAGCTTAGAGCTTAGCAAACGCTCCGTGACTTGGAGCAGTGCTTCATTACAGCACTGCTCACGCTTCCCAACCACTGACATTTACAAAAAAATAAGTCAAGGTTTACTAGGCAACCAGTCAGGTTTATCACTGTTAAAACAAGAAGGTCTGACAGGAGGAAACAAATTTATGTGCAGACAGGCACTAGCCTCCCTGTGTGCTCCTGAACTGCCCTGCGGAGTGTCAAAACCTTCCCTTGGAGCAATTCTGATGGCACAAAGAACCACAGCCCCGGGACGCGTGCCGTTTTACCGCCCCTCGCTAGAGGTCATTGCGGGCTGGGACTGACGTGCACCTTGGTGTCTCCACGCTCGGGATTTGCCAGCGCGTCGGCCGGCTAGTGATGGGATCCGAGCTAGCCACGCGGCTGCTGCTTCCCCCCTGCTTCATGTTACTCGGAGAAAACATATACACACAACTAGGGCTGTTCAACGCTTTCTCCTATAAAATTCATCCCAATAGTGACACTAAACACAGCAGCTATGAGACAAGATCAAGGGTGAATCTAGCCTAATGTCCCCGGCAGCGCAACCAAATTCGGTGGGGAGCGCTGGCTGGAGCTGAGCGTTATTGCCCCTAACTGCTCCTCTCTGCATCGTGGCACGAGGTGGCGTTTCCTGCCTGAACACACAGCTGGTTGGCTGTGTTTTCTGCGTGTCAACGGGACAGCTGATGGGACAAATCCCCGCGATGGATCGAGCCCTTCTCGAGCACGTTGCCGTTCTTCCCTTGCTCACGTCCAGACACCGCCTGCCAGAGCGCGCAGAGCGTTACTTGGCACAGGATGAGAACAAATTTGGTTTGTCAAAACAGAATAAAAAATAGCTGCTTGCTGTTCCCACAAAAAATCCTCTCTCTCGTCCAGAAAAACAAGCAGCCCTCTTGCCTATTCCCCATCTCCAGAGCGTGGCCATGGCCAGGAAGGCAGCCCGAGAACAGGATTCTTCTTCCTAATGAGGTGATCTCTTAAGTTGTGGACACAGATGTCTTCCCTGAGGACAGCAGTAAAAACCTCACTGGAGTATTTCAAAGCAAGAAATAAAATTCCAGGGTAGTCTTCACTGGGCCCAGTGTCATTCAGCAGGGTGAGGATGTACGTCTCTTGGTTTTCACCCCTCAGATTTTAAAGACAAGGCAATAAATTTGCAGCAAACAATGCTTTCCACCCTCCCATCGGATTCTGTGTCCAAAATAATTGACTGGAGCCACAGACTTAAGAGATTCTGGGCCAAAGAGGGAATAAGGAACCCGGCCTGTCTGATACTGGTTCCCTGGAAGGTGTCATGGGCTCCAACAGCAGCTCTGAACCCAGAGCCCTGCTTAACTGAGCAGCACGTAGCTGCTTTGGTCCTGGAAAACAAAGCACGCGCCCAACACAGCGCTCGACACTACCTGTCGGTAGAGAAACGATCTGCTCCTGAACTCCAGCTCCCAAAACTCCAGTCCCCTAAAGAAAGAAGCAAAAACGCGTTTAAAAGATCACATCTCGGATGGCTCTTCCACCTGCAAGAGAAGTGTAAGTTACAGGTGAGCTGCAAGTGAGTAGAATGAATAATAAGTTGCAATCTTTGGTGTCTGATGTAAAATGCTCTCAGAAGTCTGTGCAGTTCCCTGGGGATGTGTGTATATTTGCTGTTGTAGTTGCAGAATTTGCAAAAGCATTTCCAGGCGTTATGACTGCAACTGTCCCCACACAGAATGATTTACAGATTCACTGCAACAGGATGTGATAAAAAACAACAGCAGCAAAACCTGGCCCGCCACACACACACAAATCCCAGAACTTTATTCTCTAGACCAGAGAATTCATGGTTTTGGTTAAGGTTTTAATAACAGCCTCGAAGGATTCTAAGGGAATTACGGAATGGATTATACCTCAGTGCCATTTAAATGCACTGAAGTTAGGCTTCTTTAAGCTGACCCCTGCAACCTAAGAATTCATTAAATCAACTCATTCAATATCTGCACATCATAACGATGACTCCTGTTATAAAAACAGCAGTTTGGCAGCATGTGTCACGAGGCCTCGGCAAAAATAGTCTGCCAGCAACTAGTTGGATGCCTTTGATCCAGTTTTTAGGTCTCCTCTCCATGGATTCTCATCCATGTTCAGATGATAAATATTCACGATCTTTCCAGAAAAAAAGAATAATTCAGTTTGTGCTAAGAGAGTGAATATATCCAGCCCCTTAATTTCAATACAAGATGTGGTACTGGATGAACCTAACACTGAATGATATTTATATAATAATTGAGGAATATTGGACTTGGCTTCACCAGCATCCCCAGGGATGGCAGCAGGATTTATTGGTGTGAACTGAATGGGTTTGAGTATCAGAGTCACCCAGGCCTTGCACGTTCTTTTCTCCTGCACGCAGCCTTCAGGAAAGGCTTGGGCAGCAGCAGGAAAAAGGGAATCCCACCTGTACTCATAGTGGTGGGACAGGAGGCCGGCGGAGGGTCGGATGTCTGCCTGGAGGATGGTTCTCACCGGAGACTTGAGGGGTGTTTCCGAGCTGAGCGAGCGGAAGGTGCTGAAGTCGTGGGTGCCCAGCAGGAACCCTGCTGCGTCCTGCATGGCCGGCACGTCCAGGGAGCTGCGACGGGACGTGCAGAGCACAGGGAAAGGACCGTGAGGGGCGGCCAGGCACCATGTGGGGGCTGAAGTCCAGGCCAGTGAGGAGCTGCTTATCCCAGCGTACAGATTTGATGTGAAGGAAGCCTCCATGTTTTGCAAGATGGTCTCAAACCCCACGATGGTTTCCCAAACTTCAAATTTGTGACACCCGGAAGATTAAGCTTGGTACTATAGGAAATGAGAGTGACAGCACTGAGCCCTGTCAGAGCTGAATGCAGTGCAAACCCAAGGTGAGGGAAGGGGCAGAGGAAAGAGCAAAGAGCAAAGCTCAGAATGCCATTTAAAAGTCCTCAGGTCTCTCTGAGCATAACTCAGTGCAACTGCACTGATTTCAACACAGAAATCTGCTCCGTGTGGATGGGAAATCCAGTCTCACGTGTGGAAATCACTCTCTGCTTGCTCCCCACAATGCCAAGCCTTTCCACAGCATTAACGAGGAGATATAAGGAAATACTTGCCCTCCTGCCGGAGCCCAGCAGAGATCCCTTTCAAACACTGGGATTTCGGAGTGATGGGAGCAGCCCAGCAGGAGCCGGTACACGTAGGTCCTGGAGCATGCGGAGAAGCGTGCGTGGAAGCTGTCGGCCACGCGGTGAGCGCTCAGGATGCTGTCCGGAGAGAAGGGAACAGTGAAACATCGTGCACTAGCTCAAAGCCTCTACCTGATCACCACTGACAGCAGAACTAAAACCTGCAAGAGGGTCTTTGAGAAGCTGCACGTGCAGTTCGGTATCTTCTGCAGTCTGTGACCAAGGATTACGAGTGGGGGCTCCCAGAGGGTCTGTCAACCAGGAGATGGAAGAGGAGGCCCCAGTGAAACCCTGGAGATGTCTAAGTGTAAAGAGTTTCCATGGGAAGGACGTCCTGCCCTGCGCACCGGCGGCAGAAGCTGAACACTAACGTGCAGGAGGCGAGAGGAACCCCAGCTCTGCCTGCTTGTCACCCAGACAGCTTTCATCGTGTACCCCCAAAGCTGAAAACAGAAATAGGGGATTCTACCGCAACTCCCATCCCGCCTCTGGGGACACCAAGGCTCTTCTGAGCTTGCCCCGTCTACAGGATGCACTGTGATCTTTGTGCACGAGATCCTCGCAAATACGCTCTACAAATCTAAAATCAAACAGATCAGATGACAGAAGCGACTCATCATGCACTAAAGCAACAAAGGTTTTTGTTGCTGATGATCCCGTCAGCCGCTTTGGAATCTTGTTTCCCTTCCAAGCTCTATTGACAGCAACGCGCTCTCACAAAGACCTCTCTCCCCATCACCCTGCTCACAACCACATGAAAGTGCTGAGTTTTCTGTTCAGCATTAACAGAGAATTATTCTCAGCAAAGTAACGAATACAGAGGGAGGGGATTGTTGCTGAGTCTGCTCAGGCTCGTGCCCATCACCAAGCTCCTTAATGGAAAGCAGCTGAACCACTTTTAAAATGCACAGCCCAAAGAAGGAGGCAGAAGCAGGGCTTGAGCTCTCTAAACCTCCGGAACTGTCAAAAGACATCCCCTCCTCATATGTCACACTTTGATATAAGGGAAAAGCTTTCCCTGTCTTGGGGATCCCACTGCTTCCCCTTCTGGAGATGCTCTCTGACTAGGAATTTCTCTTTGACTGCTTTGACGCTCTCTTCATCAGGGTAGTGCAGTGGAATCTTAATTCTGCCCCGTGCTCCAAGATAGCCAAGATAGCCAAGATAGTCTCTAGCTTGAGGAGTTTGCAGCCTGTGCAAGTAAAGCAAAATAAGAGAAGAATGAGCAGAGAGGAGCAAAACAGCTGCTGGCAAATGGTATGTTGATTCTACGACATTAGCACAGATTTGGCTTTTAGTCCCAAAACTTTTGTGTTTCATTCAATTTACACTTTCACCATGAAAAATGCATCTCCTTCTGGGGAAGAGCACAACAGCCGTTTGACAGCTGGTAGAGAAACTGCACAGCAGTTTGGAAAGAAAGGCACCAAACACGAGGTTCAATGCACCCCTTGGAAAGGCAGAAAATTCACAGGGCAGAGAAATTGCTGATGGAATTGATGCAACTACTTGACAAAAGCTGTGGGCTGTATTTTTTTTCCCAGCAGTGATAGCTTTGAGGGCGAGCACTCAGCTTCACACAGGTCAAGCCAATTCTGAGATGCTGTCAGAAAAAAAGAAATAACTCTGAAAGGAGGAAGAAGAAAAGGCAATGGGAAGAACGGCAGCTGTTCTGGTCTCTGCAGGTGTTACACCAAGCTCCTCAGCACACTAACACACAGGTCTCTCTAGGTACTAACAGCTGGTTATGAGAAAGACTGTTTATCTGCCCCATATGTTTGTTACAAAAATATTAAAATGGAGATTTTGATTTAACAAAAAGCAGGCCGAGGGGTAGGTCTAGCTGAGGAGAGGCTGATCTCACAGGAAGGGAGGAGCAGACGGCTCAGACCAACTGTGATCTCATGCATTTGTTCTTCACCCTTTAGCCGAGATACAGGAAAGGGGCAGTGTTTTAGCTAAGCTTTTGGTAAGTGCTAATTCAGTAAGTAAAGAAAAAAGAAATGGGCAGGACTTTTGGAATAAAGCGGCCCTGGAAGTTAACATGTTGCTGCTCCGGCTCCCATGTGGCATCAGCATCACCTGGTGGGACCAATACTCAAATGGTCTTAAATTCTCCCACAGGACTTTGTGTTTCAGCAGTGCCAGCACAGGTCCCCTACAAAAACAGAGGTGAACAACAGTGCTCTTTAGATGCCAAGGGTCTGCTAGGGGCAGAAAGACTCTTAGCAACATATTTAACAGGGGAAAACCTCTCTTGTGCATGAACATAGGACGTGACTGCTGCAGTGATGTCCTCCAGCAAGGACAAATGAGACCTGCACGTGGCGCCCGACTCACCGGATGGGCTCCGGCTTCAGGTGGTGGTTGAGGCTGCGGACGAGCTCCCGGGCATGGAGCGGCGCCTTCCCCGGGGCCCTCTGGATGTCGACGTGGGCAGAGTTGCAGAGCGCGTGGACACCCGTGTCCGTGCGGCTCGAGATGTGGAACTTGATGGGAATGATGGATTTTAGGTTCTGCGCTGCCTTCTGTAGGACAAACGAGAAAAGATGATGAGAAGGGACTCACCAGGGGCTACCTAGGACCCAGTGCCTTCCTCCTTGCCAATCACATCTCCTCACAGTGTTCACATGGAGAAGGAATCACTGCTGTGGGCTGTGGAGCGATGGAGAGGAGCCTGCCTGGGGAATTTCTCCTATTCCATTGGCTTCTCATCCTTTGTCCCAGAATCATCCTAAAGAGAACATCCCAAGTGCTACAGGACCTTCTTACATATTTATTTCCCTCCCCTTTGCTTTATAACACTGGCTGAGTGGGCTAGACGGAGAATTTTCATTTCTTTCTTCCTGCTTTCTTGGGGAGACGGCTCTTCCCAGTGCTGTGCAGGGCATTTGTCTGGGTTCTGCTCCTCTTTCTCTCCTCCCCTGCTCCCCATTTTTCTTTCATGGGGAATAATATCTGGACTTAGCACAAAGCCGCTGGCCAGGGGAGAACTTTGTGAGGGGAGGATTAGTTTTGGGCAGCGCTCAGCAGCACAATGGAAAACAGCTCGCTCGGAAGAGGATTCAAAACAAGCATGAAAGGGAGCTGAGTTCTGCAAAGCCCAGCGGGCCGCACATATGGGGCCACTTAGCACAAGTCACAGCTACTCGCTTGAGCAAAAGGTGCTGCAGGGAGAGCCCCCCTTTACAGCAGAGGCATTTGGAGATACTGAGACCTGATCATCACACCCTGCGCGTTGTGAATTCCCACCGTGCACTGGATGGAGCCAAGTCCCAGGACACAAACTTCGCCATGTGGGGAAGCAAGGCCTGGAATTTCGGTGTGAAACCCTCCCTATAAGCTGCAGTTCCAAGGGTTTCGAGACAAATATGTTCTGCTCCAAGCAAGAAATTTCATCTGCCAAGCTCACCCCTCTCAAAAAAGCATATTAAAAGATTTCATCAACATGTTGATCACCATCAACAACTTTTCATTAACCAGGACTCAGTTACGCAGCACTTGGGACCACAAACCCACCCCTGCCCTATATGTTATGTACATTTAAGTGACAAAGGGTTCGAGCCCTCCTGCTCAGCACTGCACCTTATCCCACGGCGGGGCCCTTCTCACGAGCCGGCCCATTGCACGGGTAATGACACCACTCATTGAAATACAAGGGCTGCACCTCACAGCTCATTTGCTCGCTTGCAACTGCAACCAAATGCCAGAATGGAATAAGGAGCTCATTACGGATATAATCCTGCCCTTCCTTTCAGCTGCCTTCCTGGCTTTGGAAGTGACTGTTCTGAAGTTCAAGGCTGCACAAAAAAAAATGAAGGAAGGAAGATAAATTCCTATGGCCCCAGCAGTTTTCTATTAAAGTCACTTTAAGACATCCCACGTGGTTCTAATAGACACAGCCCGGCTCAGCAGTGCCCAGCATCAATCCCACCACATGAAAGCAAAGCACATAGGCCATAACTGGCCAGCACGCAGCTGGGAGGATCAAAATGCTGATACTGTGAAAAGACAACTCCAAATACGTTTATCTTTTTCTGCTTTTCCCTTCTTTTCCCGTTCAATCCCCTCCTACCTATTCACTTGTTGAACCAAAGTTACTTGGACGATGCACGACAACTGCTGGTCTCACTCAAAGTCTGGCATCTGGGGCTGAGACATGGGCTGGTTTAGAGGATTAGATAAATAAGGGAGAAAATCCTGCGGGGCTCCTCTTTCAAGAGCTGCACCACGTTTATAGCTTTCTCTGCAAGGGTTCAGGCAGGAGCAATACCAATACAAAGCCGAGAGCTGCTATCCGCGGTGTAATTCCCAACACTTCCACCCATTTCTCAGCAAGAGACACGTTTTCTGCAAACTGCTGCTGTTATCTCAGGCTAGAGAGTCTGCTAATGAGAAATAAGTAATTAGATGGATTGCTATTAATATACAGCAATGATCCGAGTTGCCCCAAATGTGACCTGGGCACTAACGTGGCAAAGATTAGTTAAAAACTAATGTCAGGTCCTCACTGAAATCCCTGACCAAACGGTCCTTTGCTCTCCCCATTCCTGCTTTTTGTTTGTCCTTTGGAAGAGCGGATCCTACCGTGTGTTTTCCTGTGTCTGAGAGCACCCGCTCCTGGGATTGGGCAGTGTCCCATTCCTAGATCTAGCCAGGATTTAGACACCAGCTGGGAGGAGAGCAGCTCAGCACGGAGGCGGCTCGAGGAACGTGAGGAAGCAACACTCAAGAAAAAAAAAAAAGATGTTTGTACAGTGTGAAATACTGTAATATTCAAAACAGTGTCAGGAAAATATTTATCCCCAACAGTTACTGTGATTCAACAATGTAATCTTAGCAATTTCACTGTAAGGACAAAATATCCATCCAGGACCTACCTCCATGTAATTCTGGACTCCAAGCAGTGACTGATCTGTTGGTGTCCCCATGACCCCACTGCAAAGAGAAGCAAACACAGGAGTGTCCACAGAGTGTCAGGAACCTGCGTGTCCTGCGCAAGGGCTGGACACGCCGTGCACCAAACCCCCCCGAACACAGCAGCGAACAGCCCTTATCCAACCGCTCGCTGCCGCGCGGCGCGGATCTTCATACACGACTGCGGGGACCAAACGTCTGAAACGAAAATAAACACCTGCAAGCGAGGAGCGAATCTAAAACGTCTTCCCAGGGCTGCTTCCCATGTTCACATGGAGGCTGGGATGACGGGGCAGCCAAATTACCCTGGGAAGGGGTGGCAGGTTGCACTGAACAGGACGTCAGTTGCACTGAACAGGACAGTTTTTATGGGGACAAGGAGGATGAGCCGCAGCATCGGCAGCGCTGCAGGACACAGAGCCCGTGGATGGCTCCTCATAACACACGTTTGCTGCCTTCTCTGTGCTGCAGTGTTACCTTTTTGCCTGTTTTCTGCCTTTCTTACCCCAAACATCCTCAAATGCTTCTAGGCAGCAGCAGCAAACGCCCTGACTGTGGCTTCACTCCCAGCATGCAGGTTAGTGACAGAGCAACGCACCTACCTATATTTACTGCCAAAGTACTGAAAGAAAACTAAGTATCGGGTTTTTGGAGAAACCATGCCGGCTGCCAAGGCCGCGCGGGGACAGCAGGAGCCGAACGCGGTTCCGGCCTTGCCGGGGGCGGCTGCGGCGTCTCCGCGGGCGGAGCGGCCTCGCTTCTTCCTGCCCGCCCGCGCGCGCGCGCCCGCCCGCGCCGTTTCTTGCCGTCTCCGCGGTTTAGCGCGCCCGCCCGCGTCGTTTTCCGCCGTCTGCGCGGTTTAGCGCGCCCGCCCGCGCCGTTTCTTGCCGTCTCCGCGGCTTAGCGCGCCCGCCCGCGCGATTTTCCGCCGCGGGGAGCTGCCTTCCCCTCCTGCCCAAGACGCGTCCAGGCCGTTTTGAAGGTTAATAACAGCAGCGGGGGCAAAAAAATAATAATAAAAAAAATAAAAATAAAAGCTAAAATGATGATAATAAGCAAGGGCTGCGGATGGCCTTCATGCCTATGTTTTGTATTTTTAAAAATCTTTATTCATGTTTCTAAAATACCAGACTAAAATATCTGCTTGTACAATAGCAACCCCAAAAGCAACGTAGCAGGAATCCGCAGTCCTCCCGTACAAATCCAAGATCTGCCTTTGAATGGAAAAATCCAGCCAGCTCCCGGCACGCACAATAGCGCCGGACGCCACCATAATGCAGCTAATGAGGCTCGGCCGCGGAGGGGACGCGATTCCCGATCCGGCTGTGTGCCTGTGTGGGGGCAAAGCCGCGCTCACCTGCATCGGAAGGACTAGAGGGAAAAAAAAAAAGATTGAATTGGAAATCAATAAATTGCATAAAATTTGCATGCATTTCTGAGATGGGGATTAGCCAAGCTGCTTTGCCCTTCCTGTTTTCCCTGGAGCGCAGCAGCATCTGATGATAAATAGCAAATGAGGCTTTCGTTCCCAGAAAGGGTTTCCTGGCTGCGGCTGGCAAATCCAGCAGCTTTTAGCCAGAAATGGGACCCTGGAGCTGAGGGGAGCCCCAAACACCCTATTTCTGCCATCACTGAGGCATCATCATGCCATTTGCTTATGGATTCACATGTCCCTGGCACTCGTTTGACCCTTGATTTCCACTGAGACCCATGTTGCACAGGATGTATTTTATTTATAATACAAAAATTTACGCTCGAGGCCCTTCTATCAACCTGAAATCACACAGGAGATGCAGAGAATGTTGTAGTCCATAATGCTCATTTGTCCGTGGTGATCACGGAGGATCACGACAGAACCCAGCGAGCTCAATTACATCGCCAGGTCCTGCAAAAAATAAAAAGATCGGTGAGGCGAGGGGAGCGAGCGGAGCCACCAGAGCCGCTGGCGCTGCCTTCCCTTCGCTTCCCTTTTTCCTTCCCTTCCGTTCCCCTCTTCCCGCCGCCGCGGCCGCCCCTGCGCCGTGAGGCGGCGGCCGTTACGCGTGAGGCGGCGGCCGTTACGCGCGAGGCGGGCGGCGGTTGCGCGTGAGGCGGCGGCCGCTGCGCGTGAGGCGGGCGGCGAGGGGCGGGCGCTCGCTCCGCGGCCGCGCGCTCGCTTCGCCGCCGCGGGGCCATGAGCTTGGTGCGCTGAGCGGGCAGAGCCGCGAGGATGACGGTGGATTTCGAGGAGTGCATCAAGGACTCGCCCCGGTTCCGGTAAGCGCCGGCTCCCCCCCCCCGGCCCGGCTCCCCACGCACCGCGCGGGGGGCGCCCTGCGGACCCGCCGCGGCCCGGGGCGGGCCAGGCTGCTCCCGGGACCGGCTCCCCCGCAACCCCGCGGCTGCCGCCCGCCCCGGGCATCCCGCCCTGCTGCCCCCGGGTCTTTAGAAAACGCTAAATTTGCCCCCATGTGCCCGCGGTCACGTCCCCGGCCCCACAAGCCGCCTCGCCCCGCGGGGATCAGCTTTTGCGCCGCCCGAAGAGCCGCTGCGAAGAAATATTATTATTTTCCATGCCGTAACATCCCTGTCTCTTGGAAGGTTTTGTGGGTTTTTTTTTTTTTTCATTATTTGCCTTGAAGGAATCCAGGCTCTGCAAACAAAGACGCTGTCCTGGCTGTGCTGCGTTTCAGTCTGCCTGTTTCACATGGTTTAATTCTGGCCGTTTCACATATGCCCAGGGCCGGAGAGGAGGCTCCGCAGCCCGGGCGCTCGCGGCGTGTCCCGGTGTCACAACGGGACCGTCGGAGCGTCCATAGGGCGCTCGGATGGGGACGGGCAGACAATGGGCAGCAGCGGCGCTGGGCGCTCACGTGTGCAGCCAAAACTGCTCTCGGGGGGTCCCTCGCTGCGGGCGTTCCTTGCTGATCCCCTTCTCTCAAAACCTTTCTCGTTGCTGTTGGTTAAACGCAGCATTTTGCATATTCCTTCAAGTGCATTTAGCAATAACTTCTTGGCGTGCAAGATACATTCGGGGAGCTGCAGTGGCTGTTTCTGCCCAGTATTTTGTGTGTGATGCTGTGTAGATGCGGGTGACATTAGTACCTGTGTAAGGGCATCTTCTGGGGTGTTTTTCCCTGCATGTGGGAACCGGTGTGTGCCTGGCAGCGTAACGGGGCTATAGAAAGCGTCCCCCTCCCCTTCATACTGTAATTTTAGGTTAGTGCCAAGATGCTGCTTTTATGTATTCCAAAGCTGGTGCTGAAATTATAGTGCCCAGTGCCATGCAAGATGATGGGCTGGGCTTAGGATCCTCCTGTTCCATGCTGGGATCAGGGCAGCTTTTGATCACGCAGAAGTTCGATGCACGGACAGGGTGCAGAAGGTCTGAGACTCCTTAAACCTGCGGCTATGAGTATTGATTACACTCTGATTTCTTTTATATCTGTCATTCCACGCTATTGTGCGGCAGAGCCCGTGAACCGCTCTGTGGCAGCCTTCCAGAGCAGTGACTTCAGTGTCCAGATGTCTTCTTCCACATGGCAGTGACCCTTTTCCTGGTGACGTCAAGATTGATTGATATGTTTATTTATTTATTTTGCCTTTGGTGTGTGTGGGCTTCAGGCCAAGTGTCTTAGCGTGCAGGCAGCATCCTTTCTGCTCTGTCTGCGCCGGCCGTGAAAACAAAATATCCTCAGAGCTCCGTGTTGGGCCTTTATCAAAAGGCAGTTATTTAAGCATGGAATTATGAACTATTTCCCAAAAGACTAAATGCAGTCTGCCTGGTACAGGGAGAGCAAGAGATTGGACTGGAGAAATGAGGCTGCGTATTTCAAGAGGGAAATATTAGGGGGATATATAAACTTCTCGTACCTTAAACAGTGCAAAAATCCAAGCATTTTCAGGCTCATGGCAAAAAAAAAAAAATAGAACTCTTCTGACTCTCTCCAAGGGTGTAGATTTTATCCTTCGTTGTACACTTTTCTTCTCCCTAGCTCTTTAATTCGTTCTTGTATTACAATTTCTTGTTTGTAATACAAGAGAATCCTGAGATGCCTACGAGGGCCAGGCCTTCCTCCAGAGCACATGGCACGGACGCTTGCTAACACATCCATAAAACTTCACAGCTATAAAGAACCGAAGAATGCATAAACAAAGCTATATATAAAAGTATAAATAAACGTGAGGTGGAATAAGGTAGCATATAATCCTTTCTCGGCAGAAACTGAGACAGCAATAGATAAAGTAACTTGTCTCTTGCCATGGAAAGGGTATGTGGAAAAAGCAGAAACTGAATCCAGATTTCCCATCCCAGGCCCCTTGCTAACAGATCACCCTTCCTTTCCTGCTGGCACCCAACATGGTACTGAGGCCGTTTGCGCTTCCCAATTAACCGTTATGCGGTTTTTTACAATTGGTTTATTCCGCTCAATTGGAGAAAACCAATAGTTTTTGTGTTGTTACACACAGAGGGAGAAGAAGAAAACAAAAAACTATCGCCCAGAAGATCTGAGTAGACATAAACACACGCTCTGTGTGGCATCCTATAATAAGGCTGCCAAACTAGTCTAGTTCAGCAATCAAATCAAATTACGTGTCACAGATCTCCGTACCAATGCTTGGGGGACACTCAGTCCAGCATTGCTCGCTACTTTATAGGGAGCAACATTGCAAAAAATATTTTCCTCCTCTGTTTTTTTGGAAAAGGGGGTTCATTACTTAAATATGTGCAGATCTTCAGATAAACCTCCCTTCTGTTAGGTGTCTTGTGGAGACACGCATACTTGGTTCCAGTAAACAAATGTAATTACCTTGAAAGACCAGTTCGAGGATATTTGACTGCAATCCCAAATAGATGTTGTGGTTTTCTTCTCCCTGACACGCAGAGCCTTCTGTTTACCCAGCAGTTGTGCGGGAAATCTAGGAATACCTCCCTGCCTTGTTCCTGGCACGCTTGGAAGCCGGTGGGCTGCAGTGACACTGAGGAGGCCCCATTGCCACCCTTGCCATGGAGATCTGCAAGGCAGCAGTGTTGGGTGAGGGAATATGGGGAATTTCGGAAGCTCCAGGGCACCTGCCAGTGCTCAGGGTACCCCCCTCCCTTCACTCCCTCCTTGCTCCCCACTGGTACGAAGGGCCAGGCAGGTAGTCTTTACTCCTTTTGGGTTAAACTGCCCTTGAGGAATAGCAGGAGGGAAGGGCAGGGGTGATACCTGCTATAAGGGCTCTGTGGGATGTGCAAAACCCCAGTTGCCTCTGTGGTCATGCCCACAACGAGGGAAATAAGCACTTACTTCCATAACTAACAGTGTAAGTGCAGCTATTGCTGCTCGCTGACAGCATTAACCAGAGTGCTGTGAGCTCAGGGCCACCAGGCTGCAGAATGAGCTGTGTCCAGGTGTGTGTGTCCTTATGAGGAGACCTTAAACACATCTGGGACCCTCGGAAACAGCGTCCCTCCTTATACACCCAGCGCCCAGGCCACCAAGGACCCTCCATGGGAGGAAAGGGAACCTGCAGCTAAGATACAGGCTGCATGAGGCCGTGTAGGTGCCAGTCCGTGTGCGCAGAGCTGAGGGCTCTGCATTGAAAAGAGATTCAGAAAATGTTTTCGGAGTCATGCTAGGGTGTTTCCAATGGAAATGAAGAGTTAGAGATAATTAATCAAACTGATCTTGCTAAGTCTGATAACAGACTGAATTAGACATGTTTAAAACCAGCATAACCAGTTTTAATGCATTTATGCTGTGTGAACTGGTGTGAGCAAAGGCCTCCACCGAAAAGCTCTCGTGGTTTCTGGGTGATTTTCAACCAGTGTCAGCTGATACTGCCTATCTCTGACATGCAGTTTGGTGTAAACCAAATTTATTAGCTTGGGTTACTTAAAAGCAAATTTAAATCACACCCACAACAGCCAGAGAAAGAGTCCTTATTCATTTAATTAAACCAATTTAATAAAAGGTGCACATGCATTGATTTGAGACTGTTTTTTGTTACACTAGGCTCCTTATATAAGCAAAATTCCTGATACTAATTGCAGTGGCAAGGAGATATGCCTACACAGAAAGCTTCTTTCTGAATCAGAGATTAATGAATACAGCTACCATCGCTGGCTGGTTGAGTTGCACGGGAGAGAGGATATTATCTCAGAAGTGGCCTGATATTATCTACCCCAGCCGTAATACCCGTCTTTGTTCATTCGATTTCCCATCTTTTTGTCGCTGCGCTTCTGAAGCCGCCGGCCCTGAAACATGTAAAAGCAGAGGCGGAAATGTCACCCTGTAGTTGCTTTCTGCCACAGTCCCAGCTGTGCGGTGGTCTCCAGCTACAGCAGCCCATCCAGCCCCAAAGTTCCTGCCCCTGAGTGGTTTCCAGAAGCCGCGGGACTTTGCTGCTTCTCCTGGCTTGCAGCCTCACTTTCTCCTTTGGTACCTGTATAAATTGAGCCCAGGCCATTAACACAGAACCAAATGTGTCTTTTCCTGATGCTCTCGTGGGGCTTGGCTTATGATGTTGGCCATCTCTGATCAAATACGGATGGCTCCTCCCTCCTTGTGTGCTATTTGTGGCAGCTGAAAGGAAAAAGATGAAAGAGCAATGAGAGAGTAGTTAGGGCTGGCAGCAATGGGCCTGGGAGAGGGTGATGATGGCTTATCTGCGTTATTGCCACCTGGGCTGTCTGCGTTGCTGCCGTTCCCTGTGGCAGCTCCGCTCCCCCGCGTGCAGCGTGTGCGTTTGGGTGGCTGCGCGTTGCTTGTTGTCTTGGCACGAGGCAGCGGCCTCGATTCCAGCCCCGCTGCTCCACGGACTGCAGCGTGGCCAAGTGCCCCAGCAGGGCGAGAGCTCGGGGAGACCTCACTTGGCCCAGCCTCGTTCACGGGGACTCCGGCGAGTTCCCGTTTTGGCCATGAGCTGGGGTCGCTGCGGTGCTGCAAAGCCACGTGGCGGCTTCTCTCGCTTCCCCTTGTCTGCAAAGATGTTCCCTGGAGCAGGTTGGTTTTGCTTCTACGCCAGACCCCTTCTTTAGGGAGGCAGAGAACTTTCTGATAAGGTTAATCATCCTAATTCAGGGGGGAACCGTGCACAAATGCATCCTCACTACAGTCCTTTTACTGGGTATAGGCTAGAGTAGGGAACAGCTAAAACCAAAGCAAGATATTTATTACAGTGGATGAAAGGGAAGATGTCAGAACTCATGGGTGGCACATCCCAGAGCGAAGTGCTTATTCATTCCTTAAATAAGCGCAAAGTGGCACAGTCTAAACAGATTATATAATACCAGCGAGTGAGATAATCCCTTCCCTGCATACCCAGGCTGCTGCTTCCCACTACAGCAAGGCTTAATGACTGCAATAGTCTTTATTAAAAGCTACCACTAATAGAAACAGTGTGTGTATATGTGAAATTGCATAAATGTATATATAATTATTTTGAAGAACACTGCTATCTGAGCAGAATGGAGCTCCCGCTCCATTCCAGCACCAGGGAAGCAATTCCGTTTCTTGTCAGAATGCTACCCCTTTGTCCTCTGTGTTAAACCCTCTTTTTGGCAGGAAATCCAGATTTGTCCCCCTGGCTGTGACCTCGCCCCAGGAAACAGCCGCTGTGACAGCGCGGAGATAGCGGGAGGCCTCCCTTCCTCCCCCTCCTCTTCCTCCCCACGTCCAGGCTTTTCTTGCTCCAGCTGCAGGCTGGCACTGTGCGCCCAATCTGCAGAGAAGGGGCTATTTGAAGGCTGGAGGAGGAGGAAGGATGGCTTTTTTGGAACAATGGTTGCCTGAAGAGTTCAAAGTCTTTAATGAATCCACGGCTGCCAGGCTGAGGTTAGGGATCTGGGATAACGGAAGCTCTCGCTGGCTTGTCTGAATCCAGACCTAATGCATAAACTAGAGGACAAGGCCATAGGGAGCAACCAGCCCGAAGCGCTGAGGAAGGCCCCGGCCTGGTATCTCGGTGGCGTCGGTGGGAAGGGAAAAGGCTCCCTCGGAGCAGCAGGGGCATTGAGCCTCACGGGCCTTAACCTCCCTGCGTGCTCCCCACCGTTATCCATAGTTTAACATTATGGCCTGTGCTAGAGGCCACAGCTGAAGGCAGGACGCAGAATGAAACCTTGCCTCAAGAGCAAGCAAAAACCAGAAATAACCCAAGTGGCTCCCCCAGGCCATGCTTCCCCCCAGCCCTCGCTTTCCATCTTGACTCTATTTGTTAGGAAGAAATTAGTGGCTAATTTTGCTTCCTACATTGTCACCAAAATGGACTGCAGGAAGAGCAAACACTGGTCCTTCCTTGTTCTGTACTGGCTAGGAGTGTAGATATTATGTAGACATATCCATTTTTTCCTAAAACAGTGCAAAAATGTGCACAAATGTGCAAAAATGCATTCTCAGTGCATAAGCCCAGCCCGGCGGGGAAGGGAAAAGAGCTTTGTGTGGAAGCTCTGAAAACAGAACATCCTGTGTTGGAACTGAGGAGAACTAGCTGGAATCCAGGAGAGGGAAGAGAGGGAAACAAAGGTTTGTTTGAAAAAATATTCATTTTTACTCCTTCCCATTGATTCCCCTTTTCTTATTGTTGGTGACTGAGACAGTAATCCTGGACATGAGAATTAATCCCCTATCTTAATTCCCCAACCTCAGGCACATCCTAACAGTCCTGTTCCCTCCAGAGCACAGGGAGAGGAAGTCAGACCTAGAAAAATGGGGCCATAACAACCCATGAAAGTCATAAATAATAACAGGGAATCAGTAGTGTCTCGGCATGCAGCAATAATAGAACAGACGCGGCTGTTTTTATTTCCCTCAGCAAGCTTCCCTCCAGGCAGCAGAGGGGGAAAGCCGTGAACTGCAAGACCTTGCCAACCCGCTAGGGAAGGGCTGTGTTACCCGCTGGGGTCTCTTTACTGGGAGAAAAAGCAGAAACACCAGTGGTTTTGTGCTGCTAGGAGATACATGAGGTATTTGGCGCTGCTGTGGGGTGCAGGCAGTGCCCGGGGTGAGGGAAGGGGCAAGGACCCTCCCTGGTCCCCCATGGGTCACCCAGTGCTTTGCTGCCAGAGAGGGCAAGACCTTGGCTTCTTTTTTGGCAGGAGCTACACAGGAAAAGCCTCTCGGACAGAGACAAAAGGAGCAGAGGGGCTGGGGGGCTCCGTTCTGAGCCAAGGCCCAGGGGAGAGAGAGGAAGGGGAAAAAAAAAGAAGAAACAAGAAGTCTTCAGTGCTGAAAGAGATTCCTGCCAGGGGAGGGAGGACGGAGCTGCGCTCTGGACCGCAGGAAGTCTCCACAAAGGCCTCGGGAACCCGTCCAGCCCTGGGTGCGCAGATGATGCTGGGGTCGCGCAGGGAGAGGACGGCACAGTTTGAAGCAGGGTTTTTGATAAGTTAATTTTGCTTTGAAAAGAAATGCAAATAGTGTCATCTGAGGAGAGGCATGCCTGAATTACAGATTCCTTCCTCTGCTCAGAGGAGAATATTCCCATATTGTTACTGGCCTGCTCTTTCCTTATTACCACTGCGAATCTCAGTACCTGAGACCCAGGCAGTGAAACCCTTTTTGATGAGAACACAAGAAATCTCTGCTCTAAAGTCACTTAATGAGATGAAGCAAAGTGTGAAGGAAGGGAAGAAAAGCATCATCTGCAGGAAAGCACAAATAACCCACCTGCCAAGGGCTATGGGTGCAGAATACTTGGTTTTTGAAGCCTTGCTTAAAGGTGGCAGTTGGCAGGTTGCGCAACAGAGTCTGCCAGATCTGAGCTGCAAGTATTTATATACAGATATATATATTTGTTGGGAGGGAAGGAGAAGGGCATAGCTCCATGTTTTCATGCGCCATTCGGCCTCATTTGGAAGCTCATCCTCAGAGTGGGGCCTTTTCACAGTCAGCTCTCTGATTTACTGTAGGACTGCAGAATAACTGAGAGGTAAGTGTTCCCCACAGCTTTTGCCCGTGGGTCACACAGACACCTGCATTCTGCTGATCTGCAGCCACCGAGAGGGCCCTGCAGACTGGAGGCACTGCCCTAGGGAAGGCTTTTGCTAGATATTAGTACACTAATTTAAAGTCAAGAGAAAGCCGTGCAACAGAAAAGCAAGATCCTAAAGGTACCTTAGGATATGAGGGGAGAGAGAATCTCCGAATCATTCCCATGTCCCTTACACTGGCAGAACTTCTGTTGTTTCACTCAGTTCCTCCTTGCAGGTAACTATCTCATGCTCCCAGGATCAAAAAGCATCGTCTCTGCCTTCCAGTCTGTGCTAGGGCTATAGCCAGCTGTGGGCAGACTGTAGTCAAGATTAGAAAAACAGCTTATTCCATTATCCCGGAGCAAAAATGGGAGACTCAGGATGCTAAGAACACATCTTCTATTGCCATTTTCGCCATTAAACAATTGGTGCAGTTTATCCCAAAGACAGATGCATTTTAATGATGAGCAAAATCCCCTCCCCACTTCTTATCTCACAAGAGTAAGGGGAAAGGAATTACTATTTATGAAGCAAAATGAGACCCTCAGATAAAGGAAAAAAGCAATTCACTTTCCCCCCCACTCCTTTTAAAGTGACTTAAATTTGAGTGGCTTTAGAATTACTTGCATAATCTGTTTTTACCTAGGTTTATCCCACTTATTCAAGACACAGCTTAGACCTAAATTGGAGCCAGCAATTTCCACAGGGAGATGGTCAGCAGGGCTGCAGGAAATAGAGTACTCCATGGTTCATTGAAAAGCGAGGGAAGAAAAGCACATTTCTCCCTTATAAAAGGCGAGCAGAAGTGGGTCAGACCAAGCTTGGAATTAGCATGACACTTATATATAGATTTATAGAGAAAAACTCAACCTAATGCACTTTGTCCAGAGCCATGAGTCACCTTTAAGGGAAGCAGATCTGTGCTGCACTCAAGCTGCAACGTTCTTCAGCCCAAAGCCCCGTTGTCAGGGTCGAAGGGGGGGAAATAGTTCAGGTCCTGGTGCAAGGGCAGGGACACTTGCCAGCAATTCCCTTATTACCCTGGTCGATCACGTCAAAGAGGCGGAGCTGTAACCAACTCTTTGCAACACAAAACTGAACCAGCCGCTGTTTCCTGTGTTGTCAAACAAACAACAAGACATGCTAAGGCCGCACGGTGCCACTCTGCTCCAGAGGAGGGTTTTTTGCTCATTTAACTGCCCAGAGACCAACTGCCTCCTTAACCACAGGGCAGGTACCACGAGCAGCAGCGTAGCATCCTCCCCCTCCCTTGGCTCCTGGGTTACACAGCTCTATGGTAGTTATAGCTCTATGTGTATATATATATATTCTCTTGAAAAAGGAAGGACTTTTAGTACTCCTAGCCCTTGATTTCCCTTCAGTCTTCCTCTCCAGACCAGGACTGCCCCAAGCCAAGGAGGACGTGTGGGTTAGTGCTGATGCTCTGCTGGTTTTCAGCAGGTTCCCTGCTCCCTTTTCCCAGCCCCTCAGCCCAGCCTGATGTTTGGCCTTTTCCAGGTTTTCTCTGGGTGCTTCTGCTCTGATTTATTGTTTCCTGTGGGCTCGAAGGAATGTGAGGCAGGACCAGGGTTCTGCTTTGTCACTTCTGAGCAGAAAGGGAAACAGAGATTAGCAGCAACAGGTACTGGTGTCTGTGGAGGTTTGCAGACTGAGAGCGAAGCTTTAGGAAGGAGCAGAGCGACCCGATGGCAACTGGCCAGAGATCCTCAGTGCTGTTGAAGCACTCGAAGGGCAGCAAGCTACAGAGTGCTCTGGAACCACTGAATCCACTCTCCCCATTTAGCAACAGCACAGGTGTGGATTTGCACTCATCTGACACAATGAGCATCTATTTCTCATTCCACATGATTTTTATTTTAGATTAATCTGAGTGTGCAGAAATCCTCTGCAAAATAGAGCAGGGGCCACTGTAAAGACTTGGCAAGCGAGTGGTGTGAACCTTCCCGTCTGGAGCAGATCGGGAGCAAAGCAGCCACTGCACAAAGGGAGCTTGAGGAACGTGAAGATAAAGAGCATGGGTGTTACTGCTGCATGTCCTCCAGGAATACGTGGTGTTTTTGCAGTGCAGTTGGGCCATCCGTGTGTCTGGGTTGGAGGCTCGAGCATTAACCTGTGACATAGTCCAGCAGCCGCCACATGGGAGCCCCTTGGCTTCGTGGCTGGACTTTGTGCCTTTGGGGCTGGCTGGGGTGTCACAGCTGCCGGCTCTGAGGACGTTTCTGGTGGTTGTTTTCCGAGCGCGGCCTGTGTGATCTCAGTGATGGGGAATCCAGGGCAGTGGCTTGGCCCTGACTCAGCCTCAAATCCAAAGCAGGCGCCTCCTCCCCGTGCGAACGGCAGCTCCGTGGCCCCTTCTGCTCCACACCATCTCCTCTGGGGCTCTGCAGCCTCTGCCTCCCTTCGCTGATGCCTCCACTGCTAGGTTCCCGTGGGAATGACCCGTCCATCAGAGCTGTTGGGCTCCCTGCCTTTTGGGCCAGCGTGGGGAATTCTTTCAAATAGGCTCTCCATGGATTCCCCCATGAGTTGTTCATCAGTCGTGGTCTCTACAAGCAGCCTGCCTGCATCAGAGACCATAAACTCCCCCCTTGCTGCGACTCCAAAGGTCAAACCTCTTTTTTTTTTTGATTACCTTTTATTTTTTAACAGAGGTTTTGAATTATATTGTCTGGCAGGCAGTGCAGAGTACTGGATGAGGGATCAGGAGGAACAAATTATTTTCTTGACCTTATGTTTTGCTTTCATTGGGTCACATTAGCTCTTCGTGCCGCCGTTTACTTCTTCTTTAGCTACCTTATCTACTGAAGGGAGATACCATTGTATAATATCAAATATACTACAGGAGATTCAGTTGGATAATATAGTTGCTACTGCAGATAATATCAACCATAGCGTCTTTTTCTCTCCTTAGTTTTCCATGGGTGTGTCATCTATATGTATTTTGTAAGCATTAATTAGTAGGCAAAATGAGTGCAGAAAAACGTAGCCCCTGGCTTGACTAGTCATGTAGGGATATTAATAACTGTGCACACAAAGGAAATGATTAGGGAATAGGCAGAGTTCCTAACGAAGGCTTCTTCCCCTCTCACGGGAGGGAGGGTGTGAAATCTTCAGCTTGCCAGCTCTTATTACAGGAATCAGTTTGCAGCCCTGGTTGCAAAATGCAGAAATGAAAAATCAGTCACTGAAATCCCTGTGATAGGAATTCCATAGTCATTTCTCATTTTGAAAACTGCCATTCCATTTCCAGCAGGGTTCAATTTTTCTCAGTTTTGACTAACAGTCAAAAAGCTCTGTTTCAAAGCAGTGGCAGCAGAACATATTGGGCCATCTTTCCCTTTCAGAATGGAATTTTCCCAGTTTCCACATGAAATGTTTCACTCTGATGAACCAGCACTTCCCACTGTCAAGACATCCTTTCAAAAAAGGCATTTTCCTCCAGGAAATTCCCAGCCAGCTCTAGATTTGGTGCAATCTGTGCCCTCGGCTTCAGCTTCTGGCCCCAGTGGTTGCATAAGCAAAGTGAGCGGCAAGGACCCTTGCTGAGCAGCCACTGCTCCCAGCCCTGAGCAGCAGAAGCTGTTCCACTGGGGAAGGGCATTTGTTAAAACACATCAGTTACCACCATCTAAAGGCTTGAGAAGTTTAAATTAAACCAAATAAAGCAGCATTGGTCCAGAGGTCTGCATTAAAATTTGCTTTTGTGCATCAGTCTAAGTCCTATTGGCTTCTGCGGTGGTAGTTAAATACGAGGCCAGATTTTGGTTGTGCTTGCACTTGTAGAAATTTGCTGAATTAACTGGACTTGGTATAAGAAGAGGGGATTTAGGCTAGTGGGGTCAGAAGTGAACGTCCTAGAAAATCAGAACATTCACAAGCCCAAATCTCATTCAGGCTTGAATTTGCTCTGTGGTTTCCTTGTGAATCAGAGAAGAAAAAGGGTGTGGGAAGAGGGGAGAAAGAGGACATTCAAACCCAGTCTAAAATCGCGCCCCCTCCCTTCCACATTGGTCATGTAAGAAAGACATTTGTTTCTTCTGGCAAAAAAGAGGAAACCTCTCCAGACCTTGTCCCCTCAGAACTGCTCCGTATTTGCATTTAGAAGGACATTGCACATGTATATGTGCACTGGAAAGGGAAAAAGAATAATTGTTATTGTAACACAAAGGGCGTGTTGTTTTATTTTTTGGCCCTCAGTTCACGCTGCATGAAAAACTTTAGATTTAATGGCATAAGGGGTTTTCTCTGGTTTCTGGGGTTAATTATTTTCATTATTTCAACTACACTTAACTGCAGGTAACTCACCTGGTAGCAAAACAGATCCGGCTGTTGCAGGCGTGTGGGGCTGGTTGGTTAGGGCTGAGGTGATGCAGCCTGTGCGTGTTCTCCAAAACATCAGTATTCAAAGCAAAGCAAAAGCCAGCGTGATCCCAGGGGCCTATTGACATTGCATTTCATGATAGCTTCATATCAGGAGTGGGATGCAGGTCTGGAAGGGAAGCTTTCATCCAGCATGTTGTTTTTAATGGCCTGCGTGGTTTAGGAGGTAGTCAAAGAGCTTTTAAATCGAACAAGCTATAATACATTAACCGAAGGTCTATTAGGAGTGGGGAAAGGCTGGAGGGCTGGGAAGCAGCCCAGTGGGGCAGATATAAAAGGAGGAAGCTAATCAAGTAATACAAAGGCACCTCGGAATGGCATAGCACCCATTGCACTGGGATCTGTGGCTTGGCTTATTTTACACTGCGCTCTGTGGGTAAACCTTCAATAGGATTATTTGGGACCACATTAATTAGGGGATTACGCAGTGAGAGCAGTAGATGCTCTCCCTGCCCGCCGAACGGGCCTGCTCCTTGCTGGGATTCGGGGCCGTGTCCCTGTGCTTGGAGCCTGGTCGCTGTAAACAGGGGCTCCTGTGCCAAGGGACCCACGCAGCGGGCAGGGTGGCAGGTGTGTTGTCCCCTCCCTTGTCAAAAAACAGGAACTGGCCCTGGCAAATTTTGGCAAGGGAGAATCAGTGGAACAGATCGCGTTTTATGTGGCTTCCGAGAGGGTTTCCTGGGCGAATGTCATCTCGGGGAGTCTCAGCTGTCCTCTCTGCCGGAGCAGAGGTGCTCCCTGGAGCCTGCTGTGCCTTGAGATCTAAGGACGCTGGGGCTGCCTCCCAAATCCACGGGGTTTGCACACTGGCTATTCCCAGGGAGCCTGGAGTGGTGCTGCAGACCCTGACTGGAGCTCTCTCCTATGGGAAATGCAAGTAAGACCAGATGGCCCTAATTGTCCCTCCTGGCTTTCAGACGGAACATCTGCGAACTGCCCTGTCACTCTGCCACTAATGTAGATGGTGGTGTTGGCGCCGGCAGCTCTTCGGGTTTCCCTGATTTGCCAGGAACCCGGCCCTTCACCCTGGATGGAGGCTTTGGGCAGCGGGGCCAAGGGCGCTTTAAGGATAGATTTTAAGGTAGATTTTCCAAATGACTCAGCACGTTGGGCAGAAAAGCTGCTTACAAGTCAATGGGAACCTATAGCAAAGCAAACTGTGTTTTGGGTCCTAGAAGGGAGTGTTCAGCGGATTTCAGTGTTTTAAGCAGACTGGGGTGACTGGGGGCTCCAGTGCTGGACGGTGCTGGGAATGTCAGCCCTGCCAGCAGTGCTGAGCTGGGACAGGGACTGCCAAATCTCTGCACAGAGCAGCCCAGGGAAGCTCCACTTTGGCCCGAGCTTGGGAAATCTCTCCGAGCGGAGAGAATTGCGGAAAGGCAGCCAAGGGGAACACAGCCCCAGTGTCAGGGCACACAACGGGCTTCCTGTGGCCGAGGCCACAAGGGACGATATTGTCTGCGGGCTCAAGCGTGCCTGTGTTCAACAGCAAGAGTGGCAAATGAGCTCCGAATTCACCGCCAAGGCAGGGGACAAGTCAATGAGAGTGAGATGATCCGCTGCCCATAGAGGCAGCCTGTGTGCTCATCCCTCTGGGCAATCTCTTGGGAATGCCTTTGTATCCCAGCCCGAGGTTTTAGTAGGCAGGCTCTGCATCCTCGGGAAGCTTGCTGGGTGTGCATGTGGATGTGCATGTGTGTGGGAGAGTGGATATTTAGGAGTAAAACAAAGTTTGTTCTTCAGCAGTAACCAGGGTAGACTAAAAATCTTGCACACATCTGCACTCGGGCTAATCCCGATTCCCGAGGCTTGTGCGGCGTAGTGGAATCCACCTCACATGTGCCAGGCGTGGGTTTGGATCCCAAGCAATATTTCTGTTGATTTCTAGTGCGTCAACGTCCAGCGTCTACCTGCTGTTCAACACAGTTACGCTCTGCACCAAAGTGCTCTTTGATGCTAATCCAGGCAAGCGGATGCAAACCGTGAGCACCTCCCTGACTCATACCCAGCTCAGCAAGAGGCACCCCAGGTCTTTCATCCCTCACCCCTGGGCCAGCCAAGGGTTCAGGTCTAGCTGCATGTGACTCGCTAGTCTGCCGCTTCCCGGGCATATCTCTAGATCTTGTTCATCATACGAGCTTTTCCAGTGCAGCTGGTTCCACAAAGATCTTCCTTGCTCTGATTCCAGTTCAGCAAAGTGATCCCACTCAGCAAGTTGGGTAACGCATGTGCTTAGCACTGGCCATGTGCTTCAAACCCCACTGATTTGGGGGGGAAATGAAACATGGATTTAAATCAAGTATCCGATTGAGGACTCGCTCTTAGATAACGTTGCTGTTGATTCACGTTGCAGCTTTCAGCCAAGGGGAAGGAGACTGCAGGTAGGTGGGTGGCCCATGCACCCACGTGTGCGCTGAGAGGTCCCACATAACGCTGGAGCCGAGGAGCTCCTGCAGGGTGGCTGGCAAAGGAGGTTTGCTAGGCAGCAAACCCGCGCTGCAGGAGTGAGTCATTAGAAACAGCTCCAACGTCTCTTCTCTTGCACGCCCTACATGGGAGCCATCCACACATGAAAGCAGAATCTCTGTTCCGTGAAGATCAGTAACTCATGGGATTTCAGGACTAGAAGCCAATTTATATCGTGAAAAGTCAGGAAGGAAACCCATGTTTTCTAGCAATAATTGGACTTCTCATTAACCTGATTACTCAAAAAGTCATTCTGAAAATGCCACTGGTGACTTGGCCAGATGAGCTTGTTTGGCATGAGCTGAGAGCTGGATCTCAGGCCTTTGTACACGTGTGTAAAGCAGCAGCCTTGTCCCTGTCAGCACCCAGGAACGTGAAGCCTGGCTCCGAGGCAGCACAGCGTCCCGCTGTGTGGCTTCCATGTCTGCTGCCCTCCAGAATTCATCTATGACTCACGAGTTCCAGCCCTGGCAAAGGACCTTGGTTCCTCTTGCTGCTTTGTGGCTGTTACTTGAGGCTGTTGGAGCAATAGGACAAGACACTGGAAGTTCACACTTTAGCAGGAGTGGTTGGACACACAATAATGATTTAATGAAGGGGAAGGGAATGGGAAATCCACGCAGTTTATATTATTAGTAATGTGCTGAAGTCTTTGCACTCAGTTATGATAAGATGAGGCTACACTAATAGCACACTTCAAGCTATCACATGTTCACCATGGGGATCAAGGAGCTCATTCCTCCTGCTGGAAAATGATGGTTGGACAGATGTGTTAGGGAATTTCTCCTTCGCTTTATAGTCAGGTCACTGCTGGATGGTGGAGCCCGAGTTCACCCTGTGCTGCAATGAGTCACCCCGGATTTGCAAGCAGCACTGCCCTTTCCTGGGTACATGTTGAACTGTAATGGGGTGTCTCAAATGTTTTGCACTTTGCAGGCATTCTGCTTTCACTGGAGCAGTGAGGACCTCAGTTTTGGGGATGAAACTAAACGTATCCGTGCGTTCTCCAGCTATGTGAATGCTGCATTAGAAGCCAGAGAGCAATAACTTCACTTGTGCCTGTTTCCAGCATAATTACTTGAAATCTAGGTCAGTGTTTGCGCTGTGTCAAGCGTTTATGCTCGGGAAGACTATTGACTTGTCATCACTGGGGGTGTGTTATTAAATCTCTGGCAAATGTTAGTTGTAATCTGCTCACATTGTCTTTGACCTGGAGATCTCTGAGCGTGGGGCAGTTGCCTCCAAGTGGAGTTTGTAGCACAGCTCTGTGCAAGCAGCTCCGTTCTGCAGGCGAGGAAGGCAAGCAGGGCTCAAGAGAACTCCTGTGGACAGGACCCAACGTTGCTGGATTTGCACAAACGTTTGCAATTCCTTCGTCACACGGATAAGGGGAAGAGTGACAAAAGAACAAGGTGACCAGCTGCATTTCCCAAATATCCGAAGGTCTCCGGGAAGCGCATGGACCCTCCTTAAAAGGTCGGTGTGGATGGGTGAGAGCTGGAGCATCAAAGAATCTGTTACCATCATCAGGGTGGAAGGACAAGTGACATTGAACACCCAAGAAGGACACTCACCTCCTAAGCAGCCACGAGGCCCCCCATGCTCTCCTGGAGCTTGCTGCTTCTCCAGCATCTCCTTGATGTCTCATTTTTCCTGATCCAAACCATTCATTCATTAAGAAACACTTCCAAGGATAAGAAGGTTGGCATTTGTGCTACTTTCAGTCCCTGCTGCTGAATGCAGGGAGAATTTTGCCTCTGCCACAAGGAAAGAGAAATGAAGCTCACACTTCATGAACCTGCAGCTCTGAAGCAGAATTTAGGCATTACTGAAGTTTTTGGTGTTTTGCCTGAGTCTTAATCTAAAATTTGTCTTGAATTTGCTGCTGAGGAAAGAGCAACTCTAGGGGCTGAGGAACTCGAGTTCCTCAGCCAAGTTGGGTCCCCCGTGTTCTCACCTAAGCGTAAGGTGTGAAGAACGTGCGCGTAGGAGGCCCAGAGGTTTCTAGCTACTCCTTTCGCACAGCTGGTCCCATGCTATTTCCACAAGAAAACACACACACACACACACACAAAAAAAAAAAAGCCATGCAAATCAGGTCCTTGCTTTGAACCGGAGGCCGTGGCAATTCCCAGATCTGGTTGTCATGGATATTGTCACTATGGAGCTGTTGCCATGGTGCTGCCTGCTCACGTTGGCTGAGAGATGCGAAGTTTTATTTATTTTAAGAAAGGAGGAGGAACAGTGGGTAGCAGAAGGCAGAGAGGTCTTCAGATAAATATTTAATGGGGTTAATAACTGCCTTGGTTTTGATCTTCTAGTAACCAGGGTTAGAATTTTACCTCTTCTCAGGTTAAACATCCAGAAACGGTGTCTTGCAGAGGATAAGGATATGAAGAAGGGACTTAAAATCCCATGTCCCCCCTCAAGCCCCTTCTTTTTGGAGGAACTCATGCATTTTATTTCAAATGCAAGAGAAAGGCTCTCTTGGAAGGGAGTTTGGCAGCCCTTAATGACCGTGTCTGGCCATTGATGGTTCTGGAAGCAGGAACTGAATGAGAAAGAGCTTGTGTCTGTGCCAAACATCCTTGTCTAGTGAGGAGAGAGCTAATCTCCCCGAGCTCTCCAAAGGCGAATATCGGTTTCACTCCCTTTCAAACAGGACTCAGTCAGATTTAATAAATAATAATAACTTTGCTTTTGCAGCTCCTGGCACTCTGAACGTTTTGTCACTGTTACTTAATTAATCCTCCAAACAACCCTGCGAGGGAGGGAGGATTAATTTCTCAGTGTTTTAATGGAGATAAAGGGGCACAGAGATTGTGGTAAGTGGCCTCCGATTGATGTTATGGCATTCAGGGATAGGAGCAGGGAATTCCTACTTCCCACCCTGAGCTGTGGAAAACTTGTGTTTCTTTCTGATCCAGAGCATGAAGCCAGGAGAGGCACTGAGCATGAACAGTGATGTGGCACATGGGGCTTGCAGAAGCCTTTGCAGGATTTGGGACTGTGTTAAACAGAGCTGTGAATCCTCTGGGTGCTTTAGGAATTTTATCTTTGAGCTGAATCTGCCCAGCATCCATAATTAGGTTCATTAGGCAGTCCTTTTTCTGGCCACAGGAAATGTGCTGCTGGGGAAGTTGTCACTGCAAGGCATGCAGGGACTAGCTATTTTCCCGGAATTTTCCATTCCGTTTTTCGCTTGCGCAATGAACTGCAGATTGGAGCCTCACGGAGCCTGCGTGCGTCCAGGCCAACATCTGGAAACATCTGCCCTGCAGGTGTGGCTCGTCCAGAGCCCAGGGGATGCAGCCTCTCCTGCCCGCGAGGAAGGGCAACACATGCAGGAGACCCCCTGCGAAAGAGCCACAGTGAGAACTGGCACCAATGGAGACGCAGGGAGGGAGATCCTGCAGAAACATTCCCACTCCTGCTGAGCCAAATGGATGTCTGCCCATGGAATATGCTGGGAGCTGGGATGAGCCCCCTGTGTCTTGCTGCTTCACCAATGCACCTACTTTGAGCGGATGCTTTTGAATGCAAGAGGCATTTTTGTGCTTTCTCAATCTCTTCTTCATGTAACCAGCTTTTTAAAGTAATTGTATTACTTACTAATACCCAGTTCGGTACTGGATTTCTGCCATGCTTACTTTCATTTAAAGCATGTGTAAGAGTTGCTCAGTCAACAACAAATACCAATAAACCACAGCTGCCATTTCCCCAGGAAGAAAAAGAAGTGCCAAAAATACAGACAGGCCTCTGAGAAATCTGCGTTGACCAGTTCCTGCCTAAACTGGCAAGTAATGCAGTATTACTTAATGCTGTTTAAATATGCTGTCTGCTCTCATCACCTGAGGATATTCCTTGGTTTCAGCGTTGATCTGCCCATGGGACTCTCATGTTCTGTTCGTTTTTTGGAGGTGGGCAGTTATTCCCTTGGTGTTTGCCCAGGGCTGTCTAACAAAAGGCTCTAGGACCAAGTCAGAAGAGGGGAAAGACAGATGAGTTCTTGTCACGCATGTGTCCTGTTGCCTGATAGCAGCATAGTTTACTATTTCTGTCCCTCTGGAATATAAAAGTGCATCTGGGCAGATTTTTGTCACATATAGGTCATGCTTCTGAGTGGCTTCCTTAGAGCACAAGTTAAAAACCATAAAGCAAAACCCTGCGGAGCCTGGGGAACTGCTGATTTCTCTGAGTAAGGAAGCTCAAGCACCTCCTCCTCGCTTGGAAGGGCTCTGCTTTGCACTGCACCACCGAGCTCGTGCACTGTTTTCTCTTCCCTCCTGATGGAAATAGCCGGAGGCCTGGAAAAGCATTAGGAGGAAGAGCCCAGCATTAGGAAGCGAGGAGGGCAGCCAGCCAGGAGATGACTGCACAGCTTTCAGCTTCCCACTGATTGGGACCTTGCGTTTTTGGGCATGGGTGCAGTGACTCTGTTCCTTCTTGTCAAGCTTGCCTGGTCCCTGAGCCAGATGCCTCCGACTGAGTAAATGAGGGCTCTAACTACTGAGTATTCCACGGCTCTGTTTGTAAGTCTATGGATATCTGGCTCTGTCAGATGGATTCTCCGTCCAAAACGTCTTCCTCCTCCACGCAATGTCCAAATACATCAACTCCTTTTTCAGAGTGTGATAAGATGAGGAGCAAATTACCGCTGCTGTCTCCACCTTGGAGCAGGAAGCAGACGTGCAGCCGGCCGCGCGGCGCTGGCCTCGCGCTGATGGCTTCACTTTAGACAACGGTTCCTGCTGCTTTCCTGGAAAGAAAAGCAACCCCAAAAATCCCGGCTTGGTTTTGCTCCAGCTCTTGGAAGGAAGACGAAACCAAGTGGAAAGATTGAATCTGGCAGTAAGAGGGCAATACATGGCTTGTGAACGCAGAGAACAAAAATAGCTGAAAGGGAAAAAAATTGCCTGAAAGAAGCTCTTCAATTATTCTGTTTCCTTCAAAAGCTTTGCCACGGGCGCAGGCAGGCTGCCGTTCCTGTGAGGAAGGCCTGTGTGGCAGCAGGACTTGGGCACGTTACCGCAGAGAAAGAAGCTGCTTCTTGTGGCTGCTTCCAGGTAGCTGATAGCAGCTCGCTTGTGGCCCTGGGCATCCTTAGGGAAATCCGCACTTCCATAATGAGACACCAGGATTTCGTTTTCACTATGGGAGGGTAGATTGTCCTGGGTTCCTAGAGGCCACTTCCAGGGATCTGCCTAAGGAAGTGATTGGAAGAAGTGTTAGGGAAAAGCGATTTGAATCCTGTGTCTTAGGTGGGAAAGGGTGCCCTGAGGTTTACCACGCTTGTAGGTGCCATAGGAAGCAGGCTCATGCTGCAGCCGTGAGCTGTGCCCAACAGAGCACTCTGGGGTATCCAGGGCTTCCCGTTAGATGCTGGCTTCCAGGAAAGTCATTCCATAGCACATGGCTCAGTCTGGGAATGCCTCTTGCTGATGGCTGATGTCATGGTAATGTTTCCCTCTAGGGGAAACCTGGTGACCTTTGCAGCTGGATCCCACCAGCCTCTCTCTGTTGTATCTGTCCAGCGATGTGGAAGGAAAATAGATTCAATAATCAGGAAACAGATTTATCCCAATGCTGCCAAAGCCCCATGTGAAAGAGACTTAGGATGTTCAGGACCTAGGCAAATCCCTCCTTCCATCCCCCACTGACACACATGCCTGAATCCCTGCAGTCTTCACTTTTCTGGGACTTTTGGGCTTCTATTAGTTATTTCTTTTTGCTGTTCTCATTGCAGGGCAACCATTGATGAAGTGGAAACAGATGTGGTGGAGATAGAAGTGAAGCTTGACAAGGTAAGATGGAGCAGCATCGCTTTGGAGAGAGACGTAGGACGAGGCTCCAGGGGCTCCTCTGAGCACCGACCCCATCTCCAGCTTGTGCACAGGGCCATGTCTCCCTCTGCTGACAGGCACCTGCCAGGGCTGCTTGGTGACAGGAATCAGGAGGAGAGGTCCAGCCTTGTGCTCCTGATGCTGAAGGGTGATGCTCCTCGTGCCCTGGTGACTCACACTCTGCTTGGGCTGCGGGGCGGGTGGTTTCAGTGCTGCCCATGGCCCTGCTCCACCCTTGAGGAGTTGTCTCCTCTTGGTCTTTCCCAGAGGACCCTTTTGGGTGAGGTTCTGGCAGTGCAACAAACTGGCAAGGACTCGCTATATTCCTCTGCCTTGTCAGTGCCTTCAAACACTTGGTTTGTGCATGATTTACCCTTTAACACCTGTTTAAAATGGAGGCAAAGGGCAGTTTTGAAGATTCACCCAGGGGCACCCAGATGTCTTGGTTTGGTTGTTGTTTCAAAGAGATTTCCTTCACTCTGGCCTGTCCTACATCTGCACAATCATCCTTCCTCCCTGTGGGAGGACAAGGGAATAGGAACTCTTCAGTGCAAGGAGGTATCAAAAATGTGACTTAATATTTGTTATTGAAATTTCTGAACATCTTGTGGTTTGGAAGGTTTGGAGTTTGATTGCTTTCTGCAGCTAAAGGCAGAAATATTCAGAAATTAATTCAGAATTTCTGAATATTTCATAATATTCAGAAATGGCTGCTCCCTTCTCGCAGCTAGAATAACCTCAGGTTTTCTTCCAGCTGTCAAAGACCCACTTCCTACCAAGGCTCTCCCAGCTCTCTTAATGTCTCAGGAGCTTTTCCAGAGCTAGGGAACATAATTTCTGGGTGTGCTCGTGCTGAATGGCCTCCAGCAGCTACTTGTAACCCAGCCTTGGCCTCAAGTGTGTGCACAGAGCTAGAAACTGCCACGTTGCAGAACAGGCTGCATTTCCTTTCCAGCCTTCCGTGTCTGTCTGGGCTCCAGATGTGACAGGAGCTGCATCTCTCTGCTTCCCTCCTCCAGGGCTATTCTAGGGGATAGTTCAAGCCTGCTAGCTCAGTATATATATGTTTATACATTCAGATAGCCTTATATAAATCCCTACAGATTTGCAGGCAAAGGCAGGCAAGCTTGTTCTGCAGTGCAAGCCTAAAGAATGTGCTTCAGCACAGAGCCCAAAGGCTTTTGGTTACATAAACCCAAGCCCAAACTAGTACACCACGCTTTCCGTGGGCGTTCTGACATTCAGCTAGCAGCACCACACGGTTCGGAATATGGGCAGAATTCCTGTTATCCCGTCTTTCTTTATCCCTTCTCTATAGATAGTTAGTGAAGAGACATCCGCATCCAGGCGAGGATGATTGACAGAGGTAGATTTCTGAAGCTGCTTTGCATTAGTGAGATTAATATCTCTAAGAAGCTCCTGGTTTTTGAAAATGGAAGGTTTCAGTTCCGAGTAATGTTGCTTGTCAGCCTCTATTTTTTTTCAGTTAGTTAAAAAGCTTGGAACAGAGATGACTGTCAAAAAATGTCTATTTAAGATACTGTTCAGTGGCCAGGCCTTACTGTTGCAGATCTCTTGGCCTGTGCTTTGTGCTCTTATCTTAAGTTGTTTAACTTAGCCCCTTTACAAGGAGTTTTGGCTAAAGGGAGATAGGCAAATGGCCAGGAATTCTGACTAGCATGCAAGTTAAAGATCCAGTTTTTATAGCCAGTTCCAGGCTTGCTGAGGCTAGAAAGTCTGGGATTTTTCCCTGAAGTTGTTAAATTATCCAAAGCTCCTAAAGGCTCTGCAGTTTGATGCCCAGGCTGCAGAAAGCTGTTTGCAGCATGAGGAAGCTGTCCTCATTCTGCTGCAAGTTCCAAGTAACTCCATTAAAGTCATAGTTTCCTTAAAGTTGCTGACACATTCCTCAGAGCCAAACTCCTTCCAGAGCCTGAGGAGAGATGATACCAAGTCCCAGGCAGCCCAGACACGTATCTTGCACCAGCCTAGCTTCTTGGTGTGCAGAATTGTGGCAAATGATTCGTGGCTAGTGATGGTCTTGGTGGTTTGATCAGCATGAACACGGGAACTGCCTGGAACGGTTTCCTTAGGTGACAAATGACACGCTCAGATCATGACTTACCCTCAAAGTGAGGCTTTTGTCTGGGTTTCTGTAAGGGCAGTTAATGTAGCCAGGCCAGGGATGCGCCTGGCATCCTGCTCCAGGGGTGCCTGGTGTTGGTGCAGAGGAAATGCAACGTGACTGCAAGTCAGCTTGCTGTGTGCAGCTTGCTCCCTGCTCACGCCTCTCTCCTCGTGCAGCTGGTGAAGCTCTGCAGCGGGATGATTGAAGCGGGCAAAGCCTACATCACCACCAACAAGCACTTCGTCAGCGGCGTCCGCGATCTGTCACAGCAGTGCAAGAAGGATGAGATGATTTCCGTAAGTCATCCCGGGAGGGAGGGAGGGAGGAACACGCTGAGGGATATGGGATAACCAGCCTGATGCTGTGCCTCGCTTTATGGCCTAGTGCTTTGCGCTATTTAAGGGGCCATTTAATGGGAGAATTTTATTTGAGGAGAAAATCCTGCATGTGATAACGCAGTGCTGAAAACGCAGAGTGAGATTCCTCATTTGCAGGGAGAGCTGGGCTTTTCGGGAGGCGCAGCGCTGGCAAGGTTGTGGGAATCTAGGTCAGTGAGCAGCAGTTCCTTAGGAAACACGGGGAAGCAATCTGCAGGGGGAACGACTGGGCACGAGGGGTTCAGCACTAGACTGCAAAGGACAGGGAGCCTATGGCTTCAGTGGCACACACACATTGAATGCCTGCGTGCTAAATGACAGGGTGGCTCTTCAGTGCTTTAATGAGAGTGCCCTGGAGCCCTGGGGATCCAGGACAGCTGCTCCTGTTCACTGCCAGCTCCCTCTCCTTCTCTTGCAGGAGTGCCTCGACAAATTCGGGGACAGTCTGCAGGAGATGATCAACTACCACATGGTGAGATCCTGCTTCCTCTCCCTGCGCTGACGGTCACCTCTCCCTCCAAGCACTGGTTACTGGTCTCTTGACCACCTTCTTGTCCCTGCTTGAGCAGGGGGTTGGACTAGATGATCTCTAGAGGTCCCTTCCAAGCTCAGCCATTCTGGGATTCTTAATGCTGTAAAAAGATGGGCTCTGTGAAGGGGCTCACCTAGAGATTCCCGTCCCTGTGTGCTGGGTAGCCAAGAAAGCCACAAAGGGCTGGGAAACTCTGTTGCCTTGTGCAAAGGTTTTTATTTCTTTAACCTATTGAATGGGATGAATTTTGAGTCTGTTAGAGCCCATTGGTACTCACATGGTCAGAGATACTGCATCATGAACACCCGCAAATGGGATTTCCCTTGCAGAGGGGGTGCCATTTGGACTGCACGAGTGTCTTTTTTTCCATCCCAAAACATAAAGCTCATAGAAGAGGAAGGTGCTCCGTGTTGCTGGATCCATGTTTTTTAGGTCGGAAATTCCGAAGAAGATACAAATACTTTAAAGTGAAGGAAGCTGCAAAGTGTTGGTGCTGGAGTGACCCACTTTTCTAGCACGATGCCCTTGTCACAGTGTATTAGGCATGAAGGTTACTTGCAAATTAACCATGTGCAGTTGGAGAAGAAGCTGCATCAAGTCCATTTAATTACTTCATGAAGCAAGTAGGAAGAGCTCCCTCCTAGTGGAAAATGTCAGGGAAAAGAGGTACTACGTATCCATCTCTCCTAGGAATGTCAGTATCTGGAAACAACCTGCTGTGCAGGGTTGGTGGCAGAGAGGGGAGACTGGACGATCAATGGGATCATCCAGGAAAAGGGGTTTATGTCAAAGCAGAGAAAGCCGAGTCCTAATTCTCTGAAGCAGCTAAACCTCCCTTTGAAAATATAATTTCTGCTAAGGAGGGTGGTGCGGAGCCCTCAGAAGTTAGAAGTTACCCCTCCATTTCCAGGATCACACCTGCACTGCTGGGACTGGGCTATGTGCAGCTCCAGGGAGCTGTCCCAGCTCCCTGCAGCTCCCTCTGCATCCCCCTTCTCTGCTAAAAATGGCACTTCTGGTGTTATTCTTGTCTTAGCTGGCTAACAGGCAGAAGATCCTGATTCCCAGAGCTGCCAAATCCTCCGCAGATTTGGCAAAGCCCTTCCCATGCAACCCACCTTGTTCAGCAGGGTGAGCTCCTCACCATAGGCTGTCAGAGACAGTATTTCGCTACCACCAGCTTTATTCCCATGGGGAAGATGCTGCAAACCCTCCCTTTTTGGGGTTTTGGAGAGCACCCTCTTCCTAACTGCACAGCAGTGTGAGTGCCTGTCCAGGAAACGGCTCCGCAGCGACTGCAGTATCCCTGACAGCTGCACAAGTAGCCGAGTTATTTTTGGGGGCCTGCTGCCTTCTTCCTTTGGGGGGTGTATTTGTGCATGTAGCTTGGCTTGTCCGTGTCTGAGCATCTCAGCTATGAAGCAGTTGTCAGTGCTCACTCCAGGCATGCAGCCAGGGCCGTATGTGCAGCTGGAACAAGTTAAAAAGAAAGGAAAATGGACCAAAAACGAGTTGGAAAAACTTGTTCTTTAATTTTGCTGCTAGAGCACTGGGCTAGAAGACATTCCTACGTCTATTTCAGCCCTACAAAATCCAAATATAACACACTGTCCTGCACGCAGAGGGTGAACACACCAAGCTCCAGAGCATTTTCACTTTTCTTTGGATACACAGGGACAAAAAAATAAAAGAAAACAGCATTGGAGAGGGAGATGACAAAAGAGAACGTTGAATTCGGAAGAGCTGGGCTCAGCGTCCTCTGCCTTTCTGTGAGACAACAACCCTATTCCAAGGAAAGGTCTCAGGAGAGGGTTTCAACCACAGCCAACAGACTGCTTAGCAAACAGAGCTGTGCTCAGAGGTGTGTCCTGGAAATCTTTGCTCATGCTAATATCCCAGGGCACATCCCTCCCAGAAATGTTGCGGTCTGGCCCGTTATCGGTTCTGTTCTGTTTCATCACTCTTCTCCCTAGCAAAACCCTGTGTCCCACCACAAAAGAGCCACCGTTTTGCAGCATCTCCCTTGCCAATGGGCAGAGCAGCGTGTGCAGCACGGGAAGGATGCTGTGTCACGTCACCTCGTGTCACGTCGCCTCGTCACACCCCCCTGCTCCACTTGGGATGGTGCAAACTCCAGGAGACGTTTGAGTAGTGGGTGGCAGATGGGGATGCCAGAGCCCTGCAGCAACCACGGCCTGAAATTTCCTTTCAGCTGAGTGACGTGAGCTGCAATTTTGCTCAAGGGCCTGAAGTCTCCACACGATGACTTCTCCTCTCCACATACCACATTGGAGCGAATTAATTTTGACTGTGGCTTGCCAAGGTGTTCTGGAAGTGCTGCTTGTTCAGCTAGAAACAGATGCTGTGCTATTAGACAGTGCTGTCACCCTATAGGTTTAATGTAAGGAGCAGTTTGGGTTTGTTTTCCAGGGCACAGTCTCTCAGGTGAGCTGTTCTGTCAACTTGCCATGAATGTAACACTACATGGGTGGCGTTTCTCTGATGTGCCATTACTCAAGCAGTTTAGGACCAAATCATATAGCCAGCCAGGAATAACAGGCATTTAAGCATCCCCTGGCAGACGTGAGATGCTCAAATTCTGCCCGGCCATCTGGCCAGTGAAGTTGCTACATTCAGCTGGTGGAAGCTGCACTGGGAGGGAAGTAAACTGCAGGAATATGAAATCCATGAAAAATGGAGCGTACCCTCCGGAAGAGGCGCAGCGATGTTTCCATCCTCTTTCCAAGGCTCTGTCAGCCATACCCTGACTCAGCTAGGAAAGAGATGGAAACAGGAAAGCTCTTTGCAGCTCTGCAGCAGGAGAGGAGAAGAGAAAGAAGTGGCAAAAAGAAAGAGGGCTACATTAGTCCTCATGTGAGGCAGCTGGAAGCGAAGCTCCACACCCTCCCTCTGATCATCTGGGCCTCAGCAGAACAGCTGATTCTCTCAGGTGATCCTAATCTCATCTTGGGATGTTGGTGTCAGGGCCTGAGAGCTCAAATAGGCCCTGAGCAGCCTTGAACAGGGGCTGCAGAGCCCTGTCCAGCCTGGGCTGGCTGACTGGTTGGTCTGTCTCCTGTTCCCTGATTGTTGCTGCTGGGAATGTTCCGGTCTGATGGGTATTTCTAGTCAAACGTGTCCCCATGTGCAGCTGTGATGTCCCCCTTTGGAATTATGTGTAAGTGATGAGGGGAACAGTCCATGGGTGGGCATCTCATCTTGCTTTAGCTCCTGCTTTGCCTTGCAGCCTGGTAGGAACCCCCTTCTCCTGCAGGGAATACAGAGGGAATGTTGTAGCATTAGCTTCTCTGTGCGTGTGTCCTGTGCCAGGAGCAGAATTCTGCTCCGCTGACCTCTCTGATTTTGCAAGGAGGAGAAATCCCTCAGTTCCCTGACAAATCTGGCTTTGAGTTGTATCCAATGGCCTCGGGAGCTTATGCCGAGGAAGTCAAATGTGGGATGCAGCCGTGGCTGGGTGGGAGCGGTGTTCCCCCCTCCTCAAGTGCGGATGTGACTCACAGGCTGGATCATCTTGCCCTGGTGGAGGCTAAGAGAGAGGGTGGGGTGATATTTGGGCTGGAAAACGTTAACCCAAATGACTTGTTCCAAGCACGTCTGGGAAAGGAGAGTAAGCCAGGGAACAACTTAGTATTTAAAGCTCTAGTTCTTAATACTCCACTTAGTTTGCTTTGAGATGGAAACTAATGGTGGAAACCCCGTCTGTATTGGTCAAAGTTGTGTTTCCAGGACCTGTTTGGGTTAAGGACCTCTTAAGGTTAAGCTGGAGTGAAGGAAGCAGAGCTGCTCGTGCCAGAGCGCTGTGGTGGTGTCAGACCTCAGCACCACGATGCCTCAGGACATCGCTGCGTTCTGGGCCAACGTCCGGCCTGGGGTCTGTGCCCGTTCCTTGCGGGTCTGTGGCCTGGAGCCTCTTTCCATCTGGCCCCAATTAACTGAAGGGCTTTGGCATCCCAAGGCATGTCCGAAAGGGGAGTTGTTGGTAATGGTGCTCAGCAGAGAGGGGTGGGAGGGAAACGAGCTGCTGTTGGGGTGTCTGCAGAGCGGGGATGTCTCCCAAAGGAAGAGGGGAGAGCCAGAGATGATATGGAGAGTTTACAGGAGGGGATCTGGGACATTTTTTTTGTGGGGATGGGTGGGAAAATGAAGCTGAAATGGTTGTTAGGAGCTCTATACCGTACACTTGGTAAAAAGACCAAAACAAAACACAAACAGTGTTTTGACACCTCTCTCCCACGTGTGTTTCTGCATTAAGGGCTGTTTCCACCTGCCCAGTATAATAGGCAGAGCTTTACAGAAATATTTTGGGAGATTGGGGCTGGCTCCGATGTACCCTAAGAGATGGTTCCCATCTGCAGTGTTGCAGGGATGGTGCCCTCCTCTGGCAAAATGAGAAAGTGGAGCCTTGGGAGAGATGGGATTGGAAACAGCTGCTGCTCCAAGTGTTCCCTTAATGGAAGCAGGTCGGCAGCAGGGGCCCTTTGGGGTGCTCGGTAGCCCAGGCCAGGGGAGCCCTGCGCCAGGAGGGAGCACTGCTTGGGTGCAGAAGTTCAGTTCCTTGCAGGAACATCGAGCATGGGGCACTGACAAGCCCTGGAGTGATGCTGAGTCCCTGCCCTTAAGATCCTAGAGAGCAATCGTGGATTTTCTGACTCCCAAATGTTTGTGTATTTGATGTTTTCTGTCTTTCAGATCCTGTTTGACCAGGCTCAGAGGTCGGTCCGACAGCAACTGCACAATTTTGTGAAAGAGTGAGTGCTTGTCTTTTCAGCCTAGTTTTCATCCTCTTGAACCTCCCTTGCCCCTGTCCACACTGGAGAAAGACCTTCAGCCTCCATGTAACCCAGGCAAGACTCTGCCTGGGACAAAAGAGACACCAAAGGGCAGGGGCAGGGTCTGCTTTGTGCAATGGCTGCTGCTGTCATCTTGCTACTCAGCATTTGATGGCCCTGTTGTCCATCAGGTGTCTTGATTCTGTTTCTGGCTTGTACTTAAATCTGGCCACAACGCAAAATTTCAGGTTTAAGAAGATTCTTCTGCTGAATTTAGAAATCAAACAGATCCTGGAGCAGGGTTAGTAAAGCCTCTTGAGCTGAGCCAGGTTTGGATAGTGCTGATGCCTTATGTTAGATGCAGAATTTGCTTGGGATTTAAACCAGCACCTGCTTGCAGAGGGGAGGAGCTTTCCTGCCAACTGACTTCAGGGTCTAGCAAAATCATTGCAAGGATGTTAACTTGGGATGCCAAAGGATGTCAACAGGGCAGGCCTGAGGTGGAGCAGGGCCAAGCTCAGGAAGCCCCTCGCACGGGGACAGTCTGCACCTCTGCTCAGACGCAGCTCAGTTGGATCCGTCCCTTCAGCAGAGACGGGAGAGCCGCTTCCCGGCCGCCTCCGGAGGCGGCTCCAGTCACTCCGTGTCCTCGGAGCGCGTCCTTTCCCTGGGGCAGGTGCCCAGTGCAGCGGGAGAGCCCAAACCAAGGGAATGTGGGTCAGAGAGGCCCTGGCTCAGCGAGCTGTTGCCATGGGAACTGTGAATCCTCCCAGCTGGGTGGTTTGGCGGGAGGGAGTCCCGAGCTGACCCCCTACCCCGTTCCTCATCCCCCTTCCTGCCTGTTCTGCACCCACTTGCTCTCTAATCATTTTTCTGATGAGCTCAGATTTAATCTGCTTAAGGCCTGGCGGTTGGAGGGGGAATTTCACATTCATTTTTGGGCCTGTCATCCTTCTAACACCTTTGATGTCTTCCTTTTCATGCTCGTACTGCTCAGCCCCCACGTTTTCATGCCCTCATGCTTTGATCTTTGCATTGCTTTTCCTCTGGTTTGGAAACAATTTCTGTGCTCAGTACCAGTTGGAATAATCTGCCCAGGGCCACCTCTGCAATGGAGAGTGGGGACAAAAGAACATCAGTACTGATGCCCTGTGTGGTGTTTCATGCATATGTGACAGCGATGTTCAGGCTCTAACCAGGCCTCCCCAGGCTCTGAAGGTCTCTACCCGATACACTTTTGTGGTATCCTTTCCACTGGGGATACAACAAAAAGAGGAATTTATTCCCCGCCAAGCAGGACTGAAAGCCACGTGAAGCCCTCGCATCCCTGAGCTGCGAGTGACCCGGGGCTTGCACAAAGAAGTGACCAACCTCCTTGTCTTCCTGCCGGTGGGCTGGGTGGTTCGTGTCACCAGCAGCCCTGTGCACTGGCACTGTGATGAAGCAGCATCTTCCAGGACTGGAGTCTGGTCACATCTCTTTCCTTTTAACCTTGCTGTGCCCAACCCTGTGCCCAGGGGCTGGTCCGTACATTAGCACGTGTAACATCAGGCTGTTTGCCACGGGGTTTTCACAGTCTGATTGCTGTCAGCCTCAGCTGAAGAGTTTCCAGTGCCCTGGATTAAAGCGTAAGTGGGTGCTGCTTATTTGCTGACAGTTTCTAACTGCTTCATAATGTAGAACAACTTGTAATGGGGGTAGGTCCATAGAGCTCCCCTCTGACTGGGTAATAAGCGTTTGCTTCTGGGTTGTGGCAGATCAGAGGAGGGTGACGAAAAGCAGGGACTAATCCTGTGCAGACATTCAGCCCTTTTCCTTGGTGCTGAACTGCCATGCAGAGAGATGTCTCAAGAGGCAGAGCTGAGCAGCCTTTCCTGGACTGCTTCAATTTAATTCAGGCATAATAAATAAATTGAAGCCAGACAGCCCTGGATAACTTAAAGATGATCTGTGAATGGTGCCAGAGCTGCTCCCTGTTCCATTCAATTAGCTTCAGGAAGAGCAGAGCAGACATGCAGAGGTGATGTCTGCAGCAGCTTACTGCCGTGGTGCATGACATGTGAGTACACACAAACCACCTTAGTTCAGTTGCTTTGACTTCCTCCCTGTAGCTTTGAGGAGATGGGGACAGGCCCTTGCTCTGTTTTTGTAGCATCCTCCCTGCAAAGCAGAGCCCTGATGCGGTTCCAGGAGAGTTTCCTTAGGGCTCTCAAGGCAGCGTGTGTAAGTACGGATACAGCAGAGCTTGGTAGGGTCAGAGTTAGGATATCCTTGACATCTGCAGCAGGTCCTTGAGGGGTCACAGTGCACTTGGCTCCACCTGTCCCTCTTCTGCACTAATCTGCGATGTTCTGGCTGATCTGTAATGTTGCTTCCCACCATCTCTACTTCTTTGGGTTCCAGTGATGTGCGGAAGTTCAAGGAAACCAAGAAGCAGTTCGACAAAGTGCGAGAAGACATGGAGATTTCCCTGGTGAAGAATGCCCAGGCACCTCGGCACAAGCCTCATGAAGTAGAGGAGGCCACGGGCACCCTGACCATCACCAGAAAGTGTTTCCGGCATCTGGCCCTCGACTACGTGTTACAGGTTGGTGTCTGAGCCCCCAGCTTTAGCCTCTGCTCCCAGTACAGAATGAAAGAGCAAAGTGCCAAATAATCCACAGCAGGGAGTGAAGATCACTGGTGAGTGAGTGCGAACAGACACTTACAGCTAGGTTCAGAAGGGCAGGGGATTGTTAACACTTTGAGCACTTGGCCCTCTGCCTCTGGTGGTGGGAAGTTCTTGGGACTGGTGTGAGAGAGACCCTGAAGCCACCAAGTTGGTTGAGGGTTCGCACACTGGTAATTGAAGCCACAAAGCTGTTGCTTCTTTCCAACCTTGCAGAATTTATCTTCATCTTCAGCTTTGTCCAGAGGCCTGAAGCTGATGTGGTAGAGCTGTGCAGACCTTGCTAGAACTATCTAACTTTCTGAACTGCGTCTCTGCACAGTCTGTGGTTTGCTGATGGGGTATTGCAGCATGCTGTTCACATGCAGAACTGTACTGGATTGCTCACTGATGCTGAGTCTTGTCTTGATCCCTTCACAGATTAATGTTCTGCAGGCCAAGAAGAAGTTTGAAATACTGGATGCGGTAAGAGCGCGCTGTTTCCTGGGACTACCTTCTGTGGCTTATTAAAGGCATTCCCTTGAGGTTGCCATGCTGATTCCTCTCCCTGGGGACACTGTTGGGGACTGTCCTGAGGGATGCAGACACACTAACCAGAGGGGAGCATGGGGGAGTATTAAGACTCTCTGCTGGCCAGAACCAGAGGGCAATTTCAGGGTTGAAGGGAACTAATGCTCTTAGTGCTTTGTACTCGTGACAGGATTGCCTGACATTGCAGAAAGATCTGTGGGAGGAAGGAAGGAGAGATGAGGGAGAGGCAGTGTGAATGGGTAGATTGCCCTGGGAAGGGATGTGGTAGAGGGGACCTTGAGGGGACATGTTTATGAGAAACAATAGGTAAAGTGGCTTTCACACTTAATTGTCCCAGAGCCTGTTCTGACCTTGCTTTTCTTTCCCTCCCCAGATGCTGTCCTTCATGCATGCCCAGTACACCTTTTTTCAGCAGGGCTACAGTCTTCTCCATGAACTGGATCCCTACATGAAGAAACTGGCTACAGAGGTAAAGGGATGGGGGAGGCAATTAATTCCTCTTGTCCTTTCTTCTGCCCTCCTTCACCCAGAAAGGGCCTCCCCATTCCTATTCAGCTTCCACACGTGGTTATCCGGGAGTGATGCACAAAGCCCTGCCCTTGTCAGGTTAGCCATGCAGCGCTGCTGGGGCAGCAGCCAGGAGCTGTGGTTACCCTCAGGGTTACCCAAATGCAGCTTTACCCTGGCTCTTTTACCCTCTGGTGGGGCTTTATGCTGTTAGGAAGGGCTGGTGTAATCGGAGCTCAGGGAAGCAGAGATGGACAGTGCCTCCTAACCTCCTTCCTGGCTTTTCTGCCTGATGTTCTTCTCCCTTTCCTTAGCTGGACCAGCTGGTGATCGACTCTGCAGTGGAGAAGAGGGAGATGGAGCACAAGCACGCGTTGATACAGCAGAGGGTGAGTCCTGGGCTGCAGTTTGACCAAGCAGCACTTCTCCCCCTCAGCATGGGAATGACAAATCTATCATCTGATGAGGAGTGTCGCTGCGGCAGTACTTCCCAGCCAGCCTGGAGCCATGGGAGTTACTGAGATATATACAATAACCTGGTGGTGGTTTTGTTAAATGCTGCATATTCCATAGGCATGGACAGTGCTATCCTAGAGCCTCTCCGGCAGGTAGGTTTGATCAAGTGCAGTGTATTCAGCTACTGACACGTGCCAGTACATGAAAGAGGGATGCAGGGAGGCCTGTGATGCCTGCAGTTCCCTCCCACCCCTTCTCCTTTCCTCTTTACTGTCTCGCATCCTTCCACTGGCTGAGCAGGCTGGCTTGTGCAGCAAGCCCCATGATGTCCAGCTGCTGCAGAACTAGCAGATCCCTTCTGACACTTCTCTCTGCTCACACATCTGGCCAGTCAGGCTTACAGATGGCCCAACCTCTGTTAAATCACCTAGCAGGCAGATGAATGGACGTGCTCCTCTGGTCCCCAGAGGCAGGATTTGCTGCAGGGCTTTTTCTTCATTCACAGGCAGCTCCCGCTGCACTGAGTTGTGTTAGCAGGTCGTGAGGGGGAGGCAGGGCTTGGTGCTGCCACTTGGGGAGAAGCACGTTGCACTTTTGTGCAAGTCTGCTCCAGATTGCAGCCTGGATGATCCTTGTTTAAGGTGATGTGACACGGCTGCAGGCCCAAGCGGCTGGGGAAGGGCCGTGGGGTCCCAAGCCGTAGAGCTCTTGTCAGCTGAGATAATTCTGCCTGTGTGTTTCACAGAATTGTGAAATGGCTATCAGAGAAGTTCGAGCCTGCAGTGGGGAAGTACCTTGGCCTAACAAGATCTCTGCCTTCTGGACCCATCATTTGGGGATCATTCCAGGTCTTATCTTTGTAGAAACATCAACTAATTTCTTTTTCTTTTCTTTCTCTTTTTCATGGATTGTCCATCTGCCCTTGCAGACGCTCCTGCAGGTGAGTACCCATGTGTGTTTCCGTCTTCATTTCTCATTGCTGCTTTGGGTCTCTACTTGAAGTCCTGCCTTCAAAAGCAAATCTGTTAACCCAACTTTCCCTGCTATCCTCTGCTTTTGCATCTTCCAGAACATATCCATGCACTGGGCACAATACGAGGGGCTTTCTGACAGTTAAAATAAATAGACATTCAGGACCCAAGCCATCTGGCACGCATTTGTGTGAACTGACATTAATCCATATGAAGAAAACGAGTGGCCCCTTCTAATGCTGCCCCTCAGGAATGTCCTATCTCATTAAATGGAAATGTAATTTGAGAACTTAAGATAGACACTTGCTGGGAGTTGGCCTGTACATGCGCTCCCCTTAAGTGTTCTGAGGGTTGGAAAATCCATTTGTGAACCATCAGGGTCAGTCCCCAGGGGAGCTCTGCTGGATTCACGGCTTCATCTGAGGAAACGTGGAGGCTCTGCATGGTGCAATGTATTTCATGGCTTTGCTGACTGGACATAAGAGTAATATAAGTGCCTTTTATCCTCCATTCGGTGTCTTCCCAACCAGCCTGCTGAGGCCTGACAGAAAGGGAGGGGATCCTTTTAGAAATAATAGATTTCTGTTTAGAAGCATGCTCGGTGTGGGGGAGTTTACATGTTTTCTTATGGATGGGCCAAGTTGCTTCAGCTGTATGCACACGGGCACTCAGAAGCAGGTTGGCCCACTTAGGAGAAATTCTGGCAGATTCTCTTCTGGAACACGTGGGCCCAGGGAGATTTTCAATCCCTTGCAAGAAGGGAAAAGATAACATTTAAATTAGTCTTCCCTTCCAGATTCTGACCTTCCTGAATCCATCTACTTCATCCAATCTAGGAGGCCGGTGTCTCTGAAAGGGCAGGAATACAGGGCTATATATGATTTCCTTCGCAGCTTCCTACCTGCTTCAGAGGAGTGGAGGAAGCCTGTGCGTCTGTCCCTGGTTGTGTGGGAAGGGAGGAGGATGGAGTGCCAAGGCAGAGCTCTCCGTCCCAGTCTAGCTGGTAAATAACAAACTAGAGGCCATGGGGCTCTCCAGCACCTTCCTTTCTATGTCGGTATCAGAGCAGAGGTTGAATCTTTGGCTTCTTGGAGGAGGCCATGCTTGGGTCTGGGGAAGCAGAGCCCGCTAAGGGCAGCCCAGCCTGACCCTGTTAGGGGGGTGCTGGCTGAGCATCCTCCTGTCACCTTTGCTTTTCCAGCTCTGGCTTCTCTGCTCCCTCTGCCCCTGCGTGGCAGCTGTATGATAATCAGTCCTTGCTCGAAGCTGATTGACTGTGATGTGAATAGGAGGCACAAGGAGGGGATAAGCAGGTGGTCCCCAGAGGCAGCCGCCTTCCTCCCCATAGTGTCCCTCCCGCTGACAGGAACCAACAGCAGAGCCTACAGCTCCCCAAAAAGGAGTAGGAGGAGGGTAAAGAAGGGGCTGAAAAAGAAATCCCTCCTTCCCTGCCAGCCCACGGTGCTTAGCAGAGAGGCTGTGCAGAGCGGAGCGAGAGGAGAGGAGAGGACACAGAGCTGCTCCCTAGGCAAGAGCAGCAGAATTTCCCTTGCTGGCAGCATGAAGATTTTTGGCAGGCTTGAATACCTCCCGGTAAGGAGAAATCCCTGCAGGGCAGGTTCAACTCGGGGAGAAAATTGAGAGGACGTTTCTTTTCCTGGGGGAATCAGGTGTGTCTGTAGGAGCCTGCTTGCTGATACGACCCAAGAGCAAGTGTAGATTTATTACAAATAAATGCGTTTTGGTTCTGTTTGTGGGATGGGAAAGCCCTGGGCAGAGCCCAGATCTCTGAGCATCTCCTGCTCGCAGGCTGCAGAGCTGGGGAATCACTTGACTTCGGGCAGTTTAAGGAACAATAGGTCTGTAAATGGGATCCTTGGGCATCAGGAGAGGATGGGATGTGTGTTTGTGTAGTAGGGATGCATGTGCATCCATAAGAATGTGAATATTTCTCTAAATTATGTTATCTTTGGAATCACATAGCTGAATTAATCACAGCATGTGTCTAATCTCTGGGTTTTTTTCTACACACGCCTGCATACATAATGTTATTGCTGTGCATCTAATACTAAATAGTGAGTATTGCTGTTTCCCTCTACAAGCTAGGACACTTCTGGATAAAGCCAGAAACGCATGGAAATGCCCAGGGACTCCTTCAGAAAAGGGCCCTGGAAGCAGCCTTTAAATAGGGGAGTGTGTGTGTGTTGTTTTTTTCCTTTCAAATATCCCTTTGCATCCATTTGTGCCCCCTTTGGGTTTTTGCTTTTCACTTGCTAGTCTGAAGGTCTCCGCGCTGGGGTCCTCCCCAGCACTGGGGCTGTTAATCCACATTAACACCTGCCTTGACTCCGGCAGTGCATGGGCGAGTCTGTTCTTTCTGCATTCAGCACTGGATCTCCCTTGCCACCACATTACTTGTTTCTATGAGGACAGCTGGAGAAATCATGCTGTTATCCTTAGCGTGTGCCCTTTTACCTCTTCCACAAACTGAGGTACAGCTAAGTTATTTTCTTTAAAAAGTGCTTGGAAGGGTTCTGTGCTCCCTTGTCTGTGTACTTTTCAACAAAATCCTTATTTAGATGCTTGTATTTACAGCAAAACAGTGTGAATTCTAATCACACTTATAGAGCCTCGTTTTGGAGCAGCTATACAGAAATTGGATTCAAATGGCTGCAAGTTAGGAGAATTCCCTCTAGCCTTTGTAATATGAAAGACATCTGCAGAGGAGACCCCATGGGATTTACCCCATCTCTGGCAAGAAGACTTGGGGCTGTGCAGACCCCCTTTAATGAGATGCCTTGCAGCGGAGTTTCCAGTGCCTAATTGGGCATCATGCAGCCTTTCCAAGGAATGACTCAGTCCTGTCCCATTATATCTCCTCCTTCGCTCTCAGAGTTATTATGACACCTCCTAGACAAGCTGGCATCTCTGCACATGAAAATAACTCATCTTAATGAGAGCGAAGTGCATGTTGCCTAGCAGCAGAGCATCGCACAAGTCTTCGTGTGCTGGGCTGCAAAAGGCACTTATGTTAATGGGGTTGCTCTTCGCTCTGCTCTTGGGTCTTTGAATGTTGCAAAGAGGGAGATGTTGGTAGAATGCCTCATCACTGTAAAAGGACCGTGCAAAGGGAGCAAATGCCTCGGTTCTCCAGGTTAGAAAGGGAAGTCCTGCAGGCTCTGTGACCTAGTTTCCCTTGGGAAGGAGGCAGATCAGTGCCCTGGAAGAAGAATCCCGTGTTCTGCAGAGCAGCTGCTCTTCCGAGCCGTGGCCTGTGTGCCAGCTGTCAGAATCCATGCATCTAGCTGGTGAAACAGGCCAAACCCAACAAGTTATCTCTGCCTGGTACAATAGCAGAGCGTGGCTAGCACAGAGAACTGAGTGAGTGCAGATTGGACGTGGCATATGATGACAACTAATGAAGATAGCATGGATAAATGTTGCTTCCCTGCTGGAAAACGTCCTGCCTGTTTTCCTTGGGTGAAAAGGCTGAGGGTTTCCTGAGGAAAAGGCAGTTCCTGGCCCCCTGCAGAACAGAGGCAGGAGTAGTGCAGACTCACTGATCACTCAAAAGCACTTCCATCAGTTTACTGCTCATTGAAGACTGCCCCAAAGACTGAGGACTTCTACTCTCAAGTTACCAAGCCTTGATCTTTATCAACTGCCACTTGAGGTATGGCACATACTGGATTTTCTCCGAACAACGTGGACAGAAGAGCTTGCTAGAAAGAGGAATGTTCATCACTGGTGTTTGTGGCTGCAGCCTGCTAAGGTGCATGGCTGTGCCCAGGCTTTAGGGTCTCCATAGAGATCTTGTGCTTCTCTTGATGCTTTCTCTAGGCTCAGTGGGGTAGGTATCCTGCTCCTGAAGAGCACTGCTTTCTGAGAGTCTCCATCTCTTCTTATCTGCAGGATTTCTCCTACGATGACTCAAAGGTGGAGTTTAATGTTGATGCCCCCAACGGAGTGGTGATGGAAGGCTACCTCTTCAAGAGAGCTAGCAATGCTTTCAAGACGTGGAATCGGTGAGTAACGACTGCTATCCTAGTAACATCTGTCCAAGGCTCTGAACGTACCTGTTACTGGGATGCGTTTGCCTTTGCTAAGGTCTCAGCAACTGTTACTGTCACTGGATTCCAGATTAAATAGTTAAGGGAGGTTGTTTTGATAGTTTCCTGGATAAAGAAGCTTTTCTTTTAGGAACTTGTGAGGCCACTCGCTGTGCAGTGTTCTGATACTGGCATGCACGGGCTGGTTGCTTTGTATTTTATATATGTGATAATTATTTTTCTGCACTAAAACGAGCCTGCTTCCTTTTGCAAGCTGGTATATTCCTCCCAGGCTGCATTATGGAATGAGTCAGCCCACGATTTGCTGCATCTGAGTAAATGCTTGAAAACATGTCTCAGAGTACCTTCTGTAATGGAACAATGATCAGGTTCCAGGCAGGGAAAGTAGGACACAAAGCAGCTGGAGTCTTGCCCTGGGGAAGCTCTAAATTCACAGCCATCAAGAGAAACCTCTAACATAGGAGGACAGGCTCTGTTTTCAAGAGCTGCTAGAATCAAACTGATCTGTCTTTGAAGGGGGAGATGCGTAGAAATATCAGCTGTGCTGCAGGGAGCTGAGATGGCTCCTCTGTGGGATGACCCTGCTCTTAGCTACTTATAAATATTTCAGCTGCTGCGTCACTGGGATGCCAGGCTTGTATGTGCCCTGCTCTTTTATGCCTTCTGCTCTGCTCATGAGGCTCCACGGCTTTCAGAAGCCTTGGAAAAGTGCAAGTAAAAAAGCTTTCATGTCCTTGCCTTGCTTGAAGCTCGTGTGTTTGGTGTTCCTTAATTAACGGGCTTTGTTTCTGCTTGGGCAATTAAAAGGATTGAAGCCCTTGCAGTTGATTTCTAAGGCATAAAATCAATGCCTCTCTGCCCCACGTTTCCTCCTCTTGCATAACAGGGAAATGATCCAGGGTTAGGAAATCCCGTATTTGGCTTGGATACTTTCAGAGTATGCTCCAAAGCAAGGTGAAAATGTGCTAGCATCGGACTTTGGAATTAGCAAGCATTAAATAATTCACTGACCAGTCTGTGGTATGCACAGAAACTTCCCATGTTTGGGCAGGCAAGAGACTTCAAATAGGTAGAGATCTATGGATTGGTTGGGTAAGTAATTTCTTCTCCCCAAAACTTGCCTGATGCTAAGCATAATGTGTCCATCCCTCAGGCTTTCCAGTCCCTTGAATCTTAAATAGTATCTTTGCACTTGAGGAACCAGAAGCCACAACACCAGCTATTGCCCAGCACGTCAGGTGTTTGCTTCCAGTGCTCACAAGCTGTTGCACCAGAAGGAATCTTGTCCAAATTTGTCAGCCTCTTAGGATACCCTACTTGGTGTTTTCTGAGCAAGGAATGGCCTCATTTCTCGTGTTCTCTGCTGCCACGTCCCTGCAGGACAAGGGGTCATTCCAGAGGAGTTCAGGAGAACAGGGCTGCAAGAACTGGGAGCAGAAACGTGGGACAAACCTTCTGCTCAGCTTCACATGACATGAGACTCCTGGAGCACAGGCTGCTGTCACAGCAGCTCAGAGACATGCAGAACTAGATGGGTTCACGAGTGGATCCAAAGGGGCTCTGTGTTGGAGGGATGGCCTCCGGTCACCCGTGTTCTCCTTCTCCACAGGGTCCTTTCTTGCTGTTGCCTTTTATCTTCATGTTTAATTTCTTAGCAGAGGTGCTAGACAGTCCCGTCTCGTCTCGTTTTCCTGGGGAGCCCAGCTCCTTTGCAAGACAAGTGTGTGATAGGTGCTGTCTTGGACGTACCCGTGGTCCGTATCTGGGTCCCTAACCAGTGTCCCACAGGTGCTGGTGTCACTCTCTGTGCCAGGACCAATGTACACGTGCAGCCTTCTGCCCTGAGACCTCAGGCAGCAATATGGGATAGTCCTTTTCCTCCTCTTTCTTCCTTCCTTCTCTTTTCATATACGCTGACGTTTCTAGGACACTTGTCACCAGAGCATCTCGATGCTAAAAGAGGTCATTCCTTAGGGCTGTAAATGTTTATTCTCTGAAGGAGAACACTGAAAAAAAGAGTGAACTTTTCTTACCACGCTGGTATTTTCCTTGCTTCCTGAAATAACTGACACTCTATATAAATGCAGAAATACCCTGTTCTGCGGAGGAAGGGTGCTGCCTCTCGCCCTATAGCTCTGTTGCTATTCATATGCTGTGATCTCTCCCTCTCCCTTCCTCTCTCTCCTCAGGAGGTGGTTCTCCATCCAGAACAGCCAGCTGGTGTACCAGAAGAAGCTAAAGGTGAGTGAAGGGGCCTCACGTAGCACTGGCAGCTCAGCCAAATTCTCAGATGTCCTCCTGCCCTGTGCTGGGGAGAAGGAAGGGTTGGATCAGAGGGACATCAAGCCCGTTTGGACATTATTGCACTGTGAAGCCAGGCTGTGCTGAGAAGGGAGCGGTGGTGGATGGTTTCTGTAGGGATCTAAGCATTTCTGCTTAGCACAAGTTGAAGTCCCCAGTAAACCTGTCATTCATCTGCTTGTTGTCCCATCCTACCTCACACATTTCCATTGCCCTAGAGTTATCCCACGTCGGGCTGTCTCTGTTCTTCCTGGCCCCATTATTTGCTAAACGGCAAGATGTGGGGAGGAGTTTTCTGGGAAGGCAGATGATGAAATGGATTCAGGGAGCTGGACTAAGCCACCTCTTCTCTCCCCTTCAGGATGTCCTCACAGTAGTGGTGGAAGACCTGCGGCTCTGTACTGTCAAGCCATGCGAAGATATAGAGAGGAGGTTTTGCTTTGAGGTTGTCTCACCTACCAAGTAAGTTTGGTAGTTTTCCCAGGCCCTCCTCACAGTAGCTGGACTGTGCATTGAGTTGCAAGAGATTAGACTCAAGCAGATGCTGCCCTGGACTCCCCAGTGTTGACTGGGAGATACTGCTGCCTGTGTTTCAGGGTCCCCTGAAGTTCAGCAGACAGCGAGTCAGAAATTAGGGCCACCCAAACCTGACACGTGCCTAGGTGGGAAACTAGCCGTGGGCAGCTCTTCAAGACAGCTAGTGAGCCTGCCTGGAGCTTTTGAAGAGGAAGCACCCCCGTAGTGCAGGTCTTATCATTTTTTGCCTGTTAAATCAAAGCAGTGCCCCCTTGGAAGAGCTATCACGAGGGTCAAGTGGGACAGTTTTGTGCTGGCGCTTTTCCCAACTCGTGCTTTCTCCCGCAGGAGCTGCATGCTGCAGGCCGACTCGGAGAAGCTGCGCCAGGCCTGGATTCAGGCTGTTCAAGCCAGCATTGCTTCTGCTTACCGGGAGAGCCCTGACAGCTATTACATTGAAGTGAGTGAAGATCCCTAGCAGTGTCCCGGAGCCCTGGGAGTGAACTTTTGGGCTGGTGCATCCAGTGTGGGTGGCTGGGCCATTTGGAAATACTCTTCTGCCCTCAGGGTAGGGAGTTGACAAGCTCAAAGAAACAACTGGTGGTCAGGGCAGAAGGCAAGGCTTTGAATCAGTGTTGTCCTGACATCTTGGCCTCCTTGCTGTGCCTCTGAATTACCGTTCCCTTGGGAATTGTGCTTCCCTGCTTGCTCTCTTGCTGGGACAAGTGCAAGGCCCTGTGTGTCTGAGCCGTGAGCTGGGAATGTTCTGGGCTGCCAGCCCTTCTGGAGAGGGAGAGGAGGAAGCACCGTCCCCTGGCAGACTCGAGCAGCACATTAGAGTGATTGAGTGGCCCTGTTGTTCCCCTTTTACTCGAGATAAACAAGGCTTTACCCTCTTCCCTCTTGGACCAGCACTAGTTCATTCCTTCTCAGCTAATGTTTCCTGCCAATACCTGTGCCACGTGAAATTCCAACTCCTTCCAGAATACCAGACGAATCCTGAATCCTTTTCTCCCTGCAGAGGCTGGATCGGACTGCGTCGCCATCCACCAGCAGCATTGACTCCGCTACTGACTCCAGGGAGCGCAGTGTGAAGGGGGAGAGCATCCTGCAGAGAGTTCAGAGCATCCCTGGGAACGACCAGTGCTGTGACTGTGGGCAGCCGGATCCCCGCTGGGCCAGCATCAACCTGGGCATCCTGCTGTGCATCGAGTGCTCTGGAATCCACAGGTGCTGCATGAGTGCTGCCAGCTGGAGACCTGCAATGAAACCTACAGCAAAACCCCTCAGAAACAGTCCTTTTTTGTCTTATGATGCATGAGCAGTTTTGTTTTAAGGCTTATAACCATTTCTGTTTCTTCCCTTTTTTGGACAAATAGGAGTCTGGGCGTTCACTGTTCCAAAGTCCGATCTCTCACATTGGACTCCTGGGAGCCAGAATTACTGAAAGTGAGTGTTGACTTTTACTGCCAGGAGTTACAGGGCAGCGTGGAGGGGAGTCTTCCTTGCAGGAGTAAATTGGGAGGTAACACTTCATCTCACAGTTTAATTCTTCCAATGCAGCTGATGTGCGAGCTGGGGAACAGCACCATGAATCAGATATACGAGGCACAGTGTGAAGAGCTGGGACTTAAGAAGCCCACAGCAGGGAGCTCCAGGTGAGTGTGAGCACGTGCACGGATCCTCCCAGCCCTGTGGAAAGGTAGCATGCCCCTAGGCAAACCCTCTATCCTGAGGTCTCCATACTGCAAGTTTGGCTGGCACTTAAGCGAGGGCCCAAACTCCTCCTCCTGGCCTAAGTGGCTTGGTCATGGAGGGAACAAATACTTCAGTCCACTTCTGCAGCTGGCCTGAGCTCGACTCTGACGAAGGAGTGTGATGAAATCTAAACCCAGCAGGCCCTGGCTCCCACATCTGCTCTGAAACCTTGCAGAAAGGATTAGCTGAAGTAAATGGTATGCTCTAGGGTCGAACATTCTGGTTCACTTTCAGCTGCTTGTTTCACCTCCTAGTTCTGCTTCACAGCAGGAAATATTCTAAGGCTTAAGAAGCTCTTTCTCCTTCATACAGTCCTTGCTGGCTGCAGAACAGCCTCCTTTCTTGCAGATGTTTGCTTTAGGCGAGCCTAGTGACCCTCTGCACGGTTTTATGTTGTTCTCCCCTTAGGCAGGACAAGGAAACCTGGATCAAGGTGAAGTACGTGGAGAAGAAATTCCTGAAGAAGCTGCCAAATGGGGAGGCTCTGACAGAGAACGAGAGGAAACCTCGGCGCTGGTGTGTGAAAAAGTGCCAGAGGAACAACAGCACCACGAAAGCCCCCACGGCTCGGAGAAAGTACCGCCACGAAGCAGGCAACGCGTCCCCAGCCACGTTGTCATCAGGTGGGGCAGCCTCTTTGTCACACTCCCCGTGCAGAGTATTTGCCTCGTACTGCTTTTTGTGACTCTCTACACAGCTGCCCCAATGCCACGTGTAGCCCTGTCTCTGCAGAGCCTGCAGCCTGACACATACAGACAAAAATGCTCCTCTGCAAACCTTCCTGACACAGGTCTTTAAAGCCACTTCGTAACATTTTCCATCTTATTAAGGAAGCTCTTGTGCTTAGACGAGGTGATTACATTAGGTGACCCACAGCTTCTAGTCATCTAAGCTCTTCCTTTTCCTTTGTATTGCAGCTTCCTGTTTTTCAATAAAACGCAAAAAAAAAAAAAAAAAAAACCCATAACCTGCTCAATCTGTTCTAGAGATAACTGCTTGTGGAGGGTTTTGGCTGCCCAAATTATTCTAGGTTGATTCTTGGCCTGCAGTGCACCATGGCCAGCTCTTAGTTTGTCTGAGGATGGTCATGACACTGAACACATCTGGTACAGGTTGGAAATGCAAGCTCAGCCTGTGTAAATGCAGCTGCAGGATTATCTGTCTCTTCCCCTCATTTGCTCTTTTTTAACTGTGCATTTCAAAATCTTTCTGCATAAAACAGCAGCCACCCTGGAGCGGAAGTTCCGACGAGATTCTCTTTTCTGCCCTGATGAGCTGGACTCTCTCTTCTCCTACTTCGACACCGGTGCTGGCTCTGGCCCACGCAGTAAGTACAAAGAAAGCAAGCAAGGAGCTTTGCCTCCTGCCTCTTCCAGGGCCTGCACATTGCACCAGACCTGCAGGCGAGGTAGCGCCTGGCTGCAGAGGTAGCCAACCCATCAAAT